>NC_142888.1:68654435-68961612 GCF_051225735.1 Oryctolagus cuniculus
CTCTTAGTCCACATAAACACACACACACAAATATATATCTGAGAGTTACTTATAATATCCATCAACAAACTGTACTATATTCATACAATAGTTCAGATTTCAGCCAGAATATAAGGATGTTCTGATACTGGTAAATGTGCATAAGTTTTGATATCACTTTATTAGTTGAAAGAAACCAGCCACAAATGAGCATATGTTGAGTGATTTCATTTATATGAAATATGCATAAGGGGTAAATCTATAGAGAAAGAAGCTTGGAAGAATGGGGTGGGGCATGGTGAATGTTTGCTTGTATGACCAGGTATGGATTTCCCATTTATTGTGATAGTTGTAAAATTTGGTGGATATGCCAAAAATCATTGAATCATACAGTTTAAATTGAAAACTCTTATGGTATTTGAATTATAGCTCAAGAAGTCTATTAAAATGGCTGCAAAATAAACTTGTAGATATATACAGGACAAAAGAATTTAATAACAGAAGACCTACACTACATGACAGATTAAAGGATTTCCTTAATGCAGAAGAAAAATTGTACCAGAAGGAAATTTGGGTCTATATAGGGAAATAAAGAGCACCAGAAATGACAAATACATGGTCGCCAGTTTTTTAAGTATTTAAATTTTGTAAAATAAAATTGACTTTGTAAAGAATAATGTAGAAAAGATTTTTATAATATATGTAAAGTACTTGCATAATATAGTACATAAATGTATGTATGAAGTGTACATATATTTAAGTATACCACATGTAATGAAAATAGCACAGAGATCAAGAAGAGAAAATAGAACTAGAGGCCATCACTGTGGCATAGAGGGTAAAGCAGTGATGCAATGCTGGCATCCCATATGGGTGCTGGTTTGAGTCCCAGCTACTCCATTTCTGATCCAACTCTCTTCTATGGCCTGGGAAAGTAGTGGAAGATGGCCTTGGGCCCCTGAACCCACGTGGGAGACCAGGAAGAAGCTCTTGACTCCTGGCTTCAGATCAGCACAGCTACAGCTGTTGCGGCCATCTGGGGAGTGAATCAACAGGTGCAAGACCTCTCTTTTTGTCACTATCTGCCTCTGCCTCTCTGTAACTCTGCTTTTCAAATATAGTAAATAAATCTTAACAAATAGAACTATACTAAGTGGTATAATATCACCTAAAGGTAGACTGAAGTAATTTCACAATGCATACTATAAGCCCTATAACAAATAGAAAACCATAGCAAAGCACAGAAGGGGAAAGTAAGTCTCCATAAAACCCAGAGAAGAGATGCTCGTTTCTTCTTTGGATCCTGTCTGGAGTCACAAATGCAAAACAAAACAAAACAAAACAAAAACAAAAACAAAAAACAAAAAACAAACAAACAAAAAGACATAGCAAAGTGTTACAGCTAATAACATAGCAAAGAAAATCAATTCAATAATTGTCGTTAGTACAATAGGTCTGAACGATATTAATATGGCCAAGTTTTTACTCCATCCATGCTGTACAATGCCAACATTGTACTATACTGAACTCTTAACCCAATCACTCTTATGTTACAGATGAATTCGATCAGATTGTTATGGATATTGATGGCTAGTTAGCTGGATTGAGTCAGTGGGGAGAGTCAATGCTTCTGCAGAATTATTTGTGCTATTCTAGGAAAACTCAGGATAGAAGGGAGACTCATAGGCCAGTAGTATGATTTTTGGACATAAGTACAGCACATTACAATGAGAAACACAGTCCCTCAATTATAAACTGGAATGTGGCTTGTTCTTCTAGGACTTAGTTTGTTTTTCTAAAATGTTGCCAAGAAAAGATTTGTTTGTAACATTTTTTCAGAGATGGAATAGACCCTAACAGACCAGGCCAATAGGCATCTGCTCAACTACAGTCTGCTTCTGATTACCTGTTCAAGATTGGGAGAAAAAAATTGTAAAATAGAAGTGTGTTTGTTATGGGAAGAAAGCTTGCAGAAATTCACCAAATTGATGCTGATTGAGACTTTGTTTACTTTTATAGCACAATACTGCATTCAGGTTAAACTTAGAATATTTATGACCTACTGTGTGAACATTGTGTGTGAACATTGACCACCACACTGAAGAACATGAAAATTCTTTGTTCTTTGAGGAAAACTATTAAACTCCATAATATTATCAGTTTTTCTAAACAGTTGTTTGATCTTGATTAATTTTAGTGATAACAATGACTTTTCCACCTACCCAATTGTTTAAAATCTGTTTGGAGTTTCATTATTGTCAATGAATCATTGAATTGTTTTCCTTCCTTATTATTAAATCCACTGACAGAACATTGGATTTAGTGTTGTAGAGTGTGAGTTTATTATGCCTGATTATAATCCTTTGTAGGGTCTCTGGCCAAATTTCTCCCTCAAATGCATGGAATTTGTTTTTTTTTTTTAATTATTTTTAAGAGGCAGAGTGGACAGCGAGATAGAGAGAGAGAGACAGAGAGAAAGGTCTTCCTTTTTGCCGTTGGTTCACCCTCCAATGGCCGCCGCGCTTCAGCCGGCGTATCGCGCTGATCCGAAGCCAGGAGCCAGGTGCTTTTCCTGTCTCCCATGCGGGTGCAGGGCCCAAGGACTTGGGCCATCCTCCACTGCACTCCCTGGCCATAGCAGAGAGCTGGCCTGGAAGAGGGGCAACCGGGACAGAATCCGGCGCCCCGACTGGGACTAGAACCCGGTGTGCCGGTGCTGCAAGGCAGAGGATTAGCCTATTAAGCCACGACGCTGGCCAAATACATGGAATTTGGACACTAAACTCCTTGTCAACTGCATTGGGATTACCTTGCTATGGCAATCAATCAAGAGTGGCTGCTGTTTGGGAAAACACATAGGCATGCCCATTAGGGCTTGTAAAACAAAACAAAACAACTTAATACTCATATACTACTCATATTCCCAATATTTTTTGTATTGGATTTCTATTTCCCAAGTACCACAAATGTAGCATCTTCAGACAAGGAATATTTATTCTCACAATTTCTGTAGATCAGAAACATATGCACAGTGTAGCTAGGTCCTTGAAGGCCTCACAAGGCTGCAGTCAAGGTTGTTGGCCAGGCTTCATATTCATCAGACGCTTGATAGCGGAATGATCCACTTCCAAGCTTCTTCAGATCATTGGCAGAATCATTTCCTTTTAGCTGCAGAACTCACACTGGCTTTCTTCCTCAAGGTCTGCAGGAGACTCTGACCTCGGGAGGGCTCCAAATCCTCTTTGAAGGGCTTTTACTCTTGATTAAGTAAGTTCTATCAAGGATAATCTCCTTTTGAGTAATTCAGAATCAACTGGAAGATTAGTTCCATCTGCAAATTACCTCATCTTTGCCATAGTCCTTTTTTTAAGATTTATTTATTTATAAGTTAGAGTTACACACACACACACACACACAGAGAGAGAGAGAGAGAGAGAGAGAGAGAGAGAGGTCTTCCATCTGCTGGTTCACTCTCCAATTGGCCACAACAGCCGGAGTTGCGCTGCCCGAAGCCAGGAGCCAGGAGCTTCTTCTGAGTCTCCCACGCGGGTGCAAGGGCCCAAAGAATTGGACCATCTTTCACTGCTTTCCCAGGCCATAGCAGAGAGCTGGATCAGAAGTTGGAGCAGCTGGGACTCAAACTGGTGCCCATATGGGATGCCGGCACTGCAGGCAGAGGCTTCACCCGCTAAGCCACAGCGCCGGCCACTGCCAAAGTCTTTTGATTGAAACAAGTCCTAGATTCAGCCTACATTTAATGCAAGTGATTGTATAAATGTTGTGACACATTGGAGGTGCTATTGTAATGTTTCTACCTCATTGGCTCTGACAGCAACCAGTGTGGTGATCATAGTCAAGTGTTTTAATTTCTCTAAGCCCCAGCTTTCTAAAAACAAGATTGATTTCATAGGATTGTTGCATGGATTAAATAAGATAGTATGTAAAGAACAGTAAAATGTCTGCTTCTTAATAATGCTTCCCTAACATAAAATTGGGGTAGGCTTGCTCTTTCCTCTGCCCCAAAACTCAGACTACACTATACTCTTTGGTAATTTTTTTGTTTCCGTTTGTTTGTCTTTGATATGTATTTGTATCCAATCTCACCTGGATACAAATGTTCTCCGTTATGATTTTTCTCTAAATTCTACCTTCTTCTAGAGAATACTACTGACTACACTATAAGAAGGCTACAATGACTACATTGCAGAGTGGAGTATATGATTTAAAAGTTCTTTTCCCAAATGTAACCCAGCAGTCAGCATTTTTTTTATTAAGCGTATATTTTAGATGATTATTT
This sequence comes from Oryctolagus cuniculus, assembly GCF_051225735.1. Classification (NCBI taxonomy): domain Eukaryota; kingdom Metazoa; phylum Chordata; class Mammalia; order Lagomorpha; family Leporidae; genus Oryctolagus; species Oryctolagus cuniculus. The sequence continues at coordinate 68,658,712 of NC_142888.1, forward strand.
GGCCTTCTTAACTGCACAATGTAGAGTTAATATCTCCACCACACAGTTACTGAAATGACATACAAATTTCAGCTAACAGCAAAATGTAAAATGAGGGAATTACTTTGGAATGGGAAGACAGGTTAAGAGCAGCTGGCTGCTTGTGAAATATTTCAATTACTCTTACCTTTAATATAAATTGTTCTATTTCTGTATGAAATATTTTGATCACTCTTTCCCGTAGTATAAAAATATTACTGTAACAACTAAAACCAATGTTTGGCATTTGAAATGTAACATACTTTTACTTTCAACAGCTTTATTGAAGAACAATTGATTTATGGTAAATTGAATATATATATATATATATATATATAAACCAGCATTATATTCAAGATAATGAACATATTCTTCACTTGCAAAAATTTCCTCACACCCCTTTATTGACTGATTTTTGGACAATTGATGATTGTATGTTCCTAGGGGGTAAAATGTGAGTTTTTGATATATGTGTACAATGTAGCTTGAGTAACACACTAATTAACATAACCATCACTTCACTTACGTATCATTTTTACGGTGACACATTGGAAGTGTATTCTCTTATTGTGAAATATGCAATACATTAATATTGACTATAATCACCCTGCTTTGCAATAGCTCTCAAAGCTATTCTTCCTGCCTACCTCCAATTTTGTGTCCTTTGACAAATCCCCATTTCCTCCTTCACCTACCTCTTCTAGATTCTGGTAAGTATTGTCTACTTTCTGCTCATGTGAGTTCAATTTTATTATATTTTACTTACAAGTGAGATCATCTGCCCTTCTATACTTGGGTTACTTCACTTGGCATAATCTCCAGATTCAACCATGTTGTTGCAAATGACAGGATTTTTAAGGCTGATTAGTATTCCATTGTGAATATGTGTCATTCATTCCTTATATTATTTAGAAATTTATACCCTTTCTTCCCATATGTTAACTATTGTGGATAAATACTTCAATGAACATGGTAGTAGAGATGTCCCTTCGACATATAGATTTCAGTTCCTTTCATTATATACTAGAAGTGGGATTACTGTGTCCTATAGTAGTTCTACTTTTAGGTTCTTGAGGAACCTCCATACCAGTTTCCATAAATGTAATATTTTACACTCCCACTACTAGTGTGTAAGAATTCACTTTTCATTCCATCTTCTCTAACAATTGTTTAATTTTTTTCAATAAGACATTCTGACGTATATGAGGAATAACTCATGATGTTTTAATTTACATTTCCTAGGGGTTAGTGATGTTTAGCATTTTTGCATATATCTGTGGCCGTTTGCATGTCGTCTATTGAGAAATGTCTGTTTGAGTCCTCTTCGTTTTTTTTTTTATTATTTGACAGATAGAGTTAGACAGTGAGAGAGAGAGAGAGAGACAGACAGAGAGAAAAGTCTTCCTTCCGTTGGTTCATTCCCCAAATGGCCACTACAGCCAGAACTTTTCAGTCCTATTCCTTTGGTTTATATCTCTATTTCTATGCCATTATCACCTTGTTTACATTGTAATTGCTTTATAATCTGTTCTGAAATCAGAAAGTGGAATGCCTTCAATTTTATTTTGTGTTGAAATTGTTGTGACTATGGGTGTCTTCGGTTGTTCCAAACAAATTTAAGGATTGTTTTCTCCATTTCTTTTTTTAATTTATTTTTATTTTTTATTTTTTGACAGGCAGAGTGGACAGTGAGAGAGAGAGAGACAAAGAGAAAGGTCTTCCTTTACCGTTGGTTCACCCTCCAATGGCTGCTGCGGCCGGCGCACCACGCTGATCTGATGGCAGGAGCCAGGCGCTTCTCCTGGTTTCCCATGTGGGTGCAGGGCCCAAGGACTTGGGCCATCCTCCACTGCACTCCCAGGCCACAGCAGAGAGCTGGACTGGAAGAGGGGCAACCGGGACAGAATCCGGTGCCCCGACTGGGACTAGAACCCGGTGTGCCGGCGCCGCAGGTGGAGGATTAGCCTATTGAGCTGCGGCGCCGGCCTTGTTTTCTCCATTTCTGTGAAAATTAGCATTGGGTATTTGTTACGAATTTTACTGAGTCTGTGGATTGCTTTGGGTAGTATAAACATGTTCACAATTTTCATTCTTTCATCCATGAACAAAATATATGTTTTGCATTTATTGTGATTTTTTTCAACTACTTTCAACAGTGTTTTTATTATCTAGTATAAAGTTCTTTAACCTCCATTTAAATTAACACCTAAGCATTTAATATTTTTTCTATCACAATGAGATTGCTTTATCAATTTCCTATCCAGGTAGTTTATTAGTATATAGAAAAGCGGCTGAATTTTGTATATTGATTTTGTACCCTTCAACTTTGCTGTATTTATTTTTTCAAACAGAGATTTGATGGATTATTTATTTTTTCTATAAAACCATATCATCTGCCAGCAGAGACAATTAGCTTCTTCTTTCCTTTTAGGATGCATTTGATTCCCTTCTCTTTCCTAATTGCTCTAGTTATGACTTTGAGGACTATGTTGATAAAAAAAATCAGGAGCCAGGAGTTTCTTCTGGGTCTCCCACGCAGGTGCAGGGGCCCAAGCACCTGGGCCATCTTCCACTGCTTTCCCAGGCCATAAGCAGAGAGCTGAATAGGAAGAGGAGCAGCCGGGACATGAATCGGTGCCCATATGGGATGCCGGCACCGCAGGTGGAGGCTTAACCTACTGCACCACAGCGCCAAACCTATTTATTTCTTTAAAGGGCAAAATGACAGAGAGGCAGAGAGAGACAGAGGGGGCGAGATTTTCCATCTGTTGGTCCACTCTCCAAATGCCCACAAGAGTTGGGCCTATGCCAAACTGAAGGCAGAAGCCAGGAACTCCATCCAAGTGTCTTACGTGGGTGGAAGGGACCCAGTACCTGGGCCATTATCTGCTGCCTTCCAGGGTGCATTAGCAAGAAGCCGGAACGGAAGCGGAGTAGCCGGGAACAGGATTGGCATCTGGATTATAAGCAAGAGCTTAATGTTGTGCCACAAATGCCCACTTCTATATTGATGATTTTTGCATCAATGTTCAACAAGGATATTTGCCTTTAATTTTCTTTTAGTGTCCTATGTGGCTTTGGTATGAGGGTAATGGTGACCTCACAAAATGAGTTTGGAACAATGCCCTCCCCCTCTTCTGTTTGGAATAATTTAAGAAGAATTTGTAAGAAGTCCTCTTTAGGGCCGGCGCCGCGGCTCAATAGGCTAATCCTCCGCCTTGTGGCACTGGCACACCGGGTTCTAGTCCCGGTTGGGGCGCCGGATTCTGTCCCGGTTGCCCCTCTTCCAGGCCAGCTCTCTGCTGTGGCCCAGGAGTGCAGTGGAGGATGGCCCAAGTCCTTGGGCCCTGCACCCCATGGGAGACCAGGATAAGTACCTGGCTCCTGCCATCGGATCAGTGCGGTGCGCCGGCCGTGGCGGCCATTGGAGGGTGAACCAATGGCAAAAAGGAAGACCTTTCTCTCTGTCTCTCTCTCTCTCACTGTCCAGTCTTGCCTGTCAAAAAAAAAAAAAAGAAGAAGAAGAAGAAGAAGTCCTCTTTAAATATTTGGTAAAATTCATCAATGAAGTCCTGGACTTCCATTTGATGGGAGATTTTTTTAAATAACTGATTCAATCTCTTCTACTTGTTACTATTTGGGTGTTCTATCTATTCATGATTAAGTCTTGATAAGCTGTTTGTGTACAGGAATTTGTTCACTTTGTATAGGTTATCAAATACATTGTTATATAATAGTTCATAATAATGTCTAATAATCATTGCATTTCTGCTGTGTTAATCATAACATCTCCCTTTTCATTCTAAGTTTATTTATTTGAATGTTCTGTCTTTGATTCTTAGTAAGTCTAGCTAAGGGTTTGTCAATTTTGTTTATCTTTTTTAAAAAAGTCTCTTTTTTCATTTTTAAATAGCCTCAGTCTGTAGGTCACTTATTTCTCTTTTGAATTTTACTATTTCTTTCCTTCTACTAATTCTGAACTTGATTTGTTATTGTTTATCTTCACCTTTGAGGGGTAGGTAGTGATGAATTATTTATCTGAAATCTTCCTGCTTTTTGATGCAGGCATTGATTGCCATATACTTCCCTCCCAGTGCTGCTTTTGCTGTGTTCTGTAAGCTCAGGTATGTTGTGTTTCCATCTTCATTTGTCTCAAGATATTTTTCATTTACCTTTTGATTTATTGTGCGACTCATTGGTTTTCGAGGAGCATGCTGTTTAATGTTTACATATCTGTGTCTTTTCAAATATTTTTCCTATTATTGATTTCCATTTTCATCACATTGTGTTCCAGAAAGGTACTGCATGTGATTCTAATCATTTTAAATTTGTTAAGATTAGTTTGGGGGGCTAACATATGATCTATCTTGGAGAATGTTCTGTGTGCACTTGAACAGAATGTATATTCAGCTGCTATTGGATGGGAAGCTCTGTATGTATCTGTTAAGTACATCTGGTCCAAAATGTAATTCAAGTTCAATGTTTCTTTTTTAAGAATTGTTGAGATTTATTTATTTTATTTGAAAGAGTTACAGAGAGAGAGGGAGAAATAGAGAAAGAGAGAGAGAGAGAGAGAGAGAGAGTCCATCTGCTTACTCACTCCCCAAGATAGCTGTAACGGCCAGTGCTGGGCCAGGGAGAAGCCAGGAGCCAGGAGCTTTTTCCAGGTCTCCCTCATGGGTAGCAGGGAGCTGGATTAGAAGTGGATCAACCAGGACCCGAAACAGTGCCAGTATGGAATGTTGGCGATGCAAGTGGTGGCTTTACCCACTAACACCACAACACCAGCCCTTCTTTTTAAAAGCTTTTATTTTTATATTTTATGTATTTGAAAGGTAGAGGATGAGCAAAAGGAAGAGAGCTCTTATCTCTGCGAGCTTACAACCCAGATGCCCTCAACAGCCCGGGCTGGGCAAGGCTGAAGCTAGAAGCTGGGAACTCAACCTGGGTCTTCCATGTGGGTAGCAGGGACCCAACTACTTAATCCATCACCCGCAGCCTCCAGGGTTGTGCATTGGTAGGAAGGCAGAATCAGGAGTGGAGCTAGAATTGAACCTAAGCACTCCCATATAAGATGCAGACATCCCAAGCAGAGTCTTAACTACTACACAACCCCCCCCCCCATATTTCTTTATTGGTTTTCTGACTAAGTAATCTATCCATTGTTGAAAGAGGATCATTGAAGTGCCCTAGTACTAAAGCATTGCAATTTATCCCTCCTTTCATATAATGTAATAACTGCTTTATGCATTTAGGTATTCCAAAGTTGTATGCATATATGGGGGCCTACAAAAAGTTCGTGGAAACGCATATTATGAAAAAGTATGCATGGATTTAAAAAACATTTTTGCACCAAAATAAGTTTATCTTTTAATTCCATTTTTCCATAAACATTTTGAGCCATAAATGTTTTGTAGTACTCTCATACAGTTACAATTGTTGTTTCTTCTTGGTGAATTAACCCCTTAATCACCAGTTAATGATCTTTGTGTCTTCCTATAGTTTTTGACTTAAAGTCTATTTTCTCTAATATAAATATAGCTATCTCTGCTCTCTTTTGGTTTACATTTATGTGAGATATCTTTTTCCATTCTTTCACTTTCAGTCTATGTATGTCCTTACTTGTTAAGTGAATCTCTGGTAAGCAGCATATGGTTGGAGATTGTATTTTTATCCATTCATCCACTCACAATTTTAAAATTTATTTTTTGATTCTTTTGTTTGCTTCTATCTTTTTATCCTGCTGTCTTCCTTTGTGATTTAAAGGTTTTCTATGGTAGTATTTTTGAATCCTTCTCTTTTATATCTTGCCTTGTGGTTACCATGAGACTTGCATAAAATATAACGGAGTACTCCAAGTTGATAGTACCTTGCTGTTAATTACATACAAGAACTACACTTTCGGGGGTTAGCACTGTGGCATAGCAGGTAAGGCCACCACCTGCAGTGCTGGCATCCCATATGGGCACCAGTTCAAGTCCCGGCTGCTCCACTTCTGATCCAACTCTCTGCTATGGCCTGGGAAAGCAGTGGAAGATGACCCAAGTCCTTTGGCCCCTGTACCCTCGTGAGAGACCTGGAAGAAGCTCCTGGCTCCTGGCTTCAGATCGGCCCAGCTCCGACCATTGCAGCCAATTGGGAGTGAACCAGCGGATGGAAAGATCTCTCTCTCTCTCTCTCTCTCTCTCTGCCTCTCCTTCTCTGTGTAACTCTGACTTTCAAATAAATAAATAAATTTTAAAAAAAAAGAACTACACTTTCACTATCTCCCACCTTTTAAGATTTCGATGCCAATGATTACATTTGTTTTTAGAATTTGTGTCACATCAGTTTATTTTAGTTATAATTGCTTTAATAGTCTTTTATTTAAAGGTATTTATTTTCATTTTATTTGAAAGGCTGAGAGGCAGAGACAGGCAAGAGGAGATCTTCCACTTAGTGGTTCACACCTCAAATGCCCACCACGGTCAGGGCTGGACTAGGCCAAGCTTGGAGCCCAGAACTGAATCTGAGTCTCCCAAATGAGAGCCATCACCTGCTGTCTCCCAGGCTATTCATTAGCAAGGAGCAGGATCAAAAGCAGCGGAGCTGAAACTTGAAGCAGGAACTCCAATATGGAATGGAAGTATCCTAAAGTGATGTCTTATGTCTGCTCCAATTTTATCTTTTATCCATCATAGTAGGGATAAAATTTGTTTGCACACCATCCTTATACTAGAACAGAATTATAGCTATATATTACTTCTACCATTGAGTTTTTTACTTTAATATGTTTTCGCTGTTAATTAGCAATATTTTGTTTAAGGTTAAAGAGTTGCTTCTAGCAATTCCTGTAAAGCAGGCCTGATCATGATGAACTCCTTTAGCTTTTGTTTGTCTGAGAAGGTTTTTATCTCTCTCATTTCTGAAATTTAAGAGTACTTCTGATTGGTGGCTTGTTTCCCTCACACTTTGAATATATCATCCCACTATCTCCTGACCTGCAGGGATTTTGCTGAGAACTCCACTGAAAACCATACTGGGAATCTCTTGAATGTGATAAGTTTCTTATCCCTTGCTGCTTCTGGAATTTTTCCTTTGCCTTTGATCTTTTTAAAGATTTATTTATTTATTTGAAAGAGTTACACAGAGAGAAGTAGAGGCAGAGAGAGAGAGAGGTCTTCCATCTGCTGGTTCACTCCCCAGTTAGCTGCAATGGCCAGGGCTGGGCCGATCTGAAGGCAGGAGCCAGGAGCTTCTTCTGGGTCTCCCACGTGGGTGCAGGGGCCCAAGGACTTGGATCATCTTCCACTGCTTTCTCAGGCCATAGCAGAGAGCTGGATTGGAAGTGGAGCAGCCAGGACTCAAACTGGCACCCATATGCAATGCCATCACTGCCTTTGATTTTTGGTAACGCCCCATGGGTTGACTTTACTAAAGACCTCTGAGCTTTTTGTGCAAGGATGTGTTATTTTCCCTTATATTTGGGAATAATAAATCATTATTTCCTTCAATACATTTTCTAGGTCTCTTTCTCTCTCTTTTCCCTCAGAAATTCTGATTATGCAAAGGATAGGGTGCTAGATAGTGTCCTATAATTCCCATTACCTTTCTTCATTCTTTTCTCTTTTTGATCCTCTAAGTGAAACATCTCACTTCTTGTCTTGTAGCCCACTAATTCTTTCTTGTGTATGTTCAAGTTTAGTGTTGAAGTTTTCTACTGAGTTTTTAATTTTTATTATTATATGAGGGGCTTTCATACAATAGTTCATGGAAAGTGGAATTAAATTTTAAACTTTATTTCCCATCCTAAGCTCCATTTAATTCAATACACTTTGCAAGTGATCACACTAGCCATTTAGTCCATCACTAAAGAACTGAGGGTCCTGAAAATTTAAATGTGTCAATTCAATCTTTTTTTATATCCTCACCTGAAGAAAAATGCGTGCCCTTTAAAGACTTTTTAAGATTAGAGGGCAAAAAGAAGTCAAAAGGAGCTAAATCAGGACTATAATGTAGATGCCTAATAATTCCCCTTCAAAATTCTTGCAAAATTGCTCTTGCTTGAGGAGAGAAATAAGCCAGAGCATTTTCATGATGGATAAAGACTCTCTGGGGAAACATTCGTGATTTTTTTTTTGAGATTTTATTTATTTATTTATTTGAGAGATAGAGTTTCAGACACAGAGAAGGAAAGGCGGAGAGAAAAGTCTTCCATCGGCTGGTTCACTCCCCAAATGTCTGCAATGGACGGAGCTGGGCCCATCCGAAACTGGGAGACAGGAGCTTCTTCCGAGTTTCCCACACGAGTGCAGGGACCCATCTTCTACTGCTTTCCCAGGCCATAGCAGAAAGCTGGATCAGAAGAGGAGTAGCTGGGACTTGAACTGGCACCCATTTGGGATGCCAGTGCTGCAGGCAGAGGCTTAGCCCACTATGCCACAGTACCAACTCCCTTGAGTATTTCTTTTGCTAAAGCTTTGTTTAGCTTCTTAAAACATCATCCTAATAAGTAGATATTATCTTTATTTGGCCCTCCAAGAGAGTCAGCAAGCAAAATGCCTTGAACATCCCAAGAAACTGTTGCTTTTATCCACCTGCTTTTGTTTTGACTGGACCACTTAAGCCTCTTGGGAGACATTGCTTTGATTGTGTTTTGTTTTCAGGATTTTAATAGTAAAGTTGTGTTACAGGATCTTGAGCCTACTTGTTTAAATCTTCCATTAAAATCTCTGCTCTTATACGCAGCTCATCTGGTGCAACATTTTTGGTATCCATTACTTAGAACTGTGCAGACTTAACCCATTTAAAAATCTATGGTGCTGGCTATTGATTCTGCTGTTAACTGTTGATCCCTTTCAAGTAAGGCACAAGCAAGATTATTTTTCCTTAAAAATTAATGTGAATTATCTATAGCTGAGAGCTTCATTTTTAACTTCGCCTCATCTTTTCTTAAAATCAACGGTCCACTTGTAAACTGCTGATTTCTTTGGTGATTTATCCATGTAAGCTTTTTGTAACACATCAGTGATTTAACCCTCTTTAAATTTTTGCCTGAAATTTTATGTATGTTCTTTCTTCAGTTTTACTAGAATTTATGTTGCTATGATATGAGATCTTTTCCAATATCTTATCTTTCTTAGTGCCTCAAACTATATACCATTTAAACACATTATAACAGATTAGTATGAGCTTATTTTGGTGCAAAAGTATTTTTTAAAAAATCTATACATATTTTTCATAATATGAATTTCGATTAACTTTTTGAAGACCCTTATTCATTGTCTCAAGGATGTCTATTTTTTAATTATTATCTCTGTTTCTTTTTCAAGCTGTTAATATTATTGTTTCGCAAATTTCACTTTGCTTTCTTTCTTGGTGTTACATAGACTTCTTTAACAACATTATTCTGAATTGTCAGTCACTTTGTAGATATCCATTTCTTCCAGATTTATTACTGAAGCTTGATTAGTTCCTTTTGGTGGAATCATATTCCCTTCATTTTTCATAAGCATTGTGTCATAACAGTGGTGAGGTAATGCTCTCGCTGTACAATTGAGCAGACAGCTACTTCCTTTTTTTAAAAAAACTGTTATTTATTTATTTATTTATTTATTGACAGGCAGAGTGGACAGTGAGAGAGAGAGAGACAGAGAGAAAGGTTTTCCTTTTCCGTTGGTTCACTCCCCAGTGGCCGCTACAGCCGGCGCGCTGATCCAAAGCCAGGAGCCAGGTGCTTCGCCTGGTCTCCCGTGCGGGTGCAGGGTCCAAGGACTTGGGCCATCCTCCACTGCACTCCCTGGCCACAGCAGAGAGCTGGACTGGAAGAGGGGCAACCGGGACAGAATCCGGTGCCCCGACCGGGACTAGAACCCGGTGTGCCGGCGCCGCAAGGCGGAGGATTAGCCTAGTGAGCCGCAGCGCCGGCCCAGACAGCTACTTTCTTAGGGTCTTTTCTTATGTTCTTTGGTGGTGGTAGATCTCTACTACTTAGTCTAACCTGGCATTCTGTATGGGCATGCTGGTTAGCACTACTGGATAGACAGATGTTGGTGTCAGGTTCCCTAGTAGAGCTGAATAACTTCCTATACTCTGAGGTCAAATGATATTTCTGGATGTGTTCAGTGGTCTGATGAGATCACTGGGAGGATACTGCTGTGAGATGGGGTTTCTGGATGAGCTTTGCAATTGCCTCTGGGTGAGCAGGGTTGCAGGTTGCTTTCCCTTGCTAAATGGTACTGTTGTTTGGAATCTGTAGTTGATCAGGGCCATGTGATTGACTCTGATATTGGGTGAGGCCTCTTAGGTTGCTGCTCAGCCACAGGTGGTGAGCAGAACCTGAAGCTATGCTCTGCATATTTGTGCAGTCTTGGGCTTGCCTCCCAGCCTATGGTTGGCTGAAGCAGAGCAATAAGGTTTGGTGAAGTCACTACTCTGTGGCTAAGGTTCTGCAAAATCAGTGACTCTGCAGGTAATCACTGACCTGAAGTTGCCTCTTGGCTTGCGAAAGACTTAATTAGAGCACCAGGGCTTAGTTTTATCAACTCTCCACTGCTAGAGATGGGCAGGGTCAGATGTTCCCTTTGTGGGTAACTGCTGACCTGAATTTGCTTCATAGCTTGGGGAAAATTTAATTCCAGCACTGGAACTTATTTGAATCTCATTTCCACTGCTAGAGTTGGGGGGTGCCATACGTGCCCTTCTTGGGTAATCACTGAACGACACTTGCCTCTTGATTTAAAGAGAGACTTAAAGAGAGCATCCAGACTGGTGGGAAAACTGGTTAGGAATTCATGCCTGGAGGACCCATGGGCCATACTTCTTGCAGCTCGGTGTTGTTGACTAGTTTCTCTGGTGTAATATCTCCAGTGGCCAGGGTGAAAAGAAACTACAAAGATCTACACACTGGTCTCTATGAGTACCACCCTCATTCTTTGTTTCTAACCTAGCTCCAGGGGTCTGGCGCTACTGGTACTCACAATTCTTCCCGTGAAATGAAGTAAGAGTGAGTCTCCTGAAAATTTTCTCAGAATGGAGGGAAAGCTGAATGTCCATTTCCAACTAATTGTTCCACTGTAGAAACAATGGGTCCAGGAAAAATCTCTATGTACGGTACTGTGCTGGCTTGGAGGAGGAGTAGAATAGTGAAAGAGAGTTATTTTTCTTACCATTCATTTGCGGTTTTTCTTGGTTCTGTGGCTCAAGGGGTCAGCATCATTCCTATATTCTGGGATGTTCAGAATGATATCCTTGTCTGTGGATGGTTGTTAGTTCAATTTCTGTGGGTGCAGTGAAGCCAGATAACTATTCCACCAGCTTACTCACTACACTTCTCATGTCCCTTTTTAGTCCCTTCCTACTCCCCTTTCTCACCGCTGGCATTTCCCAATTTTCATGCCCCTTTGTAAGCCCCCTTCCTTCCCTTCTTCATCTCTTGCATCCTGAAACCACTACTGAGCTTCTTTCACTGTAGATTAGTTTATACTTTCATAACTTAAATAAATGGGATTTTTCATTCTCCGAAGCCAGGAGCTTAATCCAGGTCTCCCACATGGGTGGCAGGGGCCCAATATTTACCTGCTAAGCCAGAATAGTTTTAATAGGCACTTCTGTAATGATTAATTGTGCTAAGTATCTTTTGATTTGCTGTTTTGCATCCCTTTATCTTTTGGGTGAAGTATCTCTTTAAACTTTTTACACATTCTCAGTTGGGGTGTTTATTTTATTCTGTCGAATTTGTATATTCTAAATACAAGTCCCTTATCAGATCTGCAAATATTTTCTCACATATTGCCTTCTCTTTTGGTTCTCAAAAAATTGTAAATTTTTATAATATTCACTTTATTGATTTCTTTGCAAACTTTATGCTTTGGGCATTGTATCTAAGAAATCTTTATTGACCAACTTTACAAAGATGTTCTTTATGTTTCTTTCAAAACATTTTATTGTGTTGAGGTTATATTTATAAGTATAATCCAATTTCAATTAATATCTGCTTATGGTGTAAGTTAAAGATAGTTTTTAAAAATAATTTATTTTTATTTATTTGTAAAGCAGAATGACAGAAAGAGGAGAGACAGAGGGAGAAAAAGACATTCCATCCCCTGGTTCATTCCTCAAATGGCCTCAACATCCAGGTTTGGCCAGACAGGAACCAGGAGCCTAGAACTCCACCCAATTGTCTCACGTGAGTGGCAGGAACCCAAGCACTTGGGCTGTCACCAGCTGCTTTTCCAGACACGTTAACAGGAAGCTGGATTGGAAGTGAAGCAGCTGGGACATGAATAGACACCTATAGGGGATGTAGGTGTCACACGCTGTGGCTTAACCCACTATGCCACATGCTGGCCCCGATTGTTTTTTATTTTGTTTTTGTTTTTTGCACATGTATATTCAATTATAACAATAATGTTTATTGGAAAGAATATCCTTTCTCTCATAAGCTGTGTTTGTATCTTGTCAAAAATCAATTGACCATACATTTGTTGGTATATTTCTGGATTCTTTTTTCTTTTTCATTCATTTATTTACCTAGTTTAATATATATTTTATGCTATCTGGATCTCTATAACTTTATTAAGTGAAGTAGCATATATCCTTAAACTTATTATTTTTCATAGATATTTTGGATTTTCTAGATGCTTTACAATTCTACATGAGTATGCATTGTAGAATCAACTTATTATTTTTTACAAATGACTTTGTTGAATCTCTTAGATATTTTTTTTTCTTTTTTTCTTTTGGTTTTGATCAAATTTGGGAAAACTTCATGGATTATTTCTCCAAATTCTTCAAATACTATTCCTTTCAGGCTCTTTCTTATCCCTTTAGACTTCATGAGGCTTTCAGGTCATTTATGATCAGACGATTGTTTTTTAGCGTTTTCGCCTACCCTATGTATTTCATTTTGGGATGATTCCGGTGCTATATATTCAAATTTCCTAATTTTTTCTTCTGTAATATCTAATCTGCCATTAAACCAATCCAAAAGGAGTATGTTTTCTTTTTCTTTCAGACATCATAGTTATGTATTGATGTCCAATTTGGTTTATTTTTGTATCTTCCATATCTCTACGTTAAAATGTTCATGGAAAAATGGAATTAAATGATAAATTTATAGTAGTACAAAATATTTTTAAAATCTGCATTTTTCATAATTCACACTTCCCATGAGCTTTTTTGAGGACTTTTCATAGGCATGGATTGCAAATTTTTTTGCACCAAGATAGCCTTAACTTTAAATTCAATTTTCCATTTGGTAGATCTTTTTTTTTTTTTTTTGGTCTTTTTGATTATAGCCACTTTAACTGGAGTGAGATGATACATCAGTGTGGTTTTGATTTGCATTTCCCTGATTGTCAGATATACTGAATATTTTTGCATGTATCCTGATAATTTTTATTGATATCAAACATTGTGAATTTTACCTTGTTGACTGACATATACTTTAATAGTCCTAAAAATATTTTTGAACCTTTTTCTAGGATACTGTTACCTGTAATAATTACATCCTTTTAGGTCTGACATGCAAGTTTTTGTGGGTAGAACAGAACAATGCTTAGTGTATGACTTTTTGAAAATCTCTCATAGTTATGTTTAGTTTTTCTTCTAGCTTCTTAATATACAGAAATAAATTATAATAATTGCTTTATTCTACTTATTCTGATCTTATCTAATAATTCTATCATCTGTGATGTTTCTGGATTGATTTTGATTGGTAGATTTTTCCTTCCTTATGGGTCATGTTTTCCTGATTCATTGTGTGTTTGATAATATTTTTCTTTTAATTTTTCATTAATGTGTAGTACTTTTACATTCTGATGGGATACACATATACATAACACAACACATATACACAGCATAAGCCAATCAAAACAGATAAGTAGTCTATTTTCTTTTAGTTCGGAGCCTCTCTTCCTGTTCATTATAAGGAGTATAATCCATTATGTTGGAATGTAATCACCCCGTTGTGCAATGGAACACTAGAATTTGTTATTCCTTAGTGACCTTGCTTTGGTACCCATTATCGAAACAACCTGTACTCCCACCCTTCCCAACCTCTAGTAATCAGTATTGTTTTAAAGGTTTTATAAAAAGATTGATATATTTATTTATTTGAAAGTCAGAGTTACAGAGAGAGAAAGAGAGACAGAGAGAAAGAGAACTTCCATCCGTTGGTTCACTATCCAGATGGCCACAATGGCCTGTGTGAAGTGGGCTGCAGCTAGAAGCCAGGTGTTTCATCCAGGTCTCCTATTTGTGTGGCAGGGGCCCATGTACTTGGACCATTTTCTTCTGCCTTCCCAGGCACATTAGCAGGAAACTGGATCAGAAGTGAAGCAGTCAGCACTGGAAATGGTGTCCATATGGGTTTTCTACTATAGATTGTAGGAACTATCTGGTCATGTACTAGCTCTGGGAAATTTTTTTTCTCTTTTTCAGGTTTTTTTTTTTTTTTTCCTCTTGGAGTGGATAATTGTTTCACATACTGGTGGTGATTAGTACTCAAATGAATACTTGATGGAGGGAGTGGCATTCTCTGGAGATTTCTGGGGTTTTCTTCTGCCCATCTCACTCCCCTTCAGTTCTCTGTACTAGTCACCATGTCTCCTTGGTGACCAACTCCCATTTTATCACCCCAACTGAAATATTGAACACTTTCTGCCCTTTTTCTCTTCCTTGTGCTGTGAACTGGAAATTCACACACAAGTAAGTATAATAATCATTGGGCCTATCTTATTGGTTTCCTGTCTCTCAGGAAATCACTGCTTTCTCTTACCTATTATCCAATATATTAAGAGTTGTTTTAGGGGGCTGGTGCCATGGCTACCTTGGTTAATCCTCCGCCTGCGGCACTGGCATCCCATAGGGCGCTGGGTTGTAGTCCCGGTTGCTCCTCTTCCAGTCCAGCTCTCTGCTGTGGCCCAGGAAGGCGGTGGAGGATGGCCCAAGTGCTTGGGCTCCTGCACCCGCACGGGAGACCAGGAGGAAGCCCCTGGCTCCTGGCTTCAGATCGGCACAGTGCAAGCTGTAGCAGCCATTTGGGGAGTGAACCAATGGAAGGAAGACCTTTCTCTCTGTCTCTTCCTCTCACTGTCTAACTCTATCTGTCAAATAAAAAAAGAATTGTTTTATATTAACATTTTATATTTTATGTTTATATTAATCTTCCTAAAGCATAACCATGATCTTCTCATTTATTTTTACTAGACTAAAAAGGATGCAAACCTGTTCATCTGAAATTTCGAGTATTTTAGGATATTCTCCCCAATTTTCTACTCTAGCTTCTCTAGTATTTTCCCTCAAAATTCATTTTACCCACACCATTTTCTCTACACTGGAGTAGTACATCATTTTAAACTTGTATACCTCACATTTTTGCGCATCCCTGTTTTTATTATGTTGTTTCTTCTGTTTAAAAAATCCTTCTATGTGTGGGCACTTGGCATAGTGTTTAAGATGTTGTTTGGGATGCTCACATCCTACATTGGAATCAAAATGCCTGGGTTCCAGTCCTGGTTCTACTCCTGATTCCAGCTTCCTGCTAATGCAGTTCCTGGGAAACAACAAGGGAAGACTCAAATAATTGAGTCCTTGGCAACATGGTGAGAGACCTGAACTGATTTCCAAGTTCCTGGCTTTGGCTTGGTCTAGCCTAGGCTGTTGTGGGTATTTGGGGAGTGGCCCAGTAGATGTAAAATCTCTCTCTCTCTCTCTGTGTGTGTGTGTGTGTATCTCCCTTTCTTTCTCTGCATTCAAATAAAATGAAAATACATAAATAAAAAGTATATTAGTGGGCTGGCATTGTGGCATAGTAGATAAAGCCACCACCTGCAGCACTGGCATCCCATATGGGTGCTGGTTCGAGACCCGGCTGCTCCTCTTTCAATCCAGCTCTCTGCTATGGCCTTGGAAAGCAGTGGACCGTGGCCTGAGTGCTTGGGCCCCTGCACCCATGTGAGAGACCCGGAAGAAGCTCCTGGTTCTTGGCTTCAGATCAGCCCAGCTCAGGCCATTGGGCCATTTGGGGAATGAACCAGCAGATGAAGGATTTCTCTCTGTCTCTGCATCTGCTCTCTGTAACTCTGCCTTTAAAATAAATAAATAAATATTTTTTTAAAAAAAGTATATTAAAGGGTCTACTACTTTTGTACTCTCATGGCACTTTGTGGCTTTTTATAACACTGACATAAACTTTCTTATACTATCCCTGCTACTGCATTGTGTGCACATAATTCAGTACAGGCACATCATTGGTTAAATGGTTATGGAAAGACATAATAAATAAATCTCTATAACTTAGTGACATTTCGTCATTTCTAGATATGAAAATGAAGCTATAGGAATATCATTAGCTCTCAATTGGAATTTAAATCTTTTGTGGAATTAGTCAGATGGATTAGAAAGGAAATAAAATAATTTATTTGAAAACAATATCGCTTTTACAGTGATTCACAACTTTCTGAAGTGTTGTTTGAATATAAAATAGGACTAATCCTCCCATGTTTGGTAGGAAAATGTGTTAGAAGAAATAACAGAATGGGATGCTAGAACAAGATTGTTTTCCTTTTACATTGTGTTTTATTGGAAGTTGAGAGGGATTCAATTACTCACTGGTGATTCCTGTCACTAATTTTATTTTTCAGTAATTTACAAGACAAGCATAATTACAAGACAAGCCTTGCCTTTAGTAAAGTTAAATGGATGCATTTTGGTATAAGTCATTTTACACTAAAAGTATGCTTTTCCTTATCATCACTCAGAGGTGAACATCACTTTCTGAAGTTATAATTTTGGAGGTTCTAGAACATCTCCAAAGTTTCCACATAGCTTCAGCACATTGCTCCAGCTAGTGTCCTCCCCTGTGCCCAATCATGATCTATTACTTACCAATGACTCCTCCTTTTGTTCCTACACAACCTTTAAAAAAATAGAAGACAGGAATCATGTCTAGATGAACAAGTTAAGTGCATTTCTGAAATTTTCAAGAGAAAAAAAGGCAAATTCCTAGGTCAGTAAGTAAGTACTTGAACATTAATTATGCTCTTTGTGAGGTGATTGTGTTGGTTTCCTATGTCTTTTGTGCAGAATGCAAACAGTATGCAATATTTCCCACATGATATAAGTTATGTCTAAAATGTCACAACACACGAAAGAACTGCCTTAATGGACAATATTCACTTTCAGTCTTCAGCAAGGCACCTGGAGTTCAGCAAGTTCTCAGGAAAAGTTTTTATTGCAAACTTTATTACACTTTTGCAATAATAAAGTTACTGAAAGTTTAAAACATCGTTTTAAACTTATCATGCTTAATAGCAAAATGGGAACAGAAAGTATTCTTACTATATCTTCCTTTATTTCACATGCCCAAATTAAAATTAATTTACTGTTAAACTAAGCAGAAATCACCTCTACCACCTTTAACTTCATCCCCATCTATTGAAAGAAAATAGTTTTGGAACAACTTTTCCTCCTCGATGTGAAAAAGTACAATATATCTATAAAATTTATCATCATGTTTTGTCATTCCAAATATCTGTTGCTATTATTTTATTGTTTGTGAAACTAATCAATTTTATATAGAAAAAATATGTCATATTGTAACATGCTTTATTTACATTTAGTTATTTCTAAACTCCTATCACTGTAAATTTCATAAATAAATAAAAATCTGACTGCATAAAGCCTTTTCAAATTTCAAATTAATAAATTTCAAAAGTATTTAAAAATAGTGTTATAGTCTACATGTCCTTCATCATAACTAGCAATTAAATCATTTTTATTAAGTACATTGCGTTTTTTTTTAGACTGCATTGCCATCAACTTTCCTGACTTTAAGTAAAAAGTCAAAATAGAAAAGAAGAACAGAAATATATCACTTGTGATATGGGTGATTTGACTTCTGCTCAACAACTGAGAAATCAGCACATTATACAGTATACTGAGATTCGGTTCTTATGCCACTCATTACTACTTCAATTGAAATTATTTTACATAAAATATGATATTTGCAGAGTTAGCATAAATAATAGATTGTGCTTGAGGTTACTCTTGTTTCAGAACTTAGCGTTGTTTAAAAAATAAATTTAAATATGTTAAGCATTCTTAATAGGAAGATTTAAATAAATATGCTGTTTTGAGGTTCATGTGGGAAAAGGCTTAAGGGTCTTGGTAGACTCTCCAAGTAACAAAAAGGCTAATGTTATTGCACTATACTAAAATAAATTTAGAGGAGAGGTTAGAATAAAGAACTTTATAATCTGATTTTATTCCATGATGATCAGGCCTAGTAAACTGTGTTTATTTTAGGATGCCACTTTTAAAAAAGACTTACACAAAATAGATAATCCTCAAGGCAGAAAATGATGATAGCAATACTATAAACAATAGTATCTGATGAATGAATGAAAACAGTGGTTATTTTCATAGCTTGTTCCTATATTCTCATGTTAACTCCATAGGAGCTTGCTAGTGATAACTAACAAAAAGCCGACAGCTAACATCCTATTTGATGATGAAATCCTGAATGCTTCCTCCCCAAAATCAGAACAAGGCAAGGATGTCTGCTTGCACCACTCTTATTCAACTGAGCACTTGAAGTCCTAGCTGCAGCAATAAATCAAGAAAAGAAAAGGCTGGGATTGCAGCTGTGGCACAGCAAGTTAAACCACTGCCTTCAGCTGTGGCATTCTTTATGGGCTCCAGTTTGAGTCCCAGCTGCCCTACTTCCAATCCAGCTCCCTGGTAATGGCCGAAGAAAACAGAAGATGTCTCAAGTGATTGGGCCCCTGCACTCATGTGGGAGACCTGGAAGAAGCTCCTGGCTCCTGGCTTCCATCCTAGCTAACCACAATTTTGAAAAAGAAGAATAAAGTTGCAGATATCACATTGTCTGATTTTAAAACTTACTATACCAAAGCGATATAATGTTGGCCAATAGACAGACATATAGATCAGTTGAAAAGAAGAATATAGAGGCCAGAAATAAACACACAAAAGTTCACTGATTTTTTGACAAAGATGGAAAAGGAATTCAATGAAGGAGGAATAGATTTTTCAACAAATGGTGTTGGAACAATTGAACATTTATAGGCAATAAACAAAGTTATGACCTAAACATCATATCTTACTAAAAAATAACTGCAAATAAATCATAGATCTAAATGTACAATGTAAAGCTACAAAACTTTTAGAAAGAACACAAGAAATTTGCTAACTCTAGGGCTAGGTGAAGAGTTTTTAGAGTTGGCATTGAAAACATAATCCATAAAAGATAAAACTGATTAATTATATCCCATCACAATTAAGACATTTTTGCTCTGTGAAAGACTCTGAGAAGAGGATTACAAGACAGATTACAGACTGTGGGAAAATCTGAGCAAATCACATATCTGAAAAAGGACAGATTCAGACAGATCACAGGTTGTAAAAACTACATTTGGACAGATAGGGTAACTACAAAAGGGGATTTTCTCCAGGTTAATGGAACAGCTTTGTATCTTCATTATAGTGATAGTTACATGGACTTTTACATAGGATAAGAAATTACAGAATTATACATCAAAAATAAATATAATAGGGCATTTCCTATTAGGAAGGAAGGGAGAGAATACATGTAAAAATTGATAAAATCCGTATAAGGTCTGTAATGTAGGTGTAGTATTATACCAAAATCAATGTCCTGGGATTGATATACTATAGTTATACATTATCATGGAATGAAGCTGAATGAGGGGTATAAGAAGTTTCTCTATATTATTTTTCTAAGTTCTATTTGGGTTTAAATATATTTCAAAATCAAAAATAAAAATAAAATGTTCCTATCTCTGACTCAGTAGATGTGGAATCTAGTCTGAGCTCTCCATCACTTAAACTCTCTGAGCTCCATTTTCTTTAATAGTAAAATGGAAATGATTCTGTCACATTTATTTCATGAGGGTGTTAATAACAATTTACACTTAAAACTAAAAGTGATGTTGAAATACTCAATGAATTGTTATGTTGTTTAGAAACACATTCTTAAAGCCCTGCTTATTTAATTTATAGAAATAATTAATTCCAAAAAATTGAATGTCTCTTGACATTTCTACCTCCAATGAGAAAAACCTGTCTTTCTCCACTCAAGCTTCACAAGTATGTAGTATTAAGAAAAATCATGTTACTTTACTGGAAAGGTCAGAAATTGAAGTGTGAACATAATGTTCACTTCTTTGTTACATTCAACCTTTATTTCAAGTCACAGTCAGCATCTATCTCAGAGTTATCATTATTGTATAAGTACAATATAACTTACTTACACATGCAAAAATTTCTGAAATCGAATGCGAAGTATGTTTGTGTCAAAATGTTTCTCCTTCAAGAAAGCTTGCTAGTGATTAGCTCATACCTGACACAACTGTTCAAAGAGCTGAGCTACATGTGTGTACTATCTCCCTCTTTTCTGTAATTTGCTTTACCTTTTCTGAATTATGATAAAATATTTGCTTTAACTTCATAAACTTGGCATAGTGTTAAGTGATATTGAAAATTATGGTCCCAACTTGATCCAAAGTCCTTGTGCACACAAAAGAAAAATACATTTGACAAAAAAATGAAACTGTAGGGGCTGGTGCTGTGGCTTATTGTGTTAAGCCGCAGCCTGCAATGGTGGCATCCCATACTGGAGTGCTGGTTCAAGTCCTGGCTGCTCTGCTTCCAATATGGCTTCCTGCCATTGTGTCTTAGATGGCTAATGGGCAATAAAGCTCACAAGATGTTAACTTCCCCTATTTCCTCCCTTTGAGCACCTCAGTGCAGGAACTAAGCTCAACCTTCCCAGACTCTTTTCAAAGCAGCTGGCAAAACAGATAAACCACATAGGGCAGCTTATGAAACAGATAAGAGGAAAGTT
This sequence comes from Oryctolagus cuniculus, assembly GCF_051225735.1. NCBI lineage: Eukaryota > Metazoa > Chordata > Mammalia > Lagomorpha > Leporidae > Oryctolagus > Oryctolagus cuniculus. The sequence goes on from NC_142888.1 coordinate 68,679,599, forward strand.
CCCAGCGGCTTCTAAAAGCCCCCTACTCCCTACTTCCCATCAGCTGCAAGCCCCCTACATCCCATTGGTAGCAACAGATTCCTTCTTCAGCCAGATAAAAACCCAGCCCTACGCACAAGAACAGACTGTTACCCCTCTTTGCTTCAATAAAGCAACCTGTCTCTGTTGAGGTTGTTCTCTGTCTCTTCAACTTCTTACATCTCCTTTTTGAGGGATTATGAAAGGCCAGAACCCTGAGCAGTTCCAGATCTAACAATGGCAGCAAAAGATGGCCCAAGTACTGGAGACCCTGTCATCCATGTGTGAGACCAGAATGGAGTTCCTGGTTCCTGGCTTCTGCCTGGCCCAGCCCTGGCTGCTAAGTGAACCAGCAGATGGAAGATCTGTCTCTTCCTCTCTCTGTGTTTCTCTGGCTTCAGGTGGATAAATAAATAAATCTTTAAAATAAAATGAAATGAAACTTTAGCTGAATGCTATCTTAATCTATGGTCATTCAGGCCTTTTCATATTAGATTGTGCTTGGATTTAGAATTGAAGGATAAAAGCAATTAAGATAATCATTTTTCTTGGAAGAAAATTGACCAGTTGCAGATTATTTTTTTCTGATCAGCAATTCATTCACAGGAGTGATTTCAATCAATATTTCTATTAAATTAACTAAAAATTTGGAAAATTCGGTATTGCTAAAAATAATTTTGCATTAAGTAGAAAAGAAATCCTGGCTCCTGGCTTCGGATTGGCCCAGCTCTTGCCATTGCAGCCATCTAAGGAGTGAACCAGCGGATGGGAGATTCTCTCTCTCTGCCTCTCTCTCTCACTCTCTCGCTCTGCCTCTCCTCTCTCTGTGTAACTCTGACTTTGAAATAAATAAATAAATCTTAAAAAATACTCTTTTTGCTCAATCAATTATTTTTCTGATGGAAGCTGGAATAAAAAAGATCTTTTGAAGTGTGAACATAATAAAAAAGATAATAATAATAAAAAAGATAATAATAATAAAAAAGATCTTTTTCTGCCACTAGTCATTTGTGAACTGACTAAGCTATGTAAAGTACAGAGATGTGATTTGATTATTTTCTTAAACATTTCCAGAATACCACATGACAAAAATTGAATAAATTTTCAAAAATAGAATTCCAAAGGTATATGGAAATTATTCTTGGATCATCAAAGCCACTACTTTCCTTGATTAACATGAATAATCAAGAAATGACAATGATACAGATGCCCAGAATTCTGAATACAATCCACAAAAGCCATTCATACACATATGGAACTAAATGAAAGTAAACAATAGTTTTAATATCTCTGCAAGGAAATAAACGTTCAACATTTAAACTGAACATACAACAAATAATTACATGGAATGATTAAAAGTGCAACTGTAGCTTTTATGCTATTTGTAGAAAATATAACCAATAAGAAAGTTTGTATTTGAAGTGATAAAACTAAAAGTTTGTCATAATTGCCATATAAATTCTATTTTGGAATGTGTGAGTATTTTAAAAATAATTAAGTATTATTCAGTATAAGGCAAAATGGTTTAACCAGTAATGACGTATAATAAAGAAACAGCTACAACAGCTTAAATAAAATTATGACTCTTTAAATATAATTATATTTGATATAGATCTTTGGATAGGACTCACCAAAATGGACATACAACAGCCCAAGCAGTAGGTCTTAAACAAAGTTCATGTGATATCAGATTACTTAGAGTGACAATGATTGAGACATGCATGTGCTATGACTGAAATGAACCATGAATATTTAAACAAAACAGCTGTGGTTAATAACAATTAACTGTATATTTCAGATAACCAGTAAGAGAAGATTTTGAATGTTGTCAACGCTCAAAAAAATGATAACTATTTAAAGTGATGGATATACCAATTACTCTGATCCAATTATTACTCTATTACATATGCATATATATCAATAACACCCCATAAATACACACAATTATTATATACCAATTAAAATTGATATATGTATACATTAGAAAACAAAAATACATGGGTATTATATCTCAGTGAATACTATTCCCTTCAAAATTGTTGCCTTGGGATGTAATATGCTAATAAAACTGTTTCCACTCCTCAAAGCATTTTTAGAAACTCCCTTGAGAAACTGCTTCCAGATTGGGTTTCCCATCTTTTCACATCTGATAATATGGAAATTTGTCTGTTGCTTTGCTACACTTTTAGGTGTTTTTTTTTTTTTAACATAATGTAGGGTAAGCCCTCACTAATGAAACAAAGAATAAGCAGAAACACGAACACGTAACTTTCCACCAGGAAAGATAGGGATAATTTGCATTGTGGGCCATATTCACTTCAAACCAGTGTGTAAATTCATTTTCAGCTAGTGTTCTTTACACTTAACCTACCCAAATTCCATCATCTAGACCAAATCCCTCGTATTAGTGGACTCTTTGCTGAGGATGTAGAGAAAATAGTGTCCTTTACTATTCAGCATGGTAACCTGTCACGTATAACCTTTTTCCCCCAATCTGTGACCCAATATTGAGCTTTTAAACTTTTTTAGAAATGGAGAGGATTTCCTAATTGGACATTAAACTTTCAGTGCTTAGTGGAAAGGGCGGTTTCATATTCCTACAAGTATTCAAGCAAAGATTAGACAATTACTTGACAGGTATGGTATGGAGAGCATTTCTGCCCAGGGTAGAAAATTGTATGATATCAACCCAAAGATTCCTTTCAATTCTGAAATTCTGTGATATCCTATTTATTATTTTTTGATTTTTCTTATTTCTCCACAGACTCACTCCCGTGTCTGATTTGACATCAGTTTCCATCTTAGTAGGCAATCTCTTTAAAACGAACACATAGCCTATATAATTTATCCAAGGGATATGTTAGAGAAGACACCTCTAGTATAGTCCTAATGACAAAGCTATTCTCAATATGGGAGGACTACAGGGAACAATTGAGTAGAGAATGATGGTGGGCAGCTTCCCAATCCCCTCAGCACCAACTATGTAAATCCATTCAATTGTCTTAGTTAATTTCTTATAGCAATAAAATACCTATACTCAAATATGAGTACAAAGGTTTTCATAGCCTAAAGAAAGCACTATTTTTTTCAACTTTTATTTAATAAATATAAATTTCCAAAGTACAACTTTTGGATTATAGAGCTTCCTCCCCCCCATAACCTCCCTCCCACCCGCAACCATCCCATCTCCCACTCCCTCTCCATCCCATTCTTCATCACAACTCATTTTTTTTTGACAGGCAGAGTTAGACAGTGAGAGAGAGAGAGACAGAGAGAAAGGTCTTCCTTCCGTTGGTTCACCCCCTAAATGGCCACTACGGCCGGCGTGCTGCGCTGATCCAAAGCCAGGAGCCAGGTGCTTCCTCCTGGTCTCCCATGCAGGTGCAGAGCCCAAGGACTTGGGCCATCCTCCACTGCACTCCCGGGCCACAGCAGAGAGCTGGACTGGAAGACGAGCAACCAAGACAGAATCCGGCGCCCCGACCGGGACTAGAACCCGGAGTGCCAGCGCCACAGGCGGAGGATTAGCCTAGTAAGCCGTGGTGCCGGCCTATGATTCATTTTCAATTATCTTTATATACAGAAGATCAACTTAGTATACACTAAGTAAAGAAGAAAGCACTATTTTGAATCAACTCTTGATTATAGGGCATGAATAATCTCCACAGGTGATCAATCAAAAATGATTTGTATTTGGTCTTGCTAGGTATATTATTCTTACATTTGAATACACATGTCTTAATATTCCGGGAATTTCAAATCAATCAACAAATCAAAAGTATAGAGGAAAGCCTATTGAACTTCCTGACCTCTGGCTCAACTCGTTACACTTGCCTCAATTCATCCTGCCAATGAGTTACCTCGTCTCTCATACTGATGCACACCAACATCCCAAAGCAGAGGTGGCCTGTTTCCCTAAACATCCTGCTCACATCTTCCTTTGCAGGTTCATACCTCCCCTTTGAGCAAAGATATGTTAGAACTTCAAACATTTTTCTTACAGTTCCTGCTAGGCTATGATAATTCAAACCATATTTTGTAAAGTTAATACTTAAACAAGATATTTGATAATGTCAAAATTTTAATTGTAGGATTTTGAGCATTATGGGTAAAACAGATAGGTCTAAAAATCTCTAATGCAGTAGCTAAGATTCAAGAAATCTCCTATCTCCAACCACCCACAGCAGCGCCTCCATGAACAATAATAACTTGAATACTTTGGAAATGATTATTTTCTATATCCTTTCAATTCCTGTGTTTGGAGCTCAGGATTACAAAGTGAGGTGGGATTTGAATCTATTTCTTTTTAGGTTTGACAAAAGTTATTGCAGTACCTTATTTCTCAAATGGAAATAATATTTAACCCCATCCCAATTGTCCTTCCTAATGTTAACCTTTCCTGATCTTCAGAGCCCATTTATTTTCCATCTTTGATTTTGGTAGAAAAAAATAGTCTAGGGAAAAGTTCTATCCTACACTTTTCTATACTAAATATTTGCATATTAAATAATTCCACTTTTATAGCTTTGCCAATATCTTTATTTGATCATCTAATTTTGAGACAGAAAGGTCACATTCAGTAGGAAGCCCATTTCTTATTAGAGGTTATCAAGATCTGCTAACCAAGGGAGTTGGACTAATTGGGGTTACAACTCTGGTTGTACATGAAAATGACTTGAACAGTTTTAAAAATAATATTCAGTGACCCCACTCCAGTTTCATATTTGACTGAACTGTGTTGAGAATAGACATATTTTTGAAAGTGCAAGGTGATTAAAATATGCAGCCAGAGTAGAGAACCATATTCTAAGTATAATGGAATGAACACAAGATTTGGACCTGGACTTGATTGCTAGCTCTATCATTTTCAGGTTATATAATCCTGCTCAAGCACTCTGAACTTCTTTTATATCATCTATAGCAAGGAGATAATAGTCCTATTTATATCACATGTGAGATTATATGAGATTAATGAAGTTAAAAATTGTTTTCTCAGATACCAGCTAGGTGCTCTATCAGAGGTTCCTAGTACACTATCTAACTTGGTTCGATCACAAGAGACTTTTTGAGAATTTAATTCAAATTGATCAAAATTAAAAAGCATTAATGATTTGTATGTATATGAATATATATGTATATGTAAAACACATATGATTACAAATATTACATATATATTTTATATATACATATATATTCATATAAGTGTGCATATATATGAATTTTTCTTAAGTTATTTATATCAATAAATACCTTTTCCCAAAAAGTAAACCATCATGAGAGAGAGAAAGAGAGAGAGACAGGGAGACAAAAAGTGAGATCTTCCACCCGCTGGTTCACTCCCCAAATGGCCTCAATGGACTGAGCTACGCCAATCTGAAGCCAGGATCCAGGAGCTTCTTCAGGGTCTCCCACAGGGATGCAGGGGCCCAAGCACTTGGGCCATCTTCTACTGCTTTCCCAGGCCATAGCAGGGAGCTGGATGGGAAGTGGAGCAGCTGGGTCTCAAACCGATGCCCATATGGGACTCTGGCACTGCAGGCTTTACCCTCTATGCCACAGCGCCAGCCCCTCTAAATATTATACTTTTAACCATTATTTCTAGAAGTAGTTCTGGCAAAACCAGTACCAAGGTAAGGAGAGAGAACTGAAGTTTGGTTATTTAAGTAACAAAGTCACACTAACATGGGATAATCCTCTTGACCCATCTCCACTGAAGAAATAGACGCGAGAGGCACTGTAATACCTGAGCGGCTGGTTGAAGCATCGTCTTCCCCCGGGGGGCTGAATGGAGAAACAAGTCCTAGATTCCTTGCATTTCATCACCACTCAGTCCACAGCTTTTCTCCAGGCAGAATGCAATGTACGAGTTGTTTCTGTCTTCGTGTCCTAATTTAAGAATGTTGATACAACCACGCGTTGTTGAAACATTTATTCTTCCATTCATTTACTACATGTTAGGGTGTTTTGTGCATTCTGCATTGTATTTTGATATAATTTTCAGAAGCTCTATTTCTAAAGTTAAGCTGTTGTCTATGAAACTGCTTGGAAAACTATCAAGTTCCTGTAGTACAGTGTACATAGTATATTTCTCTGAACAATGTAACACGGAAAAGAGGAAAAGATAGAGTTAAGGTGTTTACCAAGATTATTGTCTCCTGATTATCATCTTAAATCTATAAACAAATAGTTTCTGCCTAGAGTGCCTTTTGGGGACTCAGATTTAAAATTTTTCTTCCCTCTCTCTCTTGAAGCACTAGCTTTCAAAAAACAGTAATTTCTGTTGAGAGACTAAATACTGGCAGTGACCAAAGCACTATGACAAACGTTGTGAAGAAATTCAATGTTCTAAAATATTGAATTCCAGGACACTCAGGATGTTTCAGAATTGAGAAGAGTTATAGTCTAACAGTGGAGTAAATCGAAAGCAAAATGGCCCAGTATCAGGAACTTTCTTTCTTATTTATGTATTTATTGACAGAGTTACACAGAGAGAGAGACAGAGAGAAAGGTCTTGCTTCCGTTGGTTCACCCCCTAAATGGCCGCAGCGCGCTGGCCCGAAGCCAGGAGCCAGGTGCTTCCTCCTGGTCTCCCATGGGGTGCAGGGCCCAAGCACTTGGGCCATCCTCCACTGCACTCCCGGGCCACATCAGAGAGCTGGCCTGGAAGAGGAGCAACCAGGACAGAATCTGGTGGCCCGACTGGGACTAGAACCCGGGGTGCTGGCGCCGCAGGCGGAGGATTAGCCTAGTGAGCTGCGGCACCAGCCAGGAAATTTTAATAGCAGCTATTAATCAGAGGCCTATCGTATAGTCAAATACTTTGTGTATGTATACGTTTTCACTGAGATAAAATTCACAGTTATACAATTCACCCGTTTAAGGAATGCAATTCAATGTTTTTTTTTTATTATGTATTGTTGTGTAATCATGACTGCAGTTAATTTTAGAATGAATTCATCACTTTAAAAAGAAATCAGTTCCATTAGCAGTCACTCCCCATTTCTCCACCAGCTACCACCCCAGCCCTAGGCAAGCACTAATCCACTTTCTTTCTCCATATATATTTTCATATTTTGGACATTTAATATTGTGGAAATATAATATATGTGCCTTTTTGTGACAGTGTGCACTCACTCGACACAAGTTTTTCAAGGTTCATTCATGTTGTTGCATGTACCAGTACTTCATTCTTTTCTATGTTCAAGCAATTTTTCTTTTATATGGATAGACCACATTCTGTTTACCCATTCATTGGTTAATGGGCATTTGTGGTTTTTACAAATTTTGGCTGGTATGAGTCAAACAACGTTTTCATTTCTCTTGTCATATATACTTAGGCGTGGAATTGTTGGGTCACACAATAACTCTGTGCTTAATATTGTGAAGAAATGCCAAACTATTCTCCACAGCAGCTGTACCATTTTACATTCAGTACTTCAAAGTATGAGAATTCTGGAGCTGGCACTGTGGTGTAGCGGGTAAAGCCGCCACCTGTGGTGCCAGCATCCCAAACGGGCACCAATTTGAGTCCCGGCTCCTCTACTTCTGATCCAGCTCTCTGCCATGGCCTATGAAAGCAGTGGAAGAAGGCCCAGGTCCTTGGACCCCTGCACCCATGTGAAAGATCGGAAGAAGCTCCTGGCTCCTGGCTTCGGAATGGCGCAGTTCGGGCTCTTGCTGCCAATTGGGAAGTGAACCAGCAGATGGAAGACCTCTCTCTCTCTGTCTGCCTCTTTTTCTCTCTCTGTGTAGCTCTGACTTTCGAGTAAATAAATAAATCTTAAAAAAAAAAAACGAAGTGTGATAATTCTAATATCTTCACATCCTCACCAACATTTGCTATCTTCCTTCTGAAAATGGTTATTATAACCATGTTAGTGGATGTGAAGTACTCTCTCATTGTGCTTTTCATCTGCATTTCCCTAACAACTAATAATGTTCTGAATCATTTCATGTGCCAGTTACCAATTTGCATATTTTTGGAAAATATCTATTCAAACGCTCTTATTTATTTATTTGAAATGCAGAGCTATAGAGAGAAACATACAGAGATCTTCCATCCTCTGGTTCACCCCCTGAATGCCTGCGATGCCCAGGGCTGGTCCAGGCTTAAGTCAAGAACATGAAGCTCCTTCTGGATCTCCCACATGGCTGGCAGGGACCCAAGCACACGAGCCTTCCTCTGCTGCTCTCCCAGGTACATTAGCAGGGAGCTAGAAAGGAAGTGGAGCAGCTGGGACTTGAACAGGCACCCAAATTCTATGTGAACATTACAGGCAGTGGCATAGCATGCTGCTCCACTGTGTTGGCCCCCTAAATTCTTTAAATTGGGTTAATATTCACAAAAGTTTTAATTCTGACAATGTTCATTATATAATTCTTTCATCACTTGTGCATTTGTTTTTATATCTAAGATTTTTTTCAAACTCAGATCTCTCTTTGTTGCCAAAACAAAAATAACAAAAACAACAAAACAGAACAAAAATCACAAAGCCATATGGAGCCAACACTAGAAAATTCTGAAAAGCAAGACCGCTCTTCTAATCACAAGTCCTAAGCACATTTTGCTGCTTTCTAAGAGAGAACTAGACCACAGCAAAATTCTTGCAAACCTCTTCTTTATCTGCTCCCCAGATCAAGAGAATCAGTGCTGTCCTCATGCAATCTGGAAGAAAAACTTCTGATATATTTATTTAATGATGTAATAGCTATTGTTTAATTGAACAGCTACTATTATCCATATACTTGCATACATTGTCTACACAATTATTTTTATTTATTTGAAAGGCAGAAAGACAAAGAGAGATCTTCCAACTGCTATTTCACTCCATAAATGTCCATAGCAGCTGAAGATTTCAAGCCAAAATCAGGAACTAGGAACTGAATCGAGGTTTCTCATGTAGAGGGCAGGGATCTAAGTACTTGAGCCATCACCTGCTGCCCCATGGGGTGCACATTAGCAGGAAGCTGTAGTCAGGAGCTGAGCTGGGACTCAAATCCAGGCACTCTGATATGGAATGCAAATATCCCAACCATTGTCTTAATTGCTGCGCCACTCACTCACTTCTATTATCCTCTTTTTACAGGTGTGGTAACTGAGACACAGAGAGTTTATTTTACCAAGGACATACAATTAGTAAGTCCCCTAACTTGAAATATCAATTTAGATCTCTTTGACTCTAGAATCAAATTATTTGCCAGGCTGCATCATGACATCTACTATGGGAGGCAGTAGAGTCTAATGGTTAAGAGTATGGGCTCTGTGTCTATAATCACTATGTTAGTATGGGCAGAAGTTATTTGTAAGAAAGGAATCCAGTGTCATTGATACTAAAAAACAGTAGCAACAGCAGAATTCTAATAATTACTCTACTCAACACAATTATAAGACAAATAATAGGGCTTATTGCATTTCAAAATGAAGATACTGAACTAAATTTACACACATGAAAGAGTAGAGATCTAATTGATTATCTGGGCAAATAAGAACATGGAAACATTTTCATGTCTCTTGTAGACATTAAAATATAGAACATGAAGCACAGCTCATGTTAAAATTAGAATATAGAGCCTAGGAAGATTACTGACGCCATAAACAAGAGTGTCAAATTGTTAAGTCAACAACAGGAGTCACTGTGTACTTACTTCTCATGTGGGATCTGTCCTTAGTGTGTTGTCCAATGTGAAGTAATGTTATAACTAGTACTGAAACAGTATTTTACACTTTGTGTTTCTGTGTGGCTGCAAACTGATGAAATCTTTACTTAATATATACTGAATTGAACTTCTGTAAATAGAGATAATTGAAAATGAATCTTGATGTGAATGGAATGGGAGAGGGAGCGGGAGATGGGAGGGGTGTGAGTGGGAGGGAAATTATGGGGGGGGAAGCCATTGTAATCCATAAACTGTACTTTGAAAATTTATATTTACTAAATAAAAAATAAAAAATAAATTAGAATATACCTGAGGATTTTTAAATTCAGCCAGCCATTGATACCTTTCAACTGGAATAGTTAATCCATGAACATTTATCACAATGATTGATAATGTGTTTTTAGCTCTACCATTTTTGTATTTGTTAACTATTTTCCCATATGATTTCATATATTTCTGCCCCTCCTATGCTATCTTCTCTTGGCTTATTACATTTTTAATTCAATTTTATTTTATCTACTCACTTCTTAGAAATATCTTTTTAACATTTTTAAAATTTCCATAAACTCACATAAAAATTGTATATATTTATGGAGTACTACTTGATGTTTCGGTACATGTATACATTGGTCCAATCAAGTGAGTATATTTCTCTTCAAATAGTTAACATTCTTTTAATGTATTATGCGCTGTATTTTCATGGTTGCCTTACGGATTAAAAATACATCCTTAATTAAAAGCAACAATAAGTGAGAGATGAATGAGAAAAAAGAAGATAGGCTCTGGAGGCAGCGTGCCTTCCTTTCCTCATGGTGTTTTGTGAAGATCAAATAGGGTCTCCACGTGAATGACTTAGAAGTTTGTCTGGATCAGAGTGTATGCTCAAAAATCATTATTCATTATTACTCCAGTGTTTTATTTTAAAAGAAGGGTTAATCTTCAGTAATCATCAATTTATTTATAGAACTCAGTTTTTCATCCACGAAATGAGGGAAACACTAAATGTTTTATGGGGGAAAGCTGAAAGCATTTCCACTCAGAGCTGAAATAAGACAAGGATGTCCATTTTCACCATTCTTAGTAAATATTGTATTGGAAGTTTAGCAAGAAGAATTAGGGAAAGAAAAGAAAGAAAGGGCATCAGAATTGGAAAGGAAAATGTAACAATATCCATATTTGCAGATGACATGATGTTGTACATGAAAACCTAAAGACTCTACCAAAAAGTTATTAGAAGTGAAATATCAATTCAATAAAGTCTTTTTTTTTTATTTTTGACAGGCAGAGTGGATAGTGAGAGAGAGAGACAGAGAGAAAGGTCTTCCTTTTGCCATTGGTTAACCCTCCAATGGCCGCCACGGCGGGCGCGCAACGGCTAGCGCATCGCACTGATCCGAAACCAGGAGCCAGGTGCTTCTCCTGGTCTCCCATGTGGGTGCAGGGCCCAAGCACCTGGGCCATCCTCCACTGCACTCCCAGGCCACAGCAGAGGGCTGGCCTGGAAGAGGGGCAACCGGGACAGAATCCGGCACCCCGACCAGGACTAGAACCCGGTGTGCCGGCGCTGCAGGAGGAGGATTAGCCTATTGAGCCGTGGCGCCGGCTCAATAAAGTCTTAAAATATGAAATCAACAAACAAAAAACAATAGCATCTTTATGCACCAAAAGTGATCTCATTGAAAAGGAAATGAAGAAAAAATTTCATTCACAAAAACTTCAAAAATCAAGTATTTTGGAATACATTTAACCAAAGTAGGAAAATATCTCTAGAATGAAAATTACAAAAATTTTGATGAAAGAAATCATCAAGGACACACGAAAAATGGAAATATATTCCTGGCTCACGGATTGGGAGAATTGATACCATTAAAATGTCTGTACTGGGGCTGCTTCTGTGGGATGTGCCAGCATCCCATATGGACACCGGTTTGAGTCTCAGCTGCCTCACTTTCGATCCAGCTCCCTGCTGATGTGCCTGGGAAGGCAGTGAGGATGGCCCAAGTGCTTGGCCCCTTTACTCATGCAGGAGACCCAAAAGGAGTCCTGGATCCTGGCTTCAGATTGGCCCAGCTCCAGCCATTGCAGCCATTTGGAGAGTGAATCAGCCGATGGAAAGCCTCTCTCTCTCTCTCTCTGCCTCTGCATCTCTGTAACTCTGCCTTTAAAATAAATAAATAAATCTTTTTTTAAAAAAAAATGCTCTCTCCCTCATCTATAGTCTCACCATAGGAACTCCCAGATTTCCCCATATGTCATCAACTAAGGTTCTAACGCAGGGGCAGAGAGCTTTGATACATTGTGTCAAAGCTATGACCCAAGTTCATTCTGATTAGTTGATGTATATGGCATTCCAGCCTTAAAATATTTTGGATACCACAATGTGTGTTACCCATTTCCTCCAACATGGAGATATAACTGTGACCTCTTTATCCTCATTCTGTATACATTTCTTCCAACTCCACTGATATTGTTCTCATGTACTTCAGTAGACTTAAAAAATCCACCCCCCCCCCAATTCTCTTAAGACCTCTCCACTTGTCGTTCCTAGAACACTGCTTCTCTCTACTCTTCTCAAGTGTGATCCCATCTCCCTCAAAGTGAGCTTCCCAGTTAGGGCCTCCTGGGCCACCCCAGTCAAGCTAGGTAGTACCAGTTCACATTATGTCTGTCTTTATTCTTCTCACACTAAAATTGTAATTATTTTACAAATTTACTTGTTTGTTTTGGATTTCTCTTTCACCAGAATGTAGGGTCCATCAGAACAGTTATGGTGGCTGTCTTTTTCAACATTTTATTCCTAATGCCTACTACCATACTTGGAATATAGCATACCCTCCACAAAAGAAATATACCTTAGTTCAAACTATTACAATGAAATTACTATATGCTAGGTAGTTTCAACAACAAACATTCACTTGTCACAGTTCTGCGAATTTTGAAATCTGAGATCAGAGTGCCTGCATGATCAAGCTCAGGTGAGAGCCCTATCTAAATCTTTAGCAATCTTTTAATAACTAAGCATTTTTGACTTAATATTTTTAATTTAATAAAGTAAATTTGCTCTAAGGTCTGTAAGTCTCTCCTGGAGAGAACTTGTCCTGTTATTTAGTAATTATGCAGCAGATCATGATAATTTGTTGTTAGCTCTGATGAGGGAGAAGAAAATTTCTGAGCACCTTGAAGGAAAAATGAGAGATGAGGTTATATCTACTTATAAGGAATTTTTACAGTTAAAAGTAGCTCATCATGGGGTCAGCACTGTGGCGTATTGGGTAAAGCCACCGCCTGCAGTGCTGGCCTCCCATATGGGTGCTGGTTCAAGTCCTGGCTGCTCCACTTCCGATCCAGCTCTCTGCTATGGCCTGGGAAAGCAGTGGAAGATGGCCCAAGTGCTTGGCCCCCGCACCCACATGGGAGATCTGGAAGAAGCTCCTGGCTCCTGGCTTTGGATAGGCCCAGCTCCAGCTGCTATTGCAGCCATTTGGGGAGTAAACCAGCAGGTGGAAGATCTCTCTCTCTCTCTCTCTCTCTCTCTGCAACTCTGACTTACAAATAAATAAATAAATCTTTTAAAAATAAGTAAAAGTAGCTCATACAATTCTCTAGTTTTACAGATGAGGAAACCAAAGCACAGAAAGAGGGAGATATTTATTGATGTTCATTCACATGTTTTTTATTTGATGCCTGATATGTGCCAGCCTTGTAATGTTGTGGATATCGAAATGAATAATACATGTTTCTTTCTTTCATTAATTCTTTTTTTTTTAAAGATTTATTTATTATTTGAAAGTCAGAGTTACACAGAGAGAGGAGAGGCAGAGAAAGAGAGGTCTTCCATCCGATGGTTCACTCCCCAATTGGCCACAATGGCTGGAGCTGCGCTGATCTGAAGCCAGGAGCCAGGAGCCTCCTCCCGGTCTCCCATGCAGGTGCAGGGGCCCAAGTACTTGGGCCATCTTCTACTGCTTTCCCAGGCCATAGCAGAGAGCTGGATCAAAAGTGGAGCAGCCAGATCTCGAACTGGTGCCCATATGGGATGCCAGCGCTTCAGGCCAGGGCTTTAACCCACTGTGTCACAGCGCCGGCCCCGCTTTCATTAATTCTTAATTTAACTCCACATACTCTTCTCACTGCACCATTGACTTTGAAATCTGAGTGTTTAACATTTCCTAGCAAGGTGTGTAAATTGGATGTTTGTTACAATGTTAGTAAACTGAAAAATATTGTTCATTTTTTAAATAAATGTGAGGTAGACTTTTCATAAAATGCATTCTTCTGGCAACCATGTGCCAAATACAATAGTGTAATGTTATATTCATCTGATCAATTCTTTTTTGCAGATACCTTATTTAACACCAGAGGACACTGAATCTTTTAAATTTTCCTTTGGGATCATGGGGAGGTACTTTTGATCATATTTCTCCTAATTGCTAAAGCTATCATAAAGCAATCTGAACTGCTTGCTTGATGGGTGATTTTACAAATCTTCATAGGATATGAGCTACCCTGGCCTAGCATACATGCATTCATGACACAGCCACATATTTGTCCAAATATGCAGCTTTATCAACCTGATTTTCTCTATTTAAGAAGCAAAAGAAGGCCGGCGCCGCGACTCACTAGGCTAATCCTCCACCTGTGGCGCTGGCACACCAGGTTCTAGTCCCGGTCGGGGCGCCGGATTCTGTCCCGGTTGCCCCTCTTCCAGTCCAGCTCTCTGCTGTGGCCAGGGAGTGCAGTGGAGGATGGCCCAGGTGTTTGGGCCCTGCACCCCATGGGAGACCAGGAGAAGCACCTGGCTCCTGCCTTCGGATCAGCGCGGTGCGCTGGCCGCAGTGGCCATTGGAGGGTGAACCAACAGTAAAGGAGGACCTTTCTCCCTGTCTCTCTCTCTCTCTCACTGTCCACTCTGCCTGTCAAAAGAAGAAGAAGAAGAAGAAGAAGAAGAAGAAGAAGAAGAAGAAGAAGAAGCAGCAGCAGCAGCAAAAGAAAAAGTAATTCAGGAAAGCCTGGCATTGATTTAGGACAATATGTTGTCCAGACATAGAGTGCTGGAGGCAAGACTCTATTTTTGTTATCTATGTCACTAACATGCATGTTTAAGTGATTATATAAATTGTGGGTGAAAAATTAATGGCTAAAAATCAAATAAAGCAAGATGTCGAATCTTATTGCTTTCTCACAATGTCATACTTCTTAGGAGTAAAATATAGACAAACAATATACTTTTAAAAACAATGAAAATTTACCAAATACAACTACAAAAAAAAGTGCCATACACAAATTCTGATCACTGCCATGCTATGTGCATTGCCTTAAACATTAATTTAACTCTTGGGTGAAATCACATACCTTCTATCATTCAAATCAAAATATCTATAATTGTGATGCATTGATTGACCTATCCTGCCATTACTGTATGCAATAATTCCAAAAGCTAAAAGAACTGCAGTGTCTCTTCGAAAACTTGGAAAATAATTACTGCAAAACCAAATCAAACAAAAATATCAGAAGGCAAAATGAAGCTGTGGAGTAAGATCTGGAGGATGAGATATTACTGGACCTTTATTTTTTTCATTGAGTAAACATGACTGAACAGAAAGATATTTGAAGATTTAATAATTTCCAACCAATTTATATAAGTTATGCTTTGTACTATAACATTTCAAATCTGGCTTGATTTTTTAGTTCCTCGAACCCCAAAATATAGTGATTTTCACTCAAAGCCTTATGATTTTAAGGTCTAGATTTTTATTCATTATAGCACTGACAAAAATCATTACAGTGTGGTGTAGCGGATAAAGCCGCTGCCTGCAGCACTGGCATCCCATATGGGCACCCATTCCAGTCCTGGCTGCTCCACTTCTGATCCAGCTCTCTGCTATGGCCTGGGAAAGCAGTGGAAGATGGCCCAAGTGCTTGGCCGCTGCACCTGCATGGTAGACCCAAGGAAGCTCCTGTCTCCTGGCTTTGGATAGGCCCAGCTCCAGCCATTGCAGCTATTGGGGGAGTGAACCAGCAGATAAAAGACTCTCTCTCTCTCTCTCTCTCTCTCTCTCTCTGCCTTTGCCTCTCTGTAACTCTGCCTTTCAAATAAATAAATAATAAATAAATAAATCTTTAAAATATATTATATCATTGATTTAGACCAAAATTTCTCAGCAACTGCTTGTGTTGTATGTGTTAAACAAGACAAAACTTCAATTTTTTTTTTCATTTAATTTTTAGACAAGTTTTCTTTTAAATTGAGAAAACTGCCTCCTGAATGCTTCTAGAAAGAAAAAAAGTCCCAAAAATTTTAGGGTCATAATTTTTCCTTGGATGAGACAGAGAAAAGCAGAAATGTAGTCCTGTTGTCTTGTGTATACAATGATTCTGGAGGCCTGAAGCACCAAAGAAATGAAAGGGTAGATGGCACAAAGGCAATGTAACATTATTACATTATTTCTATTTCTGATTCTAGGCTTAATTGGAATATCACCTAAATTAAGCTTAAAGTGAAATTAAATTGAAGGAGGCTGGCGCTGTGGTGTAGTGGGTAAAGCTGCCACCTAGCAGTGCCGGCATCCCATATGGGCACCAGTTCCAATCCGGCTGCTCCACTTCCCATCCAGCTCTTTGCTATGGTCTGGGAAAGCAGTAGAAGATGGCCCAAGTCCTTGGGCCCCTGCACCCATGTGGGAGACCTGGAAGAAGCTCCTGTCTTCAGATTGACGCATTTCTGGCCATTGCAGCCATCTGGGAAGTGAACCAGTGGATGGAAGATTCTCTCTCTCTCTCTCTCTCTCTCTTTCTCTCTTTCTCTCTTTCTCTCTCTCTCTCCCTCTGCCTCTCTGCAACTCTGCCTTTCAAATAAATATACAAATACATAAATCTTTAAAAGATAAATAAACAAATAAATCTTTAAAAAAAGAAAAAAATTAAATTGAAGATAAGGTAAGCTGTGCCTTTTCCTCAACGAGCAGCAAGCACCATTCAAATCACTATGTACATCAAAACCCTTAGATGCTGAAGTGCTCAAGGACTAAATCCTGTTTCCTGTGGTTTGATCTCTGTGGATTTATTCACATCAATGGGTTCTCTTTAGGGCAGAGGCTGTATTTAGATTAATTATTGTTTGAGCCTTTAATATCACACAACTCCTAGAGGTGGAATTAGCTTTTTGAACCATCTTTTTTTCTTTTTATATCTAAAGATTTGTTTATTTTATTTGAAAGGCAGAGTTACAGAGAGGGACAGGGAGAGAGAGAGAGATCCATCTGCTGGTTCACTCCAAAGGTGGCCACAATGACTGGAACTGGGCCAGACCAAAACAAGGAGCCTGGAACTCCATCTAGGTCTCCCATCTGGGTGCAGAGACCCAAGAACTTAGGCCATCTTCTGACACTTACCTGGGCACATTAGCAGGGAGCTGGATTGGAAGTGGATCAGCCAGGGCTGGAACAAGCACTCATATGGAATCATGATGTCACAGGTGGCAGCTTACCCTAATATGCCACAATGCTGACCTCTGAAGATTCTTATCTATAATAAGTGAGAATTATCAAGTGCAAGTAAAAATCATATATGAAGATCCACTAATTTATAGATATGTCTTCTCTTATTATAGTAAGATACCACGTTGGGAAACATCAATTGATTTTATTTATAATGTTAAGAGGCAATGCAACAACTGTTGATATCTTTACTTAGTATATACTAAATTGATCCTCTGTATATAAAGATAATTGAAAATGAATCTTTATGTGAATGGAATGGGAGAGGGAGCGGGAGATGGGAGGGTTGTGGGTGGGAGGGAAGTTATGGGGGGGCACTGTAATCCAAAAGCTGTACTTTGGAAATTTATGTTTATTAAATAAAAGTTAAAATTTTTTGAAAAAAATAAAAGAGGCAATGCAACAAGATTAGTGGAACTTTGGGGACCAAAACCTTTCCAACTGTAGAAATCAACATAGTCATCAAGAATAAGTCAGTATAGAACAATGGAGTAAATTTTCATAGCAGGAAACAGAGTAAATAAGATAAATAAACTGCTAGAGCACCTTGTGTTATGATGAAAATAGAACTCTCATATATTTTACTTATAAATATAATGAAAAAGACCTATGTAATTATTATGAATGTTTAATTTCATGCTTAGTAATCTCTAGCCATAATTATATTCACATAGCATAAGAATTGTTATTCTGCTAGTGGGAAGATGGCAGAATAGGGAGGGGGCTTAGTGCTCTAGGCTAAGGGAATAAATTTTAAAAAGTGGAGAGAGTGCAATCTCAGAGAAGAGTTAGAGAGAAAACTGCAGTGGAAACTCCACGCAAGTTAGAGGAACACTGCAGACCTGTGTGGAGGGTGTGGATGCGCAAGATGAACACGGACACAACACAGAGTCACAGCAGCCGAGAGCCTCAGCACCAGCTTTGCAGAATGAGATGAGTCCAGACTGCAGCAGCCCCGGCCAATGGCAATAAAGCTGTGAGGAGAGCCTGGTGTGAGTGTGGCATAAAGCCCTATGGGGACAATGTACCTGCTAACCTAGAGGAAAATGGAGGGGCACGTTTCTCTCTCCCTCACCATCCAACAAAGGCATTATGTAACCAGCTGAGAGAGGGCTAGAACCATATTCAACAGCTTGTGTCCACACCCTAACAACCAGCTGAAAGGAGATGCTTGAGTCTGGCTCGGAGAATTGACAGGAGGCTGGGTGCATTTGACTGTGGGAGTCTTGTGTGCTGGGATTCTGAAAACACTGTGGCTACATTTGAGGGCACAGGATGTAGCTGGGTCTCTGGGCAGTTGCTGTGGGTGTTTCGGGGCTCACTGATTCCCCGAGGAGGTTCATTAATGCAGGATCCATGCTCACATTGAGGACTGCACAGATCCTTCATGTGGTTCTGGAAGAATATTGCACCCAGTGGGGCTAGCACCCACGCAATGGTCTACTTGGAGGAGAGGAGGTGAGCATGAGACCA
The DNA here is from genome assembly GCF_051225735.1 of Oryctolagus cuniculus. Lineage (NCBI taxonomy): Eukaryota > Metazoa > Chordata > Mammalia > Lagomorpha > Leporidae > Oryctolagus > Oryctolagus cuniculus. Next base: position 68,698,243 of record NC_142888.1, read on the forward strand.
GGCTGACAGAGCTGATCAAACCCTCCCCTCTGATGAAAAACAGAGATAACCCATTCCCAATCTGGGTGTCACCTTGGATACTTCCCTCACCCTGGAACACAGAACAGAGTTCCCTGGACACACCCAGTACATGCCTCTGGATATTTACTGAAGTGAGTAGACACTCCACTAAGCCACAGAGGCATAGATAAAAGTCATCAAAGGGGAAAAAACAACAACCAAGTATCTCCACAAATGCCTAAAAATATAAACAGAATTTCAAAAAACAAGAATAAAGAAGACAACATGATGCCCACAAATGAACACAACACTTCAATACTAGAATGTGAAGATGAAAAGATTGAAGAAATGCTGGAAACAGAATTTTAAAAATTGATTATAGAATTACTTAGAAGTAATCAGAAGCGAATCCACAAATTAAAGAAATCCATACATGACATGAATGAATATATTTCACATGAATGTGATATTTTAACTAGAATGAAATCAAAATGAAATAATAAAAATGAAAAATTCAGTAGATCAAATAAAAAATGCAGTGGAAATCTTTAGCAACAGACTCAGTGAAGCCGAGAAAGAATATGAAAGTTAGAAGACAAATCTATGGAAATTTTACAGTCAGACCAAAAATAAGAAGAAATTAGAAAAATTAAAAAGTGTTGAAGATTTATGAGATACTATTTATTAATTTTTTTAACTTTTATTTAATGAATATAAATTTCCAAAGTACAGAATATGGATTACAATGGTTTCCCCCCATAACGTCCCTCCAACCCGCAACCCTCCCCTTATCCACTCCCTCTCCCCTTCCATTCACATCAAGATTCATTTTCGATTCTCTTTATATACAGAAGATCAGTTTAGCATACATTAAGTCAAGATTTCAACAGTTTGCTCCCACACAGAAACATAAAGTGAAAAATACTGTTTGAGTACTAGTTATAGCATTAAATCTCAATGTACAGCACACTAAGGACAAAGATCCTACATGAGGAGTAAGTGCACAGTGACTCCTGTTGTTGACTTAACAAATTGACACTCTAGTTTATGGCCTCAGTAATCACCCTAGGCTCTTGTCATGAGTTGCCAAGGCTATGGAAGCCCCCTGAGTTCACCGACTCTGATCATATTTAGACAAGGCCATGGTCAAAGTGGAAGTTCTCTCCTCCCTTCAGAGAAAGGTACCTCCTTCTTTCATGGCCTGTTCTTTCCACTGGGATCTCACTCGTGGAGATCTTTCATTTAGGTTTTTTTTTTTCCGCAGAGTGTCTTGGCTTTCCATGCCTGAAATACTCTCATGGGCATTTCAGCTGGATCCGCATGCCTAAAGGGCTGATTATGAGGCCAGAGTGCTGTTTAGGACATCTGCCATTCTATGGGTCTGCTGTGTATCTCACTTCCCATGTTGGATCATTCTCTCCCTTTTTTATTCTATCAGCTAGTATTTGCAGACATTATTCTTGTTTATGTGATCCCTTTGGTTCTTAGTCCTATCATTACGATCAATTGTGAACAGAAATTGATCACTGGGACTAGTGAGATGGCATTGGTACATGCCACCTCGATGGGATTGAATTGGAATCCCCTGGTATGTTTCTAACTCTACCGTTTGAGGTAAGTCAGCTTGAGCATGTCCCGAATTACACATCTCTTCCCTCTCTTATTCCCACTCTTATATTTAACAGCGATCACTTTTCAGTTAAGTTTCAGCACTTAAGAAGAATTTTGTATTGATTACAGTATTCAACCAAAAGTATTAAGTAGAACAAACAAAAAAATACTAAGAGGGATAACATATTAAGCTGCTCATCAACTGTCAGGGTGAGGGCTGATCAAGTCACCGTTTCTCATAGTGTTCATTTCACTTTAACAGGTTTCCTTTTTGGTGCTCAGTTAGTTGTCACCTATCAGGGAGAACAAGTGGTATTTGTCCCTTTGGGATTGGCTTATTTCACTCAGCATAATGTTTTCCAAATTCCTAACAGGGATCACTTTTCAATAAAATTTAAACACCTAAGAATAATTGTGTGTTAATTACAGAGTTCAACCAATGGTACTAGAACAAAAAAAATACTAAAATGGATAAAGTATTACATTGTACATCAACCGTCAGGACAAGAGCTGATCAAGTCACTCTTTCTCATAGTGTCCATTTCACTTCAACAAGTTTCCCTTTGGTGCTCAGTTAGTTGTTGCTGATCAGGGAGAACATATGATATTTGTCCTTTTGGGACTGGCTTAATTCACTCAGCATGATGTTTTCCAAATTCCTCCATCTTGTTGCAAATGACTGGGTTTCATTGTTTTTGACTGCTGTATAGTATTCTATAGAGTACATGTCTCATAATTTCTTTATCCAGTCTACTGTTGATGGCATTTGGGTTGGTTCCAGGTCTTAGCTATTGTGAATTTAGCTGCAATAAACATTAATGTGCAGACAGCTTGTTTGTTTGCCAATTTAATTTCCTTTGGGCAAATTCCAAGGAGTGGGATGGCTGGGTTGAATGGTAGGGTTATATTCAGGTTTCTGAGGAATCTCCAGACTGACTTCCATAGTGGCTTAACCAGTTTGCATTCCCACCAACAGTGGGTTAGTGTCCCTTTTTCCCCATATCCTCTCCAGCATCTATTGTTGGTAGATTTCTGAATGTGAGCCATTCTAACTGGGGTGAGGTGGAACCTCATTGTGGTTTTGATTTGCATTTCCCTGATGGCTAGTGATCTTGAACATTTTTTCATGTGTCTGTTGGCCATTTGGATTTCCTCTTTTGAAAAATGTCTATTGAGGTCCTTGGCCCATCTCTTAAGTGGGTTGTTTGTTTTGATCTTGTGGAGTTTCTTGACAAAAATAAGAAGAAATTAGAAAAATTAAAAAGTGTTGAAGATTTATGAGATACTATTTAAAAAAAACAACATAAGGGTCTTAGGAGTTCCTGAAGGCAGGGAGAAAGAGAATGGGTTAGAAGGCCTTTTTAGTGAAGTAATTACAGAAAATTTCCCTAATTTGGAGAAAGAGAGGGACATCCAAGTACAGGAAGCACACAAGAACTCCTAATAGACATGGCCAGAAAAGATCTTCCACTCTACACATGGAGTCAAACTTTGTACAGTCAAACATAAAAAAAAGATTCTAAAATGCACACAAGAGCAATGCCATATTACTTTCAGAGGATCTCCAATTAGCTCACAGTTGACTTCTTGTTAGAAACCCTACTGGCTAAAAGAGAATGGCAGGATATATTCCAAGTCTTAGGAGAAAAAAATTTTTAACCCAGAATACTGGACCCTGCAAAGCTCTCATTTATGAATGAAGGTGAAATAAAGACCTTCCATAACAAGCAGAAATTTAAAGAATTTGTCACACTCATCCAGCCCTAAAAAAGATACTTAAGGATGTGTTACACAGAGAAACACAGAAACACGATCATCACTATGAAAGACTGTGAAGGCAGAAAATCTCCCAGTAAAAGCACAAAAGAAATCCAAGGTAAACAATAAGAATAGTTGTGGGAAAATGGTAGGGCCAAGTCGTTATTTATCAATAATCACTTTGAATGTAATTGGCCTCAACTCTCCAGTTAAATGATACAGACTGGCTGAATGGATTAAAAAATAAGACCCATCTATTTGCTGTCTACAAGAAACACATCTCACCAACAAGGATACCTGCAGACTGAAAATGAAAGGGTGGAAAAAGATATTCCATGGTAACAGAAACCAAAAGAGGTGCTATAGCCACCCTAATATCAGAAAAAATAGACTTTAACACAAAAATTGTTAAAAGAGACAAGGAAGGGCACTATGTAATGATTAAGGGATCAATTCAACAGGAAGATGTGACTATAATAAACGTATATGCACTTAATTACAGGGCACCTGGCTATTTAAAAGAAATGTTAATAGATCTAAAGGGAGACTTCGACTTAGACTCCCATACAGTAGTATTGGGGGACTTCAATACTCTACTTTCAGCAATAGACAGATCAACCAGACAGAAAATCAACAAGGAAACAATAGAGTTAATCAACATTATAGATCAAATGAAACTAACAGTTATCTACAGAACTTTTCATCCTACAGTTGCAGAATACACATTCTTCTCAGCACTGCATGGAACTTTCTCCAGGATAGACCACATACTAAGCCATAAAGCAAGTATCAGCAAATTCAAAAACATCAAAATCATACCATGCATCTTCTCTGACCATAACAGAATGAAGCTAGAAATCAACAACTCAAGAACCTCTAGAACATGTGCAAACACATAGAGACTGAACAACATGCTCCTGAATGAACAGTGGGTCATTGAAGAAATCATAAGAGAAACCAAAAAACTCTGGAAGCAAATGAAGACAATACAACATATCAAAACTTATGAGATACAGCAAAAGTAGTGTTAAGAAGAAAGTTTATAGTATTCAGTGCCTACATCAAGAAATTGGAAAGTAAATAAATTAAAATTGGAAAAATAAAAATTTATTTCAAGGAACCAAATTATAGTTTCATTGTCTATTGTATTTATATTCCTTATTTCATTAGTTATCACTCTAATTTTTTATTGTTATTCTTTTCTTGCTTTATGTTTAGTTTGCTCTTCTTTTTCTAGTGATTTAAATGGGAAGATTAGACTACTGTTTTAAGGTCTTCTTTTTTAATATAGATATTTTTAAAGATTTATCTTTAAAAGAGAGAGCAAGTTAGAGAGAGAGAGTGAGAGTGAGAGAGAGAGAGAGAGTCTTCCATCTGTGGGTTCAATCCCTAACCTAAATAGTCACTACAGCCAAGGCTGAGCCAGAATGAAGCCATTAGCCAGGAACTCCATCCTGGTTTCCAATTTGGGTCGCAGGGACCCCAAGCAGTTGGACCATCTTTTGTTGCCTTCCCAGGTACATTAATAGGAAACTGGATCAGAAGTGTAGCAGCCTGGACTCAAACTAATGCTCTGTCCTATATGGTGTCAGACAGTGGCATAACGTGCTGCATCACAACACCAGCCCCTTAATACAGATATTTACAGTTACAAAATTGCATCTAATAATTAATTTAGGTAGCTCACATGCATTTCAATATATTGTGTCTTCACTTTACGTCTTCTCAAATATTTTTCCAATTTCCATTTTGATTTCTTCTTTAACTCATAGATTGTTTAGTAGAGTGCTTTTAAATTTTCTAATATGTGTCAGCTGCACAAGTTACTTTTTTTTTTTTGACAGGCAGAGTGGATAGTGAGAGAGAGAGACAGAGAGAAAGGTCTTCCTTTTGCTGTTGGTTCACCCTCCAATGGCCGCCACGGCACCGCGCTGATCTGAAGCCAGGAGCCAGGTGCTTCTCGTGATCTCCCATGGGGTGCAGGGCCCAAGCACTTGGGCCATCCTCCACTGTACTCCCGGGCCACAGCAGAGAGCTGGCCTGGAAGAGGGGCAACCGGGACAGAATCCGGCGCCCTTACCGGGACTAGAACCCGGTATGCCGGTGCTGCTAGGTGGAGGATTAGCCTATTGAACTGAGGTGCCGGCCACAAGTTACTTTTAACTATAAAATTGTTTTTGTATTTTAATGACAGGTCAGATATCCCAAAATGTACATATATTTTAGGTGTATTCTAATCCCAGTTGAGTTAAAATATTAAAGTAACACACATGAACTAAGAGAATTCAATATTTTTCCAAGGCACTTACTGAATCTTCATGACAAAATGAAAATAAGACCAATTAGGATGATAATTTTTAAAAAAAAAATTGAGAGTGAGTGGGAGAGAGAGAATGAGAAAGAGAGAGCACTCCTATCTACTAGTTCACTTCCCTTCCCAGATGCCCACAGTGGATGGGCATGGGCCAGGACACAGGTGGGAGCTGGGAACTCAATACACAGCTTTCACATGGGTGGCAGGAGCACAATAACCTGAGCTGTCGCTGCTCCCTGTCAGGGTATGCATTGACAGTAAAGTGGAATCAGGAGCCTGAGGCAAGAGCCAACCCAACACACTGTGATACAGGATACAGGTATCATAACCAGCCTCAATGGCTAGGCCACATGCCCAGCTTTAAAATCAATGTTTTGTTAACAGATTACACAGGGGCCAGCACTGTGGCATAGTAGGTAAAGCCGCTTTCTGCGGTGCTGGCATCCCATATGGACACTGGTTCAAGTCCCAGATGCTCCACTTCTGATCCAGCTCTCTGCTATTACCTGGGAAAGCAGTAGAAGATGGCCCAAGTCCTTGGGCCCCTGTACCCACGTGGGAGACCTGGAAGAAGCTCCTGGCTCGTGGCTTCAGATAGGCGCAGCTCCAGCCATTGAGGCCATCTGGGGAGTGAACCAGAGGATGGAAGACCTTTCTCTGTCTCTCCCTCTCTCTGTAACTCTGTCTTTCAAATAAATAAATAAATAAAACTTTAAAAAAAAACAGTTTACACAAAGTATTATTATTACAATCTTTGGTCTCTGATAATCTGCAATGCTGGCTGCATGAATCCAGCAATTTTCAAATTCAGAAACTATTTTCTAGAACTCCAAGGCAAAAAATTTACAAATACAGTACACAAAGATTTAGACCATGCAGAAATTACTTACATCATGTTAATAATGTTTTATGACTGTAGCTTTATCAAATTATACACCTACTTGCTCTGTACACATAGAAAATAATGCATACATGATAAAACAGCAAAACAGTAGTCTTTAAATTCAATTTATCATAACATTGTTAAAATATTAACATCTACAAGCAGCATATAACAGGGATAAGGGACATTAAGACAATAATATTTGAAGTAACAAAATAAATCATATATAATGTTTTCCTTAGTGTAGTATATGGTAGGTAGAAAAAAAATCTTAAGGCAACAATATACAGTGCTATTAGTCCCACATTTTAAATATGGGATACTGTAAATACGGCTTTTTTGTGACACCTGAATTTTCCAGTATAATTTAAAGTGTCTTTTAATTGCCTGAATCATGTTTATTCTGAAGGCGGAACTCTTAGGCCTTTGGATTTTCCACAATGATTAACAAAACCAATATTTATGATTTCTGTTGGACTTTTTGGTATTTGATCTTTCTTGACACTGAAAGTAGATGGACATTCTGTACAAGTCTCTGTGTCCATATCTCTTCCTGGATGATCACAGTTTGCATTTCCAGAAGTTATCAAGCCTTCAAACTGTTTTGTTCAAACTGTTCCTGACTTTGAAGTTCACTTCATTTGGATCTTGTAGGTATACTCTGTTCACTTGCTAATACAAAAGATTCAGGAATTATCAGGTTGGAGAGGAGGTGGATCTTCACTAACATCAACACTGTTTTTCAGCACCTAAATGTTTTGTTCCTGCAATATTATGTCTAGCAATAGACATCGATGCCTCTTTCTTGGTAGAAATGTTTTCAGTGCTAATTTCAACAGAAACTGTGGCACTTGCTGTTGAAATACTAGTTTTATTCTTGATCACAATGCCATGGGAGTCCAAGAAACCTGAGTAAAGCAGATTAGTAAAATGAGAGGTGCTCAGAATAAAGGTGAACAGTTAAGGTGATCCACAGGATCATTGGTTTCAACTTTCACAGGTCGTGGTCTTAAATTCAATTTTCCTAGTTTGATAGTGGCTATCTGAGGATTTGCCCTCAGATGCATCAAGTATGAGTATGCCATTTTCAGGTGCATGAAATGACCACATTTTATGTCTCGCATCAAGAGGTAAGTGGTCTGCTTGTGGAGGTGTACTTGAATTCTGTGATTTTTCTGGTGGAGTAACTGGAGCTCTGTTTGACTGTGCTGCACTTCAGTCCTCATGAGAATTCTGAGAAATATCACCAACTTTTAGATTCCCTGAACTTAATTCTTGCAGCTCAAATGATGATACAAGTTGAAGCCAACTTAATTTTAACCACATGTCCCCAATTCTAGAGTGTGTTTCCATAAAAAATTTTTCATCTATCTTGAAGAGGGACCCTCTTAACCTCAAACCTTATATTTTGTTCCAAATTTTTATCTACCTGTTCAATAGCTGAAGATCTGTTAGTCTGTTAATAGTTTCTGTTGAGCTCTGTTGAATATTCTGATGTAACCATGTGCACCACTGACATTTGATGCTATCTGGCATTCTCCTGCCACACAATATTGACTGCTGGGAAAGTTGAAAGGGGGAAGGGCATTTGGTATGGTGATTGACACTGCTTTAGATGACTTCACCTCATACCAGAGTGGTTGGGTTCAAGTCCTGGCTCTGCTCCTAGCTCCAGCTTTCCTGTTAATGTGCAGCCTGGGAGATAGCAGATGATGGCTTAAATACTTGGGCCCCTGCCACCCACATGGGAGATCGAGACTGAGTTCCTGACTCCAGGCTTTGGCCTGGCCCAGCCCCAGCTGTTAAAGACTCAGGAGTAAACCCAATGGATAGAAGAGAAGATTCTCTCTTTCTCTCTCACTCTCTCCCTTTCTCCCTCTCTTCCTCTCTCCCTCCATTTTAAATAAAATAATATAATAATAAAAATAAGTAAAAATTAAAAAAGGAAAATGTAAAGGGGAAGAAGATGTCAAGATGGGTGACATTGGATGATGTTCTGGTGATTGCAGTATTTTCTTCCATAGTATCCCTTTCTTTTTTTTTTAAGATTTTTAAAAATTTATTTATTTGAGAGGTAGAGTTACACAGTGAGAGGGAGAGAGAGAGAAAGATCTTCCTTTACAGAGAGGTAGAGGCAGAGAGAGTAGTCTTCCATCCACTGGTTCAGTCCCAAATGGCTGCAATGGCCAGAGCTGCGCTGATCTGAAGCTAGGAACCAGGAGCTTCCTCTGGGTCTCCCACACAGGTGCAGGGGCCAAAGGACTTGGGCCATCTTCTACTGCTTTCCCAGGCCATAGCAGAGGTGGATTGGAAGAGGAGTGCCCAGGACTAGAACCGGTGCCCATATGGGATGCCGGCACCTCAGAGAATTAACCTACTACACCACAGCGCCAGCCCCCATAGTATCCCTTTCTATAAGGCAACCACAGGATCTAGGTGGTTTTGGAGGAGAAACTTGTTTTTCATGACATATAGAGTAGACATATTTTAAGCATTAATTTAATTCACTTCAAATTCCCATACTCCATGAATTTCATAGCTTTGTAGTTATTTTCTCAAGTAGTTGAGTGATATCTCTACGAACAAGCTCACATTGCTCCTTCATTTGTACTGAAGAAGGCTTTTGTGTCCTCATTTCTTGTATTAAATCAAATATAGTAAACTCTTCTGGTATTTTCCCAGCTTTTAGTAAATCCCACATATTATCTACAGCACAAATGGCACCTGTTCTTCCACATCCAGTTCAATGAATACAAATGGGAGTGTCTTCATATTCTTTGTATATCCCCATTAAGCTTTTCATATCCACAATATAATTAGATGATGAAGGAGTATCATGATCTGGCCAGTTCACATAATGACTAATAGCCTACAAGATTCATTTTGAAATTCAAATACGAATTCTGAATGAAATAGTCTGTTTTTGCTTGTTCATCTTCAGAGAATTTTAAACATTGCAAATGTTATAGGATCCTCCCCATTCAAAGGGCAAGAGCATTTGTATTTTTCCTTCCCTTCTCAAATTCTCAACAGGCCATCACAATGACTGCAACATTGTACTTCCACATCATCCTCCAAAAATCTATTACTGTGTTTGTTAAAGCCACTTGGGTTGTCACATATGCTTTTGGCTGACAGATAAATACCCTTAGTAAAAAATTAAATTGATATAGGTTGAATCTTGAGAAGCAGTCTTTAAAGTCAACTTAATTCCATGTGATCAAATGGTATTGTGTCCTTGTATTTGTTCATTTTAACATTTTCTTCTCCTCCCTGCTGCCAGTGTTTGCAGGATAAATCTTTTCTATGCTATATTTGGTAGACAATCTTCTTAATTGCTGGCCTGCTTTGTGACCATCTTGAGAAAAGGGATTCTATGACCCAGTGCCAACTTTAACACCACCATTCCTTTGTTAGTCAGGTTGCACTCTCCTTCGTCAAAGTCAGGGGTGCTGCTTTTTCTGTCTCATAGTATTTACACTAAGTTTTTCATGGTTACTGCTGAAAAAATATTTTACTTTTGATGTATTTGTATGATTGATTATGAGTGTTTCTCCTGCAGACAGCTTATACTTGGATCTTATTTTTAATCCAATCTATTTCTGCTCTTTGGTTTCATCATTTAGTTCCTTTTTTAATCTTTTCTTAATTTTTAATCTTCGGATACTTTTTTCTGAAATTATTTCAGTTAAATAATTTTATCAACATGTGATGCTTGTACATTTGTATAGGATACAGTGCAATACTTCAACATACACATACTATGTAAACCAAGCAAATCAGGCAACTACCCTTTCGATTTCCTTACCTATTCTTTGTATTTGGATCCTACCAGCTCCTATCTTTCAGTTCTTTACACAAAATATAATATATATAGTAAACTCTAGTTACCTCGCTGTATGCTGGAACATCAAACTTGTTGCTTACATCTAACTATAATTTTATTACCATTGTCCATCCTCCCTTTGTGGCCCCTCATCCTTCCCGACTTCTAGTAATTTCTGTTCTAAGTTCAGATTGTTTATTGCTTTTAAACTTCCACATATGAGGAAAAAAAACAGTATTTGCCTTTCTGTATCTGGCTTATTTCACTTTACTTATATATATATATATATATATTTATATATTTACTTGAGAGGTAGAGTTACAGACAGAAAGAGGGAGAGACAGAGGGAGAGGTCTTTCATCTGCTGGTTCATGCCCCAAATGGCCACAATGGCTGGACCAATCCGAAGCCAGGAGCCAGGAGTTTCTTCCGGGTCTCGCACATGGGTGCAGGGGCCCAAGCACTGGAGCCATCTTCTACTGCTTTCCCAGGTACATTAGTAGTGATCTGGATTGAAAGAGGAGCAGCCAGAACTCGAACTGTCACCCATATGGGGTGCATGCCGCAGATGGATGCTTAACCTACTATGCCACAGTGCCATTCCCTTATTTCACTTAAGATAATGATCTTGAATTCCATTTATTTGGCTATAGAAAATTTTGTATTCTTAGAGAGGCATGATGACTACATGCAATGTGTTATCTAGACTTTATTCTGGAACAGAAAACAGACATTAAAGGAAAAACTGAGGAAGTCCATATTTGGTCTAGAGTTCAGTCATTGGCAAATGTACTAAAGTTGATTTGCTTAATACTCCATTTTATATTGCAATAATATCTTAGCAAATGGGAAACTAGATAATGGACTTATGTACTATCTTTATATTTTGTAAATTTAAAAGTACTCCAGAAAAAAAATGATATTAGAAAATATGAGAAGTCAGGGGGCCAGCATTGTGGTGTAATAGGTGAAGCCGCCTCCTGCAGTGCCGGCATCCCATATGGTGTTGATTCAGGTCCCAGCTGCCTGCTTAATGGCCTAGGAAAAGCAGCAAAGATGATCCAGGGATTTGGGCCCCTGCACCCACATGGGAGACCTGGAAGAAGCTCCTAGCTCCTGGCTTTGGCCTGGCCTATCCCTGGCCATTTGCAGAGTGAACCAGCAAATAAAAGATCTCTCTCTCTCTCTCTCTCTCTCTCTCTCTCTCTCTTTCTCTCTCTCTCCATTTGCCTTTCAAATAAATAAATAATTTCTAAAAAAAAAAAAAAAGAGAGAGAGACTATGAGAAGTCCTAGAGGTCCATGCTCTGTTAGCATGCTGAAGCCAGTTTGTAAATTGTTTCACAAAAGTCAACTGTTAAATTTTTAGGAATTTTCAAATCGGTTGCTAAACAACCATTATTTAAAGGTCAAATATAGGCTGTCGCCATGGCTCACTTGGTTAATCCTCCGCCTGCGGCGCCAGCACACCAGGTTCTAGTCCCGGTTGGGGCGCCGGTTCTGTCCTGGTTGCTCTTCTTCCAGTCCAGCTCTCTGCTGTGGCCCGGGAGTGCAGTGGAGGATGGCCCAAGTGCTTGGGCCCTGCACCCCATGGGAGACCAGGAGGGAGAACCTGGCTTCTGGCTTCGGATTGGCGCAAGGCGCTGGCCGTAGTGGCCATTTGGGGGATGAGCCAACTGAAGAAAGACTTTTCTCTCTCTGTCTCTCTCTCTCTCACTGTCTAAACTCTGCCTGTCAAAAAAAATTTTTAAAAATAAATAAAGGTCAAATATATAAAGTTATAATTAAATGTAGTTTTAAAAATGTAATTAATACTAAAACATGCCAATTCCTCATGTTTTACCACCCTTTATATATTCTTTTGATGTTATTTGTGTCTATTTTGCTGCATGTTGGAAATAACGTATGTGGTATTGTGCATCTATTTTCTATGACTTCTCAGTAGCTTGAAATTGGCTTTGATTGGAGTACTTACATCATGGAAATCAGCAAACACAAGGCTTCCTTTCCATCTTACTACCCTACCTGCCTCACCGAGAGCTAGCTGCTAAACATTTAGCAACGTATTACTGACGCATGTTCCTAACGGTTGCATCAGTAGACAACTGATCATCTAGTTTATCTTTAAAGGCTCCTTTGCAACTATGCGTATTAGGTCTTAGAGACAATATTTAGGAAGTATATTGTGTATAATGATATGTCTGAGATTGGGACAATGAAGTTTGGGCATTTCTACTACTATATTTTCTCTCTCATCTTTCCCAACTAGTTCCCTTTAATGTGTTAGACACCTGGAGTGGCAGTTATAACCCTAATAAGGCTATGATTTCTTTGCCTACTATCTACAGTTTGGATTCAGGAGGTCTGGGAACTTCCTGAAATCATCTGCAAGATTTAGCATATTCTTAATATGTTCATTTGAAAAGATGATTCATGGACATCAAGATTAGTGATTAAAATGCTCACATCCCACACTGGACTACCTGAATAAAATTCCCATCTCTGGCTCCTGACTCAAGCTTCCTTCCAATTCAGACCCTGGAAGGCAGCACTGATTGTTCAAGTATTTGAATTCCTGTCACTCATATGAAACATCTGGATTTTGTTCATGGCTCCCAAGTTTTGGTCCCAGCACATTTTTGGTTGTTTCAGGGATTTAGAAAGTGAATCAGCAGATGAAAGATCTTTCTTATCTCAAATGAATAAATAAAATTTGAAAGAAAAGATGCTCCATAAATTTCATCAGACTTTCAAATGTGACCTAAAGAACATGAAAACACATTGATATTGAGTACCTTTTAAGAAAGAACTCGTGGGTGTTGAATACCTTTTTAGAATGATGATAGCCAACTGCAGGCAACTGATATATCTCATTTATTACTGTGAAAAAAACCGCATTTGACGGTAACTTAGCTGACTTTGCAGGCACCTATCTTTTTAGTATTGTCTTCCTAATTCCCCCTCCTACCTACTTAATTGCTCTCTTTAGTTCAAAACCTTTTCTTAATTTTTTGACATTTCCATTTTGTTGTCATCTTCTATCTTCTCATTTTATTTCCTTCCTGTGTCTATAGTATATACAAAAGAGGCTATTTCAATGTCTGGTTAATATAATTTTGTTTTGAATAATTAATTTAAAGAGTATATCAAAACCAATGTAAAAGGATGTTTCACTATAAGGAATCTTAATTTTAATATGTTTCATAGGGTTTCTGGTAATATTAAAATCTGTTATGCTAACAGAAGTTTTAGTGGAAATATTTGTCTATTTGTTGGTCTCAAGTCTAATGGTGATATTCAGGGAGAGTAACATAGCAAATAATGATCAAGATGCAAAGTTATGGAATTGAGTCAAAATGGCTTTTTAATTTCATCATTTATTAGTTATGTGACTTTGAGGAAGTCACTTAACTCTTATAAACTTAACCTCTCTAAATAGCATTCTCTATCTCAGAGTATTGTTGTAAGTATTATATGAGATAATATATATGAGGTGTGTGCCCCATGCCTGGCACTTGATAAACAATTAATGGTAAGAATGATTATATGCCCCATGTTAGGATCATCATCATGAGTTGTTCACTTTGAGATATTCACATATCTGTTTTCAAGGGAAAAAATAGCAAGCATATATATGTATTTATGTAATATCTACATATAGAATGAATGTAGCAAAATGTTAAAAATTGTTAAATTTTAAAGCTAAAAAAATAACATTATAAAAAGAATGATTACATAATAAATAAAAAGGAATTTGTGCTAAATTTTCTTCCAGTAGATGTATGTTCAGTGGGAGAAATGCAGGATCAGAAAAACATATTTTCTTTATTTGTAAAATATTTCCTGAGCATTTTTTTGCATTACATAATTTTAAGAACTCTGAGAAACATGGAGATTAACAAAGCAGGGTCCTTCCTCTTAGGGAGCATTCAGTTTAACATTACTACAAATTATAATCAAGATACATGGAGAGAAATAACCCCTCTCTCCCTCTGTAGACCTCATTAACAAATCCAGATCTCTATATGTCTTTGTCTTTTAGAATCTCTTTCTTTATTGCTAATATAGTCCCCTTGCTTTCTAACACTTCCCTAGCCTCTTATAATTGTTCTTTTTCCAAAGTCATGTTTTACTTTGTTAGTTCTTGTGTCATAGCTTTTGTGTTAATAGTCCACCAAAAGTTAAATAAACATTGCATCTCATATGTTACAGATTTAAGCTGATATGTGTGCAGTGGTCAAAGGGCTAGGTAGATAAACTGAACTAACGAAGGAATGGACCTTCCAAGAGAGAAATCAGGAAGGCTGATTCACAGAGCAATGGGCAGGAAAAGAAGGTTAGGGCAGGCATCTGACTAAAAAGAAGGTAAACTATCAGTCTCCCATGGATAAAGTGTCCAAGGTTAGGAAAAATACCTGGAACACAGCAGGACTGAGCATGGATGCGAGTAGTTCTGTTCAATACTTGAAAGACATGGAAACACCTGGCAGGTAGTACATCATCTATCGCATCCATCATAAAACATAACTTTTATCATGCATTTAAATGTTTAATAATATGAATTAAATACTGTTAAATAATGAAAATTAGCCTAAAATTCAACAACCACAAAAAAACCTTATTTGTAATAAGAACATGATAACCAGACCTAATTATTGAGTTGCCTTTTTTTTTTTGTTTTGCACTCAAAACTGGCCTTTTTAAGACAACAGATTAAATTTCAGAAGCACATTTTCATTAGAAAAAGATGTGTTAGATAAAAAAAAGAACTAAAAGTTTAAGGGAATTAAATTCCCTCACATACCAAAGAAGACATCAACAATGAAAAATGAAACTGTTCAGAATTTTAAAACTACAGAAAAAATCACAGCAACATTCCTACATTCTACCTATAATCCCATCCTAACAATTCTCTTTTTTAAAAAAAAATTTATTTTTATTTATTTGAGAGATAGAGTTACAGACAGAGAGAGGGAGAGACAGAGTTAGAAAAGTCTTCCTTCCATTGGTTCACTCCCTAGATGGTCTCAACGGCTGGAGCTGTGCCGATCCGAAGCCAGGAGCCAGGAGCTTCTTCCGGGTCTCCCACGTGGGTGCAGGGGCCAAAAGGCTTGGGCATCTTCTGCTGCTTCCCCAGGCCATTAGCAGAGAGCTGGAATGGAAGAGGAGCAGCCAGGACTAGAACCGGTGCCCATATGGGATGCTGGCGCCGCAGGCGGAGGATTAACCTACTGCGCCACAGCGCCGGCCCCAACCGTTCTCTTTTTATAATGTCTCTCAGATCTGGCGTTTTCCTTCCATTTCTATAGCCACTCTAGTAACTATCTCATTAATAAGCTTCCAGCTCATCTCACTGTCTGCAATTCATCTTACATTCAGTTAGTCTATCTCAAATGCTATTTTCATGCTACTCATTGCTAAATACTAAGAACTTACTATGGTCAGGCACTATTCTAAGTGATTTACATGCATCATCTCAGTTTATCTCCACAACACTATCATGGAATTATTGCTATTATACTTATTTTAGATAAGATGAAACTAAGGTGTAGAGAGTTTATGCAATTTTCTCAAGGTCATACACAACTCAGGCAAAGCCAGGTTTCAAACACAGGCTCTCTGACTCCAACTCCTATACATTTAGCCATTCTACCAACCAATAGGGCTCAAGAACTTATGGTATTTTCATTCATTTTGTTGAATTTTATTTTTAGTGTCATGGAAATACAAACAAAAAAAGTTGGAGGCCGGCACTGTGGTGTAGCCGGTAAAGCCTCCACCTGCAGTGCCGGTTCGAATCCCAGTTGCTCCACTTCCAATCCAGCTCTCTGCTATGGCCCGGGAAAGCAGTAGAAGCTGGGCCCCTGCACCCACATGGAAGACCTGTAGGAAGCTCCTGTCTCCTGGCTTCAGATCAGCACAGCTCTGGCCATTGTGGCCATCTGGGGAGTGAACCAGCGGATGGAAGATCTCTCTCTCTCTCTCTCTCTCTCTCTCTTTCTCTTTAATTCTGCCTTTCAAATAAATAAGAAAAAATAAATCTTTAAAAAAAGAGTTGGAAGGAAGTTTTACAATTTATCTAGTCCACAGATGGCAAACTAATAGATTACAGGCAGAATATAGTTGACAAATGCTTTTTTTTTTTTTAACTTTCGGATTGTTTTCATTTAAATTCCTTATCAACAATTAAAGGTAGGAAAATTTCACATACAAATAGCAATCGTTGGAGTGTAGAAAAGTATCTGACTTTGTGCCCATTAGCCACAAAGGAGCAGTCAGGTCCCCAGCTTTCTTTAACTCAGTTAACTACTTGCCCATTATAAGAATTGGCATTTATGATCTATAGGTTGGCTGAATTCCAGGTGGGGAATTTAAACTTATGGAGGGAAGCCAACTTCCAAGAGCATACAGAGAGCTGGTAGCAAAACCAGGTCTTTAAGACTGCCAATGTTATGTTTTCCGTGTTTTTGAATGCTATTTATTTTACAACCAATACTCTTTCAAAATGTCTTTCAGTCTGCTCACTACTTCCGTCAAAGTTGCTCTTGATATTTACTATCTCTATATAATCTTCCAGACTGATCCATTACGACTCTGATCACAAGTATACTAAGCATCCTGTTAGTACTTATTAATTTGCACTTGCTGATATACTGCTTCATACAACATTCAGTCATTTCCTCTGTGTATGTTTTGTTTCTTCACTGAAACAAAAAAAAGGCAAAAAAAAGGCAAAATTGTAAAGTTTGTGGAACTTGTGTTCAATGATTCCAACTTCTTTCTCTGCCGTTTCGGACTACCCAGTGCTTACTCTTGTGTTCTCTTTCTACTCCCACCAGAGTTTCCTTTAATGGATACACCTATTACCAGTAATTGGTGGCCTGTGAGCTCAATTTGGCTAGCAGACATATTATGTTGGCATGATAAACGCTTTTTTAACTTTGTGAATTTTAATGTCTTCAGATGAGACACCCAGTTTCTAGTTCAACAGAACCTCTTACGCTAGGTTGATAGTCCTGGCCTGTTTTAAACAATTGTATTGTCTGCCTAGCCACTATAAAACATTTGAGTTCACAGTCCCTGGGTCCTGTCCTCTTTTGGGTCTTCTGCATTGTACCCAAAACCCATTTCCACTTTTTCCCAGATTTGGCAACTGAATACCAATGTTGTTCTTTCCTGTAGTCTGGGTTATCTTGGTATTCTTCTCAAAATCTCAAGTTTTAGTTTGTTATCTGGTGACTCATTTACTGAGGATAAACATCTACTTAACTGTGTTCTGAGTGACATCTGTTCCTTAATTCAACGGGCTTGTCCTCTGACCTAGTTTGAGTATGCTGTTTTTCCCAATGAGACCATCTCATGCTACTTCTGTAAATGATCTTATGTTGCCATGTCAGTCAGATGTGGTTGGTGCCTGTCTGCCAGATAGGGCTTCCCTCCAACACCTAAGGTTAAATCTGATGCCAAGTACCTACTTCTGCTTAGTGTACAGATCTAATTCGAAATCCTGTTCTTACTCTGTTGATCTGAATGCATTTGCAATTAATTATTAGGCCACAATCAGGGAGGTCTGCTCATATAATACTGAATGTGAATTTAACTTACTGAACTCTCCTCTTTTCTAGGGACTTTTATCTTAGGTCATTTTTTTTCTATCAGCCAGTATGGGACGGAGATGTTGGAGGAAATGAATATGTCAAAGACATGCATTTCCCATAAATCTCTGTCCAGGATATTGATGCTGGGTAGCCATGTAGCATCTTAGTAAATATTGTTCCTTTTTTTGAAATCTCATAAAGTGCTAAGCATAAATGGTGGCTCAGTAAATGTTTTGTTTTCTTTCTAGAAAAGTGTCCAGCATGCAATATAAATCACATAATTGGACATACAAAAAATAAGAAAGATGATATTCAAAACTAGATTCGTAATGAAAAATATTTGGGCTAATTGTATCATTACAGCAGAGGAACTAGAATTTACAAAATCTCTTGTCACTTTAGCCATGAAATCTTGGTTGAAAACAGGAAATGTCTGGCCTGTTCAAAGTAAAACACCAAGAGTGTGGTGTTTGGCATAACGATTAAGATGTCGCTTAAGATGCACATATTCCATATCAAAATACAGAATATTTGTTTTGGAGTCCTGAGTCTTCTCCCAGTTCTAGCTTCTTGCTAATGCATACCCTGGGGAGGAGCAGCAGGTGATGGACCAAGTAGTTGGGTCTCTACCACCAATGTAGATGGGGATTGAGCATGCAGTCATCCCTGGCTGTTACTGGCAATTGGGGAGTGAACCAATGGATAAGAGATTCTCTCTCTCCCCCTCTCCCTCTCCCCCTCCCCCTCCCCCTCCTCCTTCCTCTCTCTCTCTCACTTCCTTTTAAACAATAAATAGGTAAATAAATTTCTTTTTTAACATAATTAAAACACCTTGAGAAAAGATTAGCCTGGGTCTCTTCCAATTCTGACTGTATCATCCTCTCTTTAGTTTTAACAACAAGTGTGTATAGTGTTTTTGTTTAATGAAAGTAATACTGGATTAATTTTAATTCCTTTCAATATTAAATAGAATAAATAGTATTACTTCTATTTTCACATAATAAAACCACAACAGCTATGCAAATTGTCCAAAAACCCCAAGAGCATAGCACTAAGGTTAAATTTTACAGTTGTAATCAAAACAGGCTGGTACTGGCACAAAAACAGAGCAATGGAACAGAACAGAAACTCTAGAAATCAACCCACACATCTACAACTAACTTATCTTTGACAAAAACAGCTAAGCTCAATCCCCGGAGCAAGGACAGTCTGATCAACAAATGGTGCTGGGAAAACCGGATCATCACATGCAGAGGTATGAAGCAAGACCTTACTGTACACCTTACACAAAAATCCACTCAAAATGGATTAATGACCTAAATCTACAAACTGATACCATCAAATTATAGAGAACACTAGGGAAACTGCAAGACACTGGCATGGGGAAAGAGTTCTTGGAAAAGACCCCAGAGGTACAGGCATTCAAAGCCAAAATTGACAAATTAGATTACATCAAATTGAGAAGCTTCTGAATTGCAAAAGAAACATTCAACAAAGGGACAGGTGGGGCTAGCGCTGTGGAGTAGCAGCTGAATCTGCCACCTGCAGTGCTGGCATCCGATTTGGGTGCTGGTTCGAGACCCAGCTGCTCCACTTCTGATCCAGCTCTCTGCCATGGCCTGGGAAAGCAGTGGAAGATGGCTCAAGTACTTAGATCCTTGCACCCCTGTGGTGGGAGACCCAGAAGAAGCTACTGGTTCCTGGCTTTGGATCGGCCCAGCTCCAGCCATTGTGGCCAACTGAGGAATGAACCAGTGTATCGAAGACCTCTCTCTCTCTCTCTCTCTCTCTCTCTCTCTGTCTCTGCCTCAGCCTCTCTGTAACTCTGTCTTTTAAATAAATAAATAAATCTTTTTTAAAAGTGATGAGGCAACTGACAGAATGGGAGAGATTATTTGCAAACTATGCAACTGATAAAGGATTATAATCAGAAATCAAGAAGCTCAATAACAAAATAAACAACCCTGTTAACAAATGGGCAAAGGACTTAAACAGACATGTTTCAAAAGAGGAAATGCATGGCTGGCACCGCGGCTCACTAGGCTAATCCTCCGCCTGTGGCGCCGGCACCCCGGGTTCTAGTCCCCGTTGGGGCACCGGATTCGGTCCCGGTTGTTCCTCTTCCAGGCCAGCTCTCTGCTATGGCCCGGGAGTGCAGTGGAGGATGGCCCTAGTGCTTGGGCCCTGCACCTGCATGGGAGACCAGGAAGAAGCACCTTGCTCCTGGCTTTGGATCGGTGCAGAACGCCGGCCGTAGCGGCCACTTGAGGGGTGAACCAACAGAAGGACGACCTTTCTCTCTGTCTCTCTCTCTCTCTGTCTAGCTCTGCCTGTCAAAAAAAAAAAGGAAATCCAAATGAGCAACAGACACATGAAAAAATGTTCAAGATCACTAGCCATCAGGGAAATGCAAATCAAAACCACAATGAAGTTTCACCTCACCCCCATTAGAATGGCTTTCATACAGAAATCAAAAAACAACAAATGTTGGTGAGGATGTGGGTGAAATGGTACCCTAATCTACTGTTGGTGGGAATGTAAACCGGTACAGCCACTATGGAAGACAGTATTATAGATACCTCAGAAATCTGAATATAGACTTAGCATATGACTCAGCCATCCCATTGCTGGGAATTTACCGAAGGGAAATGAAATCAGCATATGAAAGTGTGATCTGTATCCTCATGTTTATTGCTGCTCAACTCACAATAGCTAAGATATGGAATGAACCCAAATGCCTGTTAACTGAAGAGTGAATAAAAAAATGATGGGATATTTACACCATGAAATTCTACATAGCAGTAAAAAAAATGAAATCCTGTCATTTGCAACAAAATGGATGAAACTGGAAAACATCATACTTAGTTAAATAAGCCAGTCCCGAAAGGACAAAGACCATATGTTCTCCCTGATTTGTGGTAACTAATAGAGCACCTGAAAGGTAATCTACAGAAGTGAAATTGACACTTTGAGATGCTATGACTTTGAAGAGCCCTTGTTTAGACTGTTGAGGAATAGTTTTTTTTTTTTTCATATTACTTGTTGAACTCTTTACTTAGTATAGAGTTAATTGTATGTGTATAAAGTTAATTGAAAATAGATCTTAGTAAAAAATAAGAATGGAAATAGAAGACAGAGAAGGAAAATGGGTATGAGTGTGGATGGGAGGGTTGGTATGGTGGGAAGAATCACTATGTTCGTAAAGTTGTGTTTATGAAATGCATGAAGTTTGTATACCTTAAATAAAAGGTTTCTGAAAAAAAAATAAAAACATTAAAATAATGATTAGACCCTAGACCTCAGCTTGATGACCTAGAAAAGATAGCCTTAATGTATTTATTAAATTTTTTTTATTTTTTTATTTTTTGACAGACAGAGTGGACAGTGAGAGAGAGAGACAGAGAGAAAGGTCTTCCTTTTTTCCATTGGTTCACCCCCCAATGGCCGCTGCGGCCGGCGCACTGCACTGATCCGAAACCAGGAGCCAGGTGCTTCCTCCTGGTCTCCCATGCGGGTGCAGGGCCCAAGCACTAGGGCCATCCTCCACTGCACTCCCGGGCCATAGCAGAGAGCTGGACTGGAAGAGGAGCAACCAGGACAGAATCCGGCGCCCCAACGGGGACTAGAACTCGGGGTGCCGGCGCCACAGGTGGAAGATTAGCCTAGTGAGCCGCGGCACCGGCCCTATTAAATTTTCTATTGAAATGTATGTATGTGGGGCTGGCACTGTGGTGCAGTGGGTTAACGCCCTAGCTTGAAGCACCAGCATCCCATATGGGCACCGGTTCGAGACCTGGCTGCTCCACTTTTCATCCAGCTCTCTGCTATGGCCTGGGAAAGCAGTAGAAGATGGCCCAAGTCCTTGGGCCGCTGTACCCGTGTGGGAGACCCGGAGGAAGCTCCTGGCTCCTTGGCTTCGGATCGGCGCAGCTCTGGCCATTGCAACCAACTGGGGAGTGAGCCATCGGATGGAAGACCTCTCCATCTCTCTCTCTCTCTCTCCGCCCCGCCCGCCTCTTCTCTCTCTGTGTAACTCTGACTTTCAAATAAATAAATAAAATATTTTTTAAAAAAGTATGTATGTGATAAGCATCTATATTTTGACTCATATTTGTATTTTGAAAATATTGTACATTGCAAATATGAAACTAATTTTTAGAAAATAATATCTATAAGAGAGAATTAAACTAAAATTTATCTTTAGTTTCATTTGTTCTATTTCCCTTAGTTTTTTTTACATAATATTTACTTAACCAAAGTTACTTTGCCATGAAAATGTAATAAAAAATAAAATTGCTGGGGGAGATGATTCTGAGAATATGATGGCAGCAACTATGTAATTTTTGATCACCTCATAATTACCTATAAAAATGAAACAAGCAGAACAGTAAACAAACAAACAAATGACACAGAGAAAATCTAATACACAGCTGGCACTGTGGCATAGCAGGTAAAGCCGCCACCTCCAGTAACAGCATCCCATATGGGTGTGGGTTTAAGATCCAGCTGCTCCACTTCCAATCCAGCTCTTTGCTATGGCCTGGGAAAGCAGTAGAAGATGGCCCAAGTCCTTGGGCCTCTGCACCCACGTGGAAGACCTAGAAGAAGCTCCTGGCTCCTGGCTTTGGATGGGCACAACTCTGGCCATTACAGTCATTTGGGGAGTGAACCAGCAAATGAAAAATCTCTCTCTCTCTGTCTCTCTGCCACTGCCTCTCTCTAACTCTGCCTTTCAAATACACACACACACACACACACACACACACACCATATATATATATATATATACACACACACACACACCAAGGTATTCCTTGTTCAAGTTGAGAGAGAACAAAAACCACTCACAGGTAGATGAATATGGTATCAGCATCTGTGAAGAGGGAGATGATAAAGTATGTAACTCGTGTGGGAAATAGAAACCGCCCCTGCCCCCAACAGCCAACAGTTATTCACCAGAAATTGCATTAGACCAATTTGAGACCAGTAGCTGAGACTGAAAAGGTGTCCAGTTTTCTGGTGAATAAAGGGGTCTGAAGAAACGGTGAAGGGCTTGGAGTTGTCTGTGACCTGTGGACTCTTCAAAGCAACCACCTGAACCTCCTGTCCGGGGCAGGGCCCCACGATGAGTAAAATCCCAAAGAAAACAATCTTCAGATTAAGCAAGAGACGCCTCCCGAGCAAAGTAGAGCTCAGGAGAAGAAGTAGGAGATGAGCTGTTGTAAGGCAAACATGACGTCCTGTAAGGCTGTTGTAGCTCCCTGAGCCCCACTCTGGCTGCAGTGTTCAGTCAGATATACATACAAGAAGACAGGCAGCAGCTTTAAAAACCTCAGTGAAAAGTGACCAGGCAAGAGCTTTGGCATCAAGAAAATGGAAGGTCACTATGTGCATTCTGGAGACATCCTTGGGACTCGGCGCCAGTTCCGCTGGCACCCAGGTGCCCACATGGGGCTGGGGAAGAAGTGCCTGTACACGTTGCAGGAGGGGATAGTCTGCTACACCAAGGAGGTCTATATGCCCAGTCCTAGCAACTCAGAGGCCATGGATCTGGTCACCAGGCTGCCCAGAGGAGCTGTGCTCTGAAAGACAAAATTTTGTCCATGAGGTGCCTGCCAAGCCTGAGGGCACCTTTAAATTGGTAGCTGTTCTTTGAAGTCCTGGTTAAGGCCAGTGGACAGAGACTGAAGCTCCGGTGACAGAAGGCAGCAACTGAAGTCAACAGTTGGGGTGACTACAAAATCTCCCTAGAAGACTGCAGGTTTGTGACTTTGAGAAACCCTTTGGGAGACCTGACCTGGGACCACAAGTAAAGTGAGCTGGAGTCAAGGGTCTGCGAGTTCAAAATGAACCCTGATGGAGACACTAAAAAAAAAAAAAAAAGCAAGAGATGTCAGAGAAAAAAACTACATTTATAGTTATTATATTGTGAAAGCATCAGAAGGACTCTAGAGCTTCTAGAGCTCTAGTTGGAAAAGTTCTCCTGACCCAGTCTCTGTTTGAAAATCTCATAAAAGTAATGCTATATTAACGTGAATAAAGTGAAAATATTGTAGTTGAATTCATGTAGAAATCCTAAGAAGGAGAGGGACAGAATGAATGAATACACAGAACAGAATATGAATATACTCAAAAGAAGTATGCCAGAAAG
This sequence comes from Oryctolagus cuniculus, assembly GCF_051225735.1. Taxonomy (NCBI): domain Eukaryota; kingdom Metazoa; phylum Chordata; class Mammalia; order Lagomorpha; family Leporidae; genus Oryctolagus; species Oryctolagus cuniculus. The sequence continues at coordinate 68,722,383 of NC_142888.1, forward strand.
ACATACTTTCAAAAGTGTTAAAAATAATAACCTAATTTTCCAAATGAGCTAAAATAAAATGTTTAATAAAACAGAAGAAAATATAAGATGACATAAATGCAACTCTGCTTAGAAAATGACATAAAATAGGCCAGCATTGTGGTGCAGCGAGGTAAGCTACCACCTGTAATGCCGGCATCCCATAGGGACGCTTGTTCAAGACAGGCTACCCCGGTTTTTATCCAGTGCCCTGCCAGCGTGCCTATGAAGGCAGCAGATGACCTAAGTATTTGGGCCCCTGCACCCCCATGGGAGACCGCAGGAAGTTCCTGGCTCCTCCTGGCTTCAGCCTGGCCAATCCACAGCTGTTGTGGCCATTTGAGGAGCGATTCAGCAAATTGAAGAGCTCTCTCTTCTTTGTCTCTGTTTCTCTATATAACTCTGCCTTTCAAATAAATAAATCTTTTTTTTAAATACTAAAAATCAAAAGAAAATGACATAATAGAACTCAGGAAAGAATTACAAATTAACAAAAAATTATTTGAGAAATCAATTCAAAATCAGAAGAATCATAATAGTGATACTGGAAACAGATGAAGAAAAAGAAATCTTTGTTATTTTTTCAAATATTTCCTGAAGCAGAAATAAGAGTCTTGAATTAAGGATTAATTCAGGAAGGTGTTAAAATAAATGTCATCATGCTTTGCTAAGCATTTAAGTGATCTGGACACACAGTGTAGCTTTTTCTTAGAAAAATTTAGTAAGTGCATTAGTGACCCATGTCAAATAACAGAATTCTTAAAACATCACTGCCATATATATTACTCAATATTTTACGACCAATGTAATGTTCACACAGTGTTTCAAATCCTTACAGGCTCCAAAAGGCAGTTTTCAATGTTAGAACAAAAGTATAAAATGTTAAATCTATAAGCACTAGAGAGACTCTGATTTTTAAAGAAAAAGTCAAACTCAATAAACAACCTCTGAATTTAAAAAATGATAAAATATGTGGAAGAGAAAGTGACATATGTAAGAGAAAAGCAAGTAAGATCCTATGTACACGTAAGAGGAGTTCCCAAAGCTAAGGACAAGTACAAATGATAAAATCAATAATTCCAAAACACCATTTTTGAAAAATCAAAACAAAACAGGTAACACACCACGCCCTGAAGAAAAGTCACAGAATGAAAGCACTAGCACATATTTTGGTAAACTTACTTGGATGTAAAGAAAAAATTCTTCAGACACAGAAGAAAAAATACTAAATTATATATTTATATACATATATGCAAATAAGTAAAATTGTCAGAATTTTCAAACATAAGCCTGATATATCCTATTTCTTCTGCAGAGTATAAGTAAAATTTAAAACAAGTTCATATGCACTCTGGAAAGTAAAGAAAAGCAGGCAGGTTGAGGGATCTCGAGATGGAGAAATAATCCATACAGTGTGTCATCTGCTTTTCTCTTGTCACTTTTACTCATAGAGGGAACATCGTTTTCAAAATAACTCAGTAGCATCTCAAGGAGCTAAAACTGAGAGAAACAGTCTTTTTGGTCAATGCACCATAAAAAGAAAAAAAAAAGAGTCCCTTGAAGACTTTAGACAGTGGGAGGAGTGGAATTTCATTAAGAGTTTAAGGGAGGATCCTCTAATACTGTGTATGAATCTGTAAAAAGCCCAGAACTATCCCAAAGTTACTTGTGTGTCATACAGAATAAAGATGGCATAGCAAAGGCTTTTTTTAAACTTTTATTTAATAAATATAAATTTCCAAAGTACAGCTTTTGGATTACAGTGGCTTTTTCCCTCCATAACGTCCCTCCCACCCGCAACCATCCCATATTCCACTCCCTCTCCCATCCCATTCACATCAAGATTCATTTTCAATTATCTTTATATACAGAAGATCAACTTAGTATATACTAAGTAGAGATTTCAACAGTTATAGCAAAGGCTTTTAATAATTGAACCCAATATTGGAAACACTACCCACAGAAGATGAGAAAAAACTTGGAGTATGAGAAGCACTGGGTTCATTAACTGTTAAAACAAATAAATGCTCACTACAGGATTTTTTAATAAAATTTACATAAAGAAAAATTATTTCTTTCGGTGTGGAGTTCCATGAGTTTTAACAAATGCGGAGAATCAATCGTGTTAACTACCACTACAATTAAAATACATTCACTACTAAAAAAAAAAATTCGTATTCCACACACGGGCTTCTTTCTGGGCACCCCGGCTTCCATGGGCAATAATGGGGAGACGGAGAGGCGCCGCGCCTCTGGCATTACTCATTACTTGAAGAAGCCAGAGCGCCCCGGCCTCCCGCCGGCTCTCCCTCGCTCTTCCCAGGGGAGAGCGCCCCGCCGCTCTGCGCCTCACCCCGCCGCTCCACGCCGCCAGAGGCAGGTCCTCCGGATATGTCAAGACCTCTGATCACTAGATCCCCTGCAAATCCACTGAACAATCAAGGCATTCTTAGTCTAGCACAGCTCACAAGTTGTCCACATTGATGTGGGCGGCCACCCTCAGCAAACACACCGAATCAAGAATCGGAAGACTTTTCGGTGGTACAGAGCCCATTGTCTTAGACAGTCTCAAACAGCACTATTTCATCGACAGAGATGGACAGATGTTTAGATATGCCTTGAATTTTCTACGAGCGTCAAAACTCCTCGTTCCACATGCTCTCAAAGACTGCACTTTGTTATATGCAGAGGCAAAGTATTTTCAGCTGCAGCCCATGTTTCTGGAGATGGAAAGACGGAAGCACGACAGAGAAAATGGTCGTTTTTCACGGCCCTGTGGTGCCTGTGGCCCCTGACCTCAGAGAAAGGATTACGCTCAGCGGGGGCAAGTCTTTGATAGAAGAGGTGTTTCCAGAGGTCAGCGACATGATGTGCAACTCGGTCAACGCAGGCTGGGAATCACAACTCCACGCACGTCATCAGGTTTCCACTGAACGGCTTCTGTCACCTCAACTCTGTCCAGGCCCGCAAGAGGTTGCAACAAAGAGGATTTGAAATCGTGGGCTCCTGCGGGAGCGGAGTGGACCCTTCCCAGTATAGCAGTGTCCTCCAGCAGAAACTGAGGCGGACCCTCCACGTGCCTTCCCTCAACCGGCTAAAGCAAGAACCACTGGACTAACGGACCTATTTCTTATGGGAAAAGAGGAGAACACACCACACACACACACACACACACACACACACAAAACAACCAGAAAAGGGACCAGGGTCGGCGCTGCGGCTTAGCGGGTTAAACTGCTGCCTGCAGTGCCAGCATCCCATATGGGCACCGGTTCGAGTCCAGGCCAATCCAGCTTGTTGCGATGGACTGGAAAAGCAGCAGACGGTGGCTTCTGATAGGCGCAGTTCCAGCTGTTTGGGCCATTTGGGAACTGAACCAGTGGATGGAAGACCTCTCTGTCTCTATGCCTGCCTCAACCTCTTTGTAACTCTGCCTTTCAAATAAATATTTTTTTTAAAAAAGAGACAATCATATGCAGTTGGAACAGTGAACTAACCTAAAATTGAAAAGACACATTTAGATCCAATTGAGACCACATCTGTATTCATATAGGAAAAACTGAAATAGCAATAACCTTTAGGTGTAAAAAACATAAATATATATAGTGTGTACAATATCTATAAAATATATATAATATATAAATATTTATATATAGTGATAGATATATATCTCAAAGGTAGGACATGCAGAGAGACTTTAAGACACCTTGTTCTGTTCATTACATATCAAGTGGAGAAAAAACAGTAACAATATAAGTGAACTAAACAGCATAATCGGTACAATAGATTTAATACATATTTAACTATTAACTCCATTCATAGAAAGTACATTTTTTCTCATGTCTGTGAAACAGTAACAAAACTATCCCTATTTTATCCTACAAAGAAAATCTCAATAACTTTCAAAGAATAAAAATAATACAATGGGAGCCAGTGCTGTGGCACAGCTGGTTAGGCCTCTGTCTGCAGTGTTGGTATCCCATATGGGATGGCTCCCTGCTGCTTCACTTCCCATCCAGCTCCCTGCTGGTGCTCCTGGGAAAGCAGCAGAAGATGGCTCAAGTGCTTGTGTCCCTGCACCCACAAGGGAGACCCAGATGAACCTCCTGACTCCTGGCTTCAGCTTGACCCAACTCTGGCTGTTGCGGCCATTTGGGGCTTAAACCTGCATACAGAGGATTTCTCTCTCTATCTCTATCTCTATCTCTATCTCTATCTCTATCTCTATCTCTATCTCTATCTCTATCTCTATCTCTCCCTCCCTCTCTTTCTCTCTCTGTAATTCTGACTTTCAAATAAATAAATAAATATTTTAAAAATACAATGCATTCTTCGATTATAACACAACAAAATTTTAAATGAATAGAGCTCCTAAAATGTTAATGCACCTGGGAAAGCAGTAGAAGATGGCCCAAGTCCTTGGGCCCCTGCCATCCGTGTGGGAGACCCAGAAAAAGCTCCTGACTCTTGGCTTCAGCCTGGCCCAACTCCAGCCATTGCAGCCATTTGGGGAGTGAACTTGCAGATGGAAGATCTCTCTATCTCTCCCTTTCTCTCTCTCTGTAATGTTGCCTTTCAAATAAAGAAAAAAACTTAAAAAGAAATTTTGCAAAGCTAGAAAAATAACAAAGAAAGCTAAAAAAAAGAAGGAAAATATAACAAATGCAAAAGGAGAAATTGATGAGTTAGCATATAAACTAGTAGAACTAATAAATCCGAAATGTAATTCTTAAAAATAATGAACAAAATACGTTTGTAAAAGGCACAGTTACCCTAATCAAAAATTCAAGGAAGAGGCCCGCATTGTGGTATATTGGGTAAAGCCTCCACCTGTGAAACCAGCATCTCATATGGGCCCCAGTTTGTGTCCCGGTTGTTCCACTTCTAACCCAACTCCCTGCTAATGGCCTGTGAAAAGCAGTGGAAAATGGCCCAAGTGCCTGGGCCCCTGACACCCACTTGGGAGACCTGGATGAAACTCCTGGCTACTGGCTTCGGCCAGGCCCAGCCCTGGCTGTTGTGGCCATCTGGGGAGTAAGCTAGTAGATGGAAGATCTCTCTCTCCCTCTCTCTGTAGCTCTTCCTCTTTCTCTGTAACTCTGACTTTCAAATGGTTAAGTCAATCTTTAAAAATATTTTTAAAAATTAAAAGAAGCAGCTAAAATACACCAAGTTAAAAATGACAAAAGGGAAATAACTACTAAAATAGATTAATTTTAAAAATTTTTTTCTTGAAATCAAAGATGTTAATTTATCAAAATGAGGGTCATGACAATGATCCTAATGTGGAGAAAGAAGAGTATATAATTATGTAAAGGGTATGACTCATTGAAGCAATATTTATAACTATATGCCAAATGATGCAGCATCCACACAATTTTTAGCTCTATACATTTTAACTTCCACAATGAGAGAAAACATATGATATGTATATAGCCTTCTAGGTATGGCTTATTTCATTTAGCATAATGATCTACAGTTCCATCCATTTTGCTGTAAATGCAAAATGCTGTAAAATCACAGGCCTCCTTTGTATAACTCAATATATATAATTCTGACAATTGGGATAAAATTATTAGGAAAAGCTACAATTTAACCAAATTTACTATAGTGGAGAAAGTCTACATGGACTATTTACTATAGACTACTGAAAGTAGGCATAAAAGTCTGTCCTTTAGGGAAAAAAGAAAAAAAGGGACAATGTGTGGCACAGCAGCCTATGACACCTGCATCACATAGCAGAGAGTTGGTCCAAATTCTAGCTGCTCCGCTTCTGATCCAGCTTCTTGCTAATGTGCCTGAGAATGTAGTGCTTGATGGTCTGCCACCCACATGGGAGACCTAGATGGAGTCCCTGGTGCCTGGCTTTGGACTGGCCCAGCCTCAGTAGTTGCAGGTATTTGGGAGTGAACCAGCACACAGATTTCTCTCTCTCTCTCTCTCTCTCTTTCTGTGTATGCCTCTCCCTCCCCCGTTTCTGCAACTCTGCCTTTCAAATAAATAAATAAATAAATCTGTCAAAAAGAAGAAAATAAACAGAAAACAAAACATCCCAGTTGTTTTACAAGGAAGGGGAGCTCTAGGAATTTCAGTAAGGTTTATAAAATAAGATCAATGCAATTGTAAATTAAACTTTCAGAGCACAAAAAGAAAAGTGTTAAATGTATTTTACAAAGTAAGAAACTTATGATTAAACCTCACAAAGTTGTAACCCAAAAAGGAAACGATTGACCAGTCTCATTCCTGAATGTTGATATGGAAATCTTAAACAAAGTATTAACAAATGAAACTCTACAGCCCAGTGAAAAAAAGACATATCACAATCAAATAGAGTTCATTCTAAGAAAACAAGAACAGTTCAATATTAGAGGATCTATCAACTAATTATTTATACTATTCATAGAGCTATATAGATAAATCAGAAAATGTCCATATATTCAAAAAGGCTTTTCATAAGACCTAATACCCAATCATGCTAAAAACACTAAAAATAACAAATATAAACCAGTGGGTATTTTGTTACCATGATACATTTTTAAATGCCTTATATACATAATAATTGGGAAGAAAAAAAGTAAAACTATCTATATTTGTAGAATATGTGCTTGTATATCTGGAAAACCCAATGAACCAATGTAAGAAAACTAGAAAATATGAGTCAACTTAATTAGCAGGTTATAAAATTAACAGAAACATCAATGTGTTTCATATATAGTATGGTATTTTGAAAAGCTCATGGGAATGGAATTAAAAGTTTGTTTTGGTACAAAAAAGAGAAATGGCCGGCGCCGCGGCTCACTAGGCTAATCCTCTGCCTTGCAGCGCTGGCACACCGGGTTCTAGTCCCGGTCAGGGCACTGGATTCTTTCCCGGTTGCCCCTCTTCCAGGCCAGCTCTCTGCTGTGGCCCAGGAGTGCAGTGTACGATGGCCCAAGTCCTTGGGCCCTGCACCCCATGGGAGACCAGGAGAAGCACCTGACTGGCTCCTGCCTTGGGATCAGCGCAGTGTGCCAGCCGCAGCACGCCAGCCACGGCGGCCATTGGAGGGTGAACCAACGGCAAAGGAAGACCTTTTTCTCTCTCTCTCTCACTGTCCACTCTGCCTGTAAAAAGAGAGAGAGTGAGAGAGAGAGAGAGAGAGAGAGAGAGAAATGCACGTGTTTTTTTCATGCTGCAATTATATAACAAAAATCAGAAGATATAATGGAAGACCTTACTTATAATAACATGAAAGAAAATTAAATGTTTCTGTTAGTTGTGCTTCTAGATGTATGCACTATGGTGGATTGGTGGTTGTGATGAGGATGGCATACAGCATAGAATGACAACTCTAGGACAGCAGCAGCTATAGGGAGTGTTTAGCATGAAACAAATGACCTTGGGCCCAATGAGTGCTGGGAACTCTAAACTGGCCTTGGTTACAGGAAGCATTTTATATGGAACACAAGTCCTGGGGCAGCAGTGGCTCTAGGGGGAATATTTTGCATATAACACATACCCCTGGTTGAGAGCAACTTGCCCCATAGCATTACCCAGAAGTGTCACCATGCTGAGCAACCTGTGTTCCAGGTGTTGAGGGGAGACAATGGAAGAAATTTCTCTAAAGTAAACCAATGCTGCAGACTCCAAGTAACTCCCTTAATAGGAATTATGGTATGTATTGAACCCTGTCATTTAGGGTCATCAAATTTAACTCTCTGTAATGCTATTTCAGATCTCTTCATCTTATAGGATTCCTGTCTCTCCCTTGCTAGGTCCAGTGACACTCCTCTTGAAATGCAGCTATTGATTGATTGATTGATTGATTGATTTTGGTTCTTCTGTATAGAGGATAAGGCTTCTTTTAAGCTATTTCTAGTCTTTCTCCAAAACTGCGTATTTCTAAGCAAAGGATTAATGGAACAGTTTAGTTCTATTAATTCTCTCCATAAAATGTGACAGGAGAAAGGTGAGTTGAAGGAGGCATTGTTAAGCAAAAAGGAGGGAAAAATTGAAGATTTTTAATATTTTCATCCTATTCAAGTTGCAAAAAATGAGAAAGCTTTTCAGAAGAGAATATTAAGAATGTGGCTGAAGAGTCATTTGATAAAAATATCTAGAGTACATTCTGGGTTTACGAAAAAAAATGAGATTAAATGAAATAATTTATCCCAGATTTCTTAGATGCTTCAGTATCAATTGGGACTACAGAATGATTTGAATGCAAATGAATGCTATTTTGCAGGATATAGGAAGGACTCTAAGGGGATGCATAGATCATCAAGGCCACATCTCAGAAAAACCTTGGTGGCAGGCCTGCCAAGAGCTTTGAGGGATGACCACCAACCAGAAAAGCCTCAGAGGGAGGATTTCAGGCCTAATGACTCGGAAGACAGAAACTTGAACCAAGAAGAATTACTTTAGCCTTAAGATCTAGCAGAATTTGTATCATTAAGTTGTGAACTTGATTGGGACATATTACTCTTTCCTTCTTTCTTATTTTTTTCTCCATTTGGAATGTGAATGTCTATCTATGCCTGTCGCAACATTTTATTTTGGAGGCACATAAATCGTCTGATCTTTCAGGTTCATAGAGAAGAATTTTTGCCTCAGAATGAATCATACCTCAAGTTTCACCTATATCTGATATAGATGATATTTAGATGATACTTTGGACTTCACATTCCAGAATTGATGCTGGAATGAGTTAAGAATTCTAGGGTTTTGGGAGTAGAAATAAAGTACCTTTTTTGTATATCAGAACTTGGATTTGGGTGGCCAGGGGCAGAATATTATAGATTGAATTCTGTTCTCCCCAAACTTATATGTTGAATCCCCAAACTCCCAACCTGATATTTGAAGATGAGGTCTTTAGGGAATAATTAAAGTAAGATGAGGTCATTACAACAGGTCCCTCAAGAGATAAGTGGTTTTATAAAAAGAAAAAGAGAGGGGCCAGCATTGTGGCACAGCAGGTTAAGTCACTGCCTGCAACACCAGCATTCCAATATGAGCACCAGGTCCCTGCTAATGCACTTGGAAAAGTAGCAGAAGATGGCCTGAATGCTTGGGTCCCCGACACCCACATGGGAGACCCAAATGGAGTTTCTGGCTCCTGGCCCTGGCTTTAGCCTGACATAGCACCAGATGTTGCAGTCATCTGAGAAGTGAACCAGTGGATGGAAGACCTCTCTCTCTCTCTCTCTCTCTCTCTCTCTCTCTCTCTCTGCCTCTCTGTAACTCTACCTTTCAAATAAACAAATATTTTAAAACAGAAAAGAAGAGAGAAAGAAGATATCTCTCCCTTTACCGCATGAGAACACAGTAAGAACATAGTCGTCTTTGAGCATGGCAGGAGCCTTCCATAGTAATCAAATTAGCCAGCTCCTTGATTTTGGACTTCTCAGACTCCAAAACTCTGGGAAGTGTCTGTTGTTTATGCCACCCAGTCTAGAGTATTTTATTAGAGCATCCCAAGCACATTAATACAGATAAGAATAGTGGAAATCATATTTTCAATTACCCCTAAGTCACTAATTTAATGGAATCTAAATAAAAATGTCTTATCTTCCCCATGACATTAGACAAGGTAATTAACAAGTTCATATGGAAGGTCAGTCAAGTGGAGCCAGGAGACCCCTAAGATGAAAGAGCAACAGGGAGTTGTTGCTGCCAAAGTGTGACACTCTTTCTTTCAACTTCTATAATTAAAGAAATATAGTCCTGGAGCATGAGCAATCAGATCAATTAATAAATCCAATCACGATATCAAAATTTGGTATATGATAAAGGAAATGTCTTAGTTTAGTTCCTCCAGAAAGAGATCCTGAGACAAGGATTGGAGTACAAAAAGTTGATATTTGCAGTGATCCTAAGAAATACAAATTAGGGACTGGAAAGTATAACAGGAAAGGGAAGAAAGTCAATAAAAGTTTGTTATAAAGCAAATTACTTTTGCATGTATTTAGAGCTAACCCCTACTGTGTAATTCTGGGAAGAACATATGCCGCAGGATTATCCCTACTAAAACTTTTTTTTTTTTGCAATTTACTTTTTTTTTTTTTTTTTGACAGGCAGAGGTGGACAGTGAGAGAGAGAGAGACAGAGAGAAAGGTCTTCCTTTGCCGTTGGTTCACCCTCAAATGGCCGCCGTGGCCGGCGCACCGCGCTGATCCGATGGCAGGAGCCAGGTGCTTCTCCTGGTCTCCCATGGGGTGCAGGGCCCAAGCACTTGGGCCATCCTCCACTGCACTCCCTGGCCACAGCAGAGAGCTGGCCTGGAAGAGGGGCATCCGGGACGGAATCCGGCGCCCTGACCAGGACTAGAACCCGGTGTGCCGGCGCCGCAGGCGGAGGATTAGCCTAGTGAGCCGCGGCGCCGGCCTACATTTTTTTAATTTTAAGAAGGACTTACTTTGTCAGAAACTACTATTAAGTCATTGGTTATAGGTTGTTCCTATTGGTTGATAATTCCCAAGTACTTCTAGCCTGCCACATGTGGGCAAAGTGAGTTGTTTTTGTTTGTTTGTTTAAGTGAGTTCTCATAGCTAGAACTCAAGTAAAGAAAGTAAGTTAACGGTAATTGCAAGTGAAAGGGCGAAGGCTACAGGCAGAGCACTTGTGACTACAGCTTCAGATGGCAACTTGAACCAGTAAAGAAACTGTAGACTTAATAATTGGCATGAAGATAACTGGAAATTAAAAAATGGATCTATTCTACAAACTGTACAATAGGGTAAACTATATAAATCAGAGATTTAAATGTAAAACATGAAACCATGCCTATACTGTAAAAAATACAAGAAAATTACATTATATAGTGGGAGTGAAGAAAAATTCAAATCTAGAGGCAATAAAAGGAATTTTTTGATAAATTTATTTTGTGGGGCCAGTACTGTGGTGCAGTGAGTTAAAGCCCCAGCCTGAAGTGACAGTATCCCATACTGGCACCTGTTCAATTCCCGGCTGTTCCACTTCCAATCCAGCTCCCTGCTAATGCGCCTAGGAAAGCAGTGGAGGATGGCCCAAGTTCTTGGGCCCCTGCACCCACCTGGGAGACCCGGAAGCAAATCCTGGCCCTTGGCTCTTGGCCCCTGGCTTTCGCCTGGCCCAGCCCCGGTTGCTATGGCCATTTGGGGAGTGAACCAGCGCATGAAAGACCTTTCTCTCTCTGTGTGTGTCTCTACCTCTCTATGCAACTCTGTCTTTCAAATAAATAAAATACATCTTTTAAAAAAATTATTTTGTGCCTTTAAGTTTACTTTACAAAAGATGCTCCATAAGCAAGGAAAAATGGCAAAATTAGAAAAAATGCACAAGTTATACCACCAATAAAAGTTAAATTCTCATGCATATATATTTTTAGTAGAGAATAAAAATACTAATTCTGCTTAAAAATGGACTAAATAAATGAACAGTCAGTTCACAGAAAAAAATTGAGAGTAGGGATTCTCAACATTGGAGAAAACAGATACAGATGTAAGATCAAAGAGGTTAATTTAATACTTGTGGTCTGATATTTGAATTTTAAGTATCAGTATGAACTCATGAAGTATTTTATCTTTAAAATAAACTCCTATCTCTGTCCACTGAAAATATTTAGAAATAATGACCAACCCAGGAACAAGGAGCACCCCTAGTACCCAGACTGTGGTCTTAAAAAACCATTCTTTCAAAAATGAAGCAGCATTACTCAGAGAAATTCAAAGTTTGGGGCAGGAAATGTACAAGATGATCCTGGAACATCTTGTCATAACAGAAATAAGGAAACTATTATTAGACTACTGGAGGCTGTGTCAAAAGGACTCAGGAGCTTGAACATGACACCCACAGGTCAAAGAGGGACAATTTGAGCACCCGTAAGGATAATAACTGTCATTGATCGAAACACATCAATCAATTGGATCACAGTGAAAATTTAGAAAAATTAAGTGATCATCAATGGACACTGCTAGAAAACATGTTAGTAAAAGAAAGTTCACAGCCGCGCCGCGACTCACTAGGCTAATCCTCCGCCTGCGGCACCGGCACCCTGGGTTCTAGTCCCAGTTGGGGCGCCGAATTTGGTCATGGTTGCTCCTCTTCTAGTCCAGCTCTCTGCTGTGGCCCAGGAAGGCAGTGGAGGATTGCCCAAGTGCTTGGGCCCTGCACTCATGTGGGAGACCAGGAGGAAGCACCTGGCTCCTGGCTTCGGATTGGTGCAATTCCAGCCGTTGGTGGCCACTTGGGGGGTGAACCAACGGAAGGAAGACCTTTCTCTCCATCTCTCTCTCTCACTGTCTAACTCTGCCTGTCAAAAAAAAAAAAAAAGTTCACAAACAGAATCAAAAGTTTTTAAACAGAAAGAATTAAGATTTTCTGATTCTCTTGCATAAAATATATCTCATATAATAGATGAAGTGAAGTAGTCCGTATAATAAATAGAGAATGTTACAATTAGAAAATTACCATTTTTGATTACTGTAATCAATACACAGTTATTCTTAAGTGTTGAAACTTAACTGAAAAGTTATTGCTGTTAAATATAAGAGTGGGAATAAGAGAGGGAAGAGATGTGCAATTCGGGACACGCTCAAGCTGACTTGCCCCAAACGGTAGAGTTAGAAACATACCAGGGGATTCCAATTCAATCCCATCAAGGTGGCATGTACCAATGCCATCTCACCAGTCCAAGCGATCAATTTCTGTTCACAATTGATCATAATGATAGGACTAAGAGCCAAAGGGATCACATAAACAAGACTAGTGTCTGCAAATGCTAACTGATAGAATAAAAGAGAGAGAGAACGATCCAACATGGGAAGCGAGATACACAGCAGACTCATAGAATGGCAGATGTCCTAAACAGCACTCTGGCCTCAGAATCAGCCCTTAAGGCATATGGATCTGGCTGAAAAGCCCATGAGAGTATTTCAGGCTTGGAAAGCCAAAGCACTCTGGCAAAAAAAAAAAAAAAAAAAAAAAAAAAAAAAAAAAAAAAAAAAAAAAAAAAAACAAAACACCTAAATGAAAGATCTCCACAAGTGAGATCCCAGTGGAAAGAACAGGCCATGAAAGAAGGAGGTACCTTTCTCTGAAGGGAGGAGAGAACTTCCACTTTGACCATGGCCTTGTCTAAATATGATCAGAGTCAGTGAACTCAAAAGGCTTCCATAGCCTTGGCAACTCATGACAAGACCTAGGGTGATGACTGATGCCATAAACAAGAGTGTCAAATTGTTAAGTCAACAACAGGAGTCACTGTGCACTTACTGCTCATGTAGGATCTCTGTCCTTAATGTACTGTAAAAAAAAGAAAAAGAAAAAAAAGAAAATTACTATATGACAACCCTTATTAATGAATGGATCTAGACATTTAGCATCAGTGGCTGCCAACATCCCAAAAAGACATAACCAGACACATAATGTTCCTGATGGAAGAATGTAATACTACCTAAAAATTATTCCTGCCACTCCCAGAAAAAAAAAAAAAACTCAAACCTGAATCTGATCAAAGCTTTGGATTCAGTTACTTATTTACTGGTAATGCAGAAGTTAGAGGAAAATATTAAATGATATCTCTGAGATGCAATCATCAAAACCTTGTGAAATTCTATGAGACAAATGACCTAGTTTCTTCCATAGGTATATCATAAAAGGGAATAAAAGAAATGGAGCAGAAACTACCAATTATAAGAGACAAGAGATATATCAGTCAATCCCAAAGTATGGACCTTATTTGGATCCCAATTCATATAAAAAACTTCTAAAGGTATATTAGATATTTACAGTATAGTCAGAAATCTGACAATGAATCTTTGATAATTTTAAGGATTTATTAATTTTTAAAGTATAGTAATGGTACTTTAGTATGCCATGGTTCTTATCTCTCAGAAACAATGAACTGTTTACATATTATATATAATTCCAAGGTTTGCTTCAAAATAATCAGATTGTTAAGGAGGTAGGAAACCACTGAAACTAGAGCTCATAGTGCACGAAGTGAACCACTGTCTTACCAGTTCCTTCAACTTATTAAACGCTTTATCTTTGTTCTGAGGCTAATATGATCATAACCTAATTTAGAGAAATAATGACTCTGTTCAATTCAGCTATTCCTCTTCCTCAGTTCTCCCCTTAAAGCCACTGGAGGAACTCAAATATGAAAATCAGTGCTACCACAAACACTCATGGCCCTTAAAATTAAACTCCACTATCCTATTTATATATTTATCACTCTCTCATTTCCTGCAGTGTTTTTCTAATTATTTGCTACAACATTTCATCAGTTCATTCAGTCTCATGTAATTAATTCCTATCCCATTGGAGCTTGGCTTAGCAGTCTCATAAACCCGCATGCTTCTCAACTAAGGAGTTCTTGAAATCTTGACTCAGCCCATTAGTATGGTTTTTGAGTTGCTTATGGAATATCCTCAGAGGTCCTCAAGAGTATTTTTGAAATGTCAACACTTCGAATTACCTGGTAGAGCCCTTTTCCACAGGGCTCTTAGACAGTTCTTGGTTGAACACAAAAATTCTAGACTGTAGCTAATCACAGAATCTTCAAGAAAGCATCAGAGTAAAATAAAAACTAGCTGTAAACTGCAGTAGCTAAAAATGGCTTTGGCTAATTTATTACCAATAATTTTCAAAAGTCAGAGATCTGATGAAGTTTATAACAAGAATAATGAATATGACAAGGAAATTTGGTTGTTTCTATACATGCAAATTAGATAATGAAGTTAATCCAACAATTTTTAGATAAAATATCTGTAAGAATATGTCTATTTTTAAGAATACAGAGAAATTTATATCTGATTATAAAAATAGATAAACATAACTTTTCAGAGTTTTTTTACTTTTTTATTTATGTAAATGAAACAAATATCACATATTTCATTTATATAGTTTTAAGAGCAAAAATTTGAGATATATTATAATCCTAATATATAACATAAAACAAATCATGAATATGCCAAACATAACAAAAATATATGTATATTATTAAGTAGAGCTTCAGTAGTCAAGAATAGGACTTAAATATATGAAATTTATTAAAGCTCTATAAGTAAGTGATGTCAACACTAGTTGAAAACCACTGGCCTAGAAGATTTTAGATTTACATTTAAGAAGTAAAGTTGAAGGCCGGCGCCGCGGCTCACTAGGCTAATCCTCCACCTAGCGGCGCCGGCACACCGGGTTCTAGTCCCGGTCGGGGCGCCGGATTCTGTCCCGGTTGCCCCTCTTCCAGGCCAGCTCTCTGCTGTGGCCCGGGAGTGCAGTGGAGGATGGCCCAGGTGCTTGGGCCCTGCACCCCATGGGAGACCAGGAAAAGCACCTGGCTCCTGGCTCCTGCCATCGGATCAGCGCGGTGCGCCGGCCACATCGCGCTGGCCGCGGCGGCCATTGGAGGGTGAACCAACGGCAAAGGAAGACCTTTCTCTCTGTCTCTCTCTCTCTCACTATCCACTCTGCCTGTCAAAAAAAAAATAAAATAAAATAAAAAAAATAAAAAAAAAATAAAGAAGTAAAGTTGAGCCTAAGTAAACATTTTTAATAATAATCTATACTGTTGTTGCCTAATATTGGAAAAAAGTATCCTCAGGACTCTGATAAATATAATAAAACTCAACAGAACTTTTAAACACTATTTTAGAATTTTCCCAGAGATTAAAATGTATTATCAAAAATGAAGGCATTGACAAATCACCAGGGACTTCCCATGAAGCACATGGCTTCTAAAATACTAGAGTAATAATATTTTACCCATACAAATTTAATATAAGTAAAGAAATTTTTTTCTCATTTGACAACTCTTCCCATGCAACTCATCAATAATAACATATCAAATAGATTTATTTTGAGCCCTTCTCTTTTTATAAAATGAAAAATGCAGATCCTTTGTGAGCTTGCCCTCTGGGAAATCTCAATGGTAATTTTAGATACAAAATATATCAGTACTTTATTTTAGTTTATTTTACTTTTAGGATTCAATTTTTTGAAGGCAATATCAAAAGTTAAGATGGATCATGGGTACTTGAGAAATGATACATGTCTTTCCTTTTGAAAGCAGCAATAGCAATTGCAAAAATACAAACAGAAGATAACATGATTGCAAAGAACTCTTAGCTCTCTCCTATGAGGGAACTTTGATCTTTTTAAATAACAAAGGATGTTATAAAGGCAACATAAAGCACAGAAAATTCTTCTGGTAGGACATGAAATCTTTGTTATCTGGAATGATTACAGAGAATAAAACAAAGCTCTTCATATTGTAGATTATACGTAATAAATATGAGGTTACCTTAAAAAGTTATGGAAAATGTGTATCATGGTCTGCATAATATGCATGGGGTCTTGCTTATATAACCCCAGAATAGGTGTGTAATTATTCTTAAGGTAGCACATTCCATTCTTACTGTCAAATTAGTAAGATTTTATCTTTGTGCATCAAAATAAACTTAACTTTTAATTCCATATTTCCATGAACATTTGCAAAGACACTTGTAGTAAGCCAAGGAAATGAGCCAATCAAAATTGAAAAAAAATTTGCCATAACAGTAATATATTCCATAGCTTTTCAGACACAGGCAGTATAAATCAAGGCAAACAAAAGTTGTTTTCCAAATTTCAACTTTCATTATGTTTTTTTTTTAGTCTTTTTTTTTAAAGACTACTTTATTTGAAAGGCAGAAATACAGAGAGAGAAGGAGGGAGAGAAAGAGAGATATCTTCCATTCATTGGTTCACTCCATAAATGGCTGCAACAGCAAGGGCTGGGCCAAACCAAAGCCAGGAACCAAGAGTTTCTCCCGGGTCTCCCTCGTGGGTACAGGGACACAAGCACTTGGGCATCTTCCACTGCTTTCCCAGGTGCATTAGCAGGGAGCTGGATTGGAAGTGGAGCAGCTGGGACTTGAACTGGCACCCATATGGGATGTTGGCACAACAGGTGGAGGCTTAGCTTTCTATGCCATAGCGCTGCTACCTTTTTGTAGTCTTATACTTTATCCTGGGGGTTTGAGAAGTTAGGACTGCTTTCATAATGTTATCAAGATGTTATTATCATGCAGGGCCCAATGCTATGGCATAGTGGGTTAAGCCACTGTTTGCAATGTCAGCATCCCATATCAGTGCCAGTTCAAGTCATGGCTGTGCTGCTTCTGATTCAGCTTCCTGCTAACATGATTGGGGAGGCAGCAGAAGATGGCCTAAGTACTTGAGTCCCTGCTAATCTTCTGGCTTTGGTCTGGACCAGATCTGGCTATTGTAACCATTTGGAGAATGGACCAATGGATGGAAGAGCACTCTCTCTCTCTCTCTCTCTCTCTCTCTTTCTCTCTTTCTCTCTTTCTCTCTCTGTCAGCCTGCCTCTCCAATAAATAAATGAATCTTTTTTTAAAAAAAGTTAGTAGTATGCAATACTAATGATGAATTCATCATTAGTATCTTCAAATGAATCAATATAGAAGTTTTAATATTTTTCTTAATTTCAATTTTTATTGTTATATGCCCCCCCAAAGAAAAGCTCCTGGGAGTCCTCAATATGTTTGAAGTGTATAAGGAGGCTTAGTGACAAAAAAAAAAAAAAACCACCACAAAAGAAAGAAACAAAAGAAAAGCCTTCTGAGAATCGCGGCTTCAGGATAAAACTACTCTTTGAGAAATAGAAGCATGCCTGCAGTTATACTTCTCTGAAACTATTGTTGTATAGTCTCAAAGAGTTAAATTAATTATAAATTTTAACCAAAGTAACTTCCAATTCACAAAGAAAACCCAAGGGTGGGTAATTGAGAATTGCCTGCCACACACACACACAAGTATTTAGCAGACTACAAGAGCTCATGAACATACAAAGGATAACTTTTTACAGCCATGAGAACTCCATATACAACCATTCAATGTGGCAAAATGAATATATTTATCATGACCTAAAGATACAACTACAAATATAAAAGTAAGAAGCACAAGTATATAATGCAAATTTATGCTTAGTAACCACTGAGTCATTTTACTTAAAAATGATGTGTACATCCAATGGATTCATTAATTAACTCAATATTAGGCCAAGATTTTAAGTTACCTAAAGATCTTGAAAATTATATTTGGGGGCGGTGCTGTGGCATAGTGGCTAAAGCCATCGCCTGCAGTGCCAACATCTCATATGGGCACCAGTTCAAATCCTGGCTGCTCCACTTCCAATCCAGCTTTCTGCTAAGGCCTGGGAAAGCAGTAGAAGACGGCCCAAGTCCTTGGACCCCTGCACCCACAGGAGAGACCCAGAAGAAGCTCCTGGTTCCTGGCTTCTGATCAACCCAACTCCGACGATTGCAGCCATTTGGGGAGTGAACCAGCAGATGGAAGACTCTGTCTCTCCACCTCTGCATCTCTAACTCTGCCTTCCAAATAAATAAATAAACCTTTAAAAAATTATATTCAAGGTGACTTACAGCAAAGTATACTGTTGAAGGGGCCAGCATTGTGGTGTAGAGAGCGGGTCTGCAGTGCCAGCATCTGATATGGGCACCTGTTCTAGTCCTGGCTGCTCCACTTGCTATCCAGCTCTCTGCTATGGCCTGGGAAAGCAGTAGAAGATGGCCCAAGTGCTTGGGCCCCTGCACCCGTGTGGGAGACCTGGAAGAAGCTCCTGGCTCCTGGCTTTGGATCGGTGCAGCTCCAGCCATTGTGGCCAATTGGGGAGTGAACCAGCAGATGGAAGACCTCTCTCTCTCTCTACCTCTCCTTCTCTCTCTGTGTAACCATGACTTTCAAATAAATAAATAAATCTTTAAGGAAAGTATACTATTGAAATACAGTTAATCACAACATTGATCTACCTGATTAAGTGAAAATTTACATTTTTCATAATCTTAAACATGGAGTAGAAGTAATGCTAGTTTCATTGATCAGTAAATCTGTATAAAGATAGCAAAATGCATTCAAGTAGAATAAAAATATGTTTATATTAAATGTAATACTAATAAATCAGAGAATAAGACATGGCTATTTTTATAAAGCCAAAATTATTGAACTGCTCTCATTTTAAAGAGTTTGGATTTGTAAAGTATTTCTAAGTTGGTTTCTTTGAAAATGCTATTTTCTAGCACATTGAAAGCATTCAATACACAATCACCTTAATTTCTCAGATTTTTAAGAATATTCAATTTATATAAGTATCTATTCATCACTATAAGCCACATAAATAAGAGGTCCTTTAACTTATGATATAAATTATTTTTAAGATGAAAATTAG
The DNA here is from genome assembly GCF_051225735.1 of Oryctolagus cuniculus. Lineage (NCBI taxonomy): Eukaryota > Metazoa > Chordata > Mammalia > Lagomorpha > Leporidae > Oryctolagus > Oryctolagus cuniculus. The sequence continues at coordinate 68,741,611 of NC_142888.1, forward strand.
TTGTTTTTATTGTGTTAGACACAATATAATTTATTAACACTGGGAGTAGAAAAACATCACATACTCACAAAATGAGATGTCAAGCTCTTTATGAATCATAGACACATAGATATGCAGACACAAAGAGGGTTTATAACTTCAATGCTAAAATTTCAGCCATGGATCAAAAATAAACTAAAAATTTCACCATTCTAGATATCAAATAGCTGACTTCATTCCTGGTGAGTATAAAAATCTGAATTATTAGAGCTCAAAGTAGACAACTACACACAAACAAATAAAAACCTAACAAATAATATTTTCTTTTGTCTCTCATTCAACAGAGAATAGATGTCCACAAACCGTTAACCCACTTATAGAGATCATTGATCAGAACTTAAAGCCAAATATGGTCACATTATCAAACCAAATTCCCAATAACTGCTCTTTGTACCAATGTTAAATAACAGTCTTAAAAGAATTAAAAACCAAAAACAAAACACAAAATTGATAGAGAGGAAAACTAAAATTAGGGAAATGGAGCCAGCAGTGTTATACTGCCAACTTAGACTCACCTCTTAGAGCCAAGACCTGTTTGGGTTTAAACCACTCATAAGCTGTACTTCTCTACTTGAAGAGTTTACCTGACAGTTCATGAATTCATTGAGTATCTCAGTGGAAAACTGTTACAGGATGGTTTTCAAAAAGAAAAGCAAAATAATGATTCTCATAAAGATAAAATAAAGAACACATGTTACAGATTGTACTTACTCATGAGGGGAAAAGACAGGTTTGACTACTTGTTTGAAAATGACTATTGGGCCAGCGCTGTGGCACAGTGGGTTAAGCCACTGCCTGCAGTGCCGGCATGGCATATAGGCACCGGTTTGAGTCCTGGCTGCTCCATTTCTGATAGAGCTCTCTGCTAATGCACTTGGGAAGCAGCAGAAGATGGCCCAAGTGGTTGGGTCCCTGCATCTACGTGGGACACCTGGAAGAAGCTCTGGGATCCTGACTTTGACGCGGCCCTGCTCCGTCTTTGGGGAGTGAACCAACAGATGGAAGATCCTATCCTCTCTCTGTGTCTCTCCCTCTTCCTGTAATTCTGACTTATAAATAAATAAATCTTAAAAAAACTGTGAAAAATAAACTAAGTTTATAGACCAGGAAATAGCGGCAAAATTGATTTTTCCAGAGCAATAGGGACCAGAAAAGGGCTTCTACTGGATAAGATAAAATGTGCAAATCCATCAACAAGAATTATTTCCATTGCTATTAATTATTTACAATGGATAGAGTTGTAAAGTACCTCCTAGAATCAGATAATCCAGAAGAGAGTTTTACAGAGTCTAGATAATGCAGTTTTCACTGAAGACCATTTATTTCCCTACAGAATTTTGTCTCTAGATCCTGTAAAACACAAGTTTAAATATCTGCTATCACTGCTTAGTAGCTGTACTACCTAAAGCAAGCCGATAACCATTCTCTCCCTGAGTTTCTTCATCCATAAAATAGTATACCTTTCTCTTGAGATTGTAAAGGTTTAGGGAAATATGCATATGAAGAATTCCCACTATATAATAAGTGTTAAATATTAAATTAGTCATACATCAATGACTTTTGAATCTAGCTGCATTCTTTTTCTCCTCTGAATTTTTTTTTTTTATTTTTTTGACATGCAGAGTGGACAGTGAGAGAGAGAGAGACAGAGAGAAAGGTCTTCCTTTGCCGTTGGTTCACTCTCCAATGGCCGCCGCCGGCGCGCTGCAGCTGGCGCATCGTGCTGATCCAAAGGCAGGAGCCAGGTACTTAACCTGGTCTCCCATGGGGTGCAGGGCCCAAGCACTTGGGCCATCCTCCACTGTCTTCCCAGGCCACAGCAGAGAGCTGGCCTGGAAGAGGGGCAACCGGGACAGAATCTGGCGCCCCGACTGGGACTAGAACCCGGTATGGGGGCGCCGCTAGGTGGAGGATTAGCCTAGTGAGCCGCGGCGCTGGCCTCCTCTGAAATTTTTGTCATAATCTCATAATACTATATCATGAGAGGCAATGAGACATACTGCGAAGAGTACAGATTTTAGTCTTAAATAGGTCTAAGTTTATTTCCAGGTTCAAATACTTGTCAACCATGTAACTTTGGCCGGAGATTTAATCTGCTGATTCTCAGTTCCCTCATATGTAAAGTAAGATAATAGTTCTCATAAGATTGCTGGAAGAATAAAATAAGACATCTAGCAAGAGTAAGAAGTTCTGGAGCTCGCTTGTACAATATGGTGATAACAAATAATTTTGCTTTACAATATATTTCTCTATTAAAAAAAAAACTAGAAGGGGCCTACAATGTGGCACAGTAGGTTAAAAAACCAGGCCTTCAGCACCTGCATCCCATATGGGCACTGGGTTTGAGTTCTGGCTGCTCCATGTCCTATCCAACTACGTGTTAATGCGTCTGGGAAAGCAGCAGAGGATGTTTCAAGTCCTTGGGCCCCTGCAACCACGTGGGAGACCTGAAAGAAGCTCCTGGCTCCTGGCTTCAGATGGGTTCTGCTCCAGCCATTGTTGCGGCCATTTGGGGAGTGAACCAGTGGATGGAATACCTCTCTCTCTCTCTCTCTCTCTGCCTCTACCACACTCTGAAACTCTTTCAAATAAATAAAATCAATCTTTAAAAAAAAAAAAAAGCTCAAGTCTTTTATTAAAAAAAAAAAAAAAAAAACTAGAGGGGCCGGCGCCATTGCGCAGTAGGTTAATCCTCCACTTGTGACACCCGCATCCCATATGAGCGTCAGTTCTAGTCCCGGCTGCCCCTCTTCCAATCCAGCTCTCTGCTGTGGTCTGGGAAAGCAGTAGAATATGACCCAAGTCCTTGGGCCCCTGCATGGGAGACCTGGAAGAAGCTCCTGGCTCCTGGCTTCAGATCAGCGCAGCTCTGGCCATTGCAGCCATTTGGGAAATGAACCAACGGAAGGAAGACCTTTCTCTCTGTCTCTCCCTCTGTCTGTAACACTACCTGTCAAATAAATAAATAAACTCTTTAAAAAAAAACTAGAAGACAGGATTTGGGATGTTTTCTTTTAAAAAAAAAAAAGATTTATTTATTTATTTGAAAGTCAGAGTTACACAGAGAGAGGAGAGGCAGAGAGAGAGAGAGAGAGAGAGAGAGAGAGAGAGAGGTCCTCCATCCAATGGTTCACTCCCCAATTGGCTGCAACGGCCGGAACTGCACCAATCCGAAGCCAGGAGCCAGGAGCTTCTTCCAGGTCTCCCACACGGGTGCAGGGGCCCAAGGACTTAGGCCGTCTTCTACTACTTTCCCAGGCCATAGCAGAGAGCCGGATTGGAAGTGGAGCAGCCAGGACTAGAACCGGAAGCCATATGGGATACTTGCGCTTCAAGCCAGGGCGTTAACCAGCTGTGCCACAACGCCAGGGCCCTGGGATGTTTTCAACATAAACAAATGTTAAATGTTTGAAAATATAAATATATTTGTCCTGATTAGGAATTGCACAACGTATACATGTACCAAAACATCACATAGTATGCTGCAAAAATTTTTATATCTCTTAATTTTTTAAAAAATCAAAAAGACAACAAAGAAATGTGTACGGTCCATCTTAAATGCTCAGTGTATGGCAGCTCTCATTTTATTACTGTTGTTGTTACTGTTATTTAAACTTCCATTTGGGGCCGGCACTGTGGTTTAGCAGGTAAAGCTGCCACCTGTAGTGCCAGTATCCCATATGGATGCCGGTTCTAGTCCCGGCTGCTCCACTTCTGATCCAACTTTCTGCTATGGCCTGGGAAAGCAGTAGATGATGGCTCAAGTCCTTGGGTCCCTGCACCCATGTGGGAGAGCCAGAAGAAGCTCCTGGATCCTGGCTCCACATCAGCCCAGCTCTGGCCATTATGGTCATTGGGGAGTGAACCAGCAGATGGAAGATCTCTCTCTCTCTCTCCCTCTCTCCCTCTCTCCCTCTCTCCCCCTCCCTCTCTCTGTCCCTTTCCCTCTCTCCCGCCCTCTCCCTCTTCCTCACCTCCTCCCTCTCTGCCTCTCTGTGACTCTGCCTTTCAAATAAATAAATATAAAAAAAATCCATGCAAGTGACCCACCTACAAACTTTCCAACTACAGGACCTTTGCCATTCCATCTGACACATTTTACCCAGGTTGTAATGCTGTGAATTTTATAACTGCTCAAATTCAGAAAAGTCTTAAATATTTTACTACAGCCACAACCTCCTTTTCTATTAGTTCTCTTATGATCATACTTCCTGTAAAATTGCTTTTTTAACTCAGAGGCTTCAATTTCTTTCATTATCTTTGCAACTATAAGTAGTAATATGATTTTTCTTCCTAAATTATGTTGGGCCCCATGAACTATCATCTGAATTATTATTTCTCAATTCTCTTGTATATATTTTCATGTCTTTACTTTATCTCAGAAATTATCCACTCAACACGCAAACTTATTCTCCTTAGAAATTCTTCCCACTTTCCACATCTTAAACTGATGCTTTCATGTAAAAAATATTTCTGAGGCTAGCGCTGTGGCATGGTAAGCTGCCACCTGCGGCACTAGCATATCATATGGGTGACTCCAGTTCAAGTCCTGGGTGCTCTTCCGATCCAGCTCTCTGCTAATGGCCTGGGAAAGTAGTAGAAGATGGCTGAAGTCCTTGGGCCCCTGCACCCACCTGGGAGACATGGAAGAATCTCCTGGCTCCTGGCTTCAGATCGTTCCAGCTCTGGCCATTGCAGCCATTTGGGGAGTGGAAAAGCAGATGGAAGACCTTTGTCTCTGTCTCTCCCTCTCTCTGTAACTCTACCTCTCAAATAAATAAATAAAATCTTTAAAAATATTTCTTAAATGTATCTTGTTTTCATTCTTACATGTATCATTTTCAGTTTCCTAGAGTTTCTTATATTTTCCACTCCAATGTAAATCTGACAATGTTATTCCCCAGAGAAAAAATGTTCAATGACTTCAATCACTTGGAAAATTCTTTAAATGTGGACTTCTGGAATGCTACAGGCATACTCTTGGGCTCTGCAAACTATTTAAGGGATTTTTATAAGAAAAATAAAACACAAAATGTTTTTTTACTTTATAATACTAGGAAAATCATTGTCCACACTTGTGCTTATTATCAAGTTGCTACCATGTAGTACTATTTCATTGCTTTCTGACAAAGACAAAGATTTAACTTTGTGGTAAGTGAAGAGGCTCAGCAGAGAAGATAGTATAACAATTTCCACTTAACCAATTTTCCTAATTAATTGATCCCCACTCTATAAAATATTAAAATAATATGAAGACATGCAGATCTTGGTTATTCTCTGAAACAGGAAGGCTGAATAGAACTTTCTGTAATGATGAGAATGTTTCATACTTACTATGTGCAATACAGAAGCCCCTAGCCTGGGTTGGACATTGGGGACAATGAGTTAAATTACCACTTGTGATGCCCACATTCCACAGCAGAGCGCATGCTTTGAGTCCAGCTACTTTGCTTTTCATATCCAACTTATTGCTAATGCATGTGGGAGGCAACAGATGATGAGCCAAGTACTAGATCCCTGCCACCCTCAGGGGAAATTCAAATGGAGTTTCTGGCTCCTGACATCAGCCTGGTCTAGCCAAGGCTGCAGTAGGCATTTAGTGAATGAAATATCGTCTTCTCTCTTTCTCTCCCTCACTCATCTTCCATTGCTTTCCCAGGTGTATTAGCAGGAAGCTGGATCAGAAGTGAAGCAACAGAGCTTGAGCCAGTACTTTGATATGGGATGTTTGCCTTGCAAGTGGTGACTTAACCTGCTGAACTAGGACATGATTGCCATGGTTGTTGGATACTTGAAATGTGGCTAGTTTGATAATTAATCAATTTTAATTAATTAATTTTAATTAAACTTGCATTTCCTTATATTGCTAATAATTACCTTATTTTACAACACAGCTCTAGAATATTTGAGTATGTCTAGTCTCACCAGTTGAGTTGAATGCTTACTAAGACTCAACAGTACTGTAAACACATTTGTATCAGTTTTACTTATTGCAAAATATACAATTTATATATAATATATAAATATATATAATTACACAATTTACTTAAATATCATGTGAACTGATTAAATAAATGCAAGAAGAATTATATATGTGTAAATGAAGATACCTTCTTTTCATTATTTCCCACTCTAACTCAGTTTTGCTTGGAATTCACCAACTATCTGTTGAACCCTTCTCAAAATGCTTCATATAAGAGTTTCTAGTGTACTTTGGAGAAAAATAATGGAGGAATTGGAATGTTTATACATATAACAAAATATGCAAGCTGAATTCAAATGAATCTTTGCTGAGGTAGTCAGGTGAATATCTAATTTAATTTCTTTTTTTGTGGTATTTATTTATTTATTTGAAAGGAGGAGTGATAGAGAGAGATAGAGAGACTTAGAGAGAGATCTTCAATGTGCTTGTTCCCTCCCCAAATGGCCATAATGGCTGGAGCTGAGCCAATCTGAAGCTAGGAGCCAGGAGCTTCTTCAGGGTCTCCCACATGGGTACAAGGGCCCAAGGACTTGGGCCATCTTCCACTGCTTTCCCAGGCCATTAGCAAGGAGCTGCATGTGAAGTGGAACAGCCAGGACTCGAACTGGCACTCATATGGGATTCTGGTAACACAGGCGGAGTCTTAACCTACTATTGCATACTGCCAGCCCCATCCAGTTTAAATTCAATAAAATTGAATCATATGTCACATAAGTCACATGTTGTATTTTATCCAGTTTGTTATTTTGTTCATATGTAACAAAGTTTTTTGGCTTAGTAGTAGTTTGACTAGCATGTTCAGTGAGTATAATTCATAATAGAATCAAAACGTAAGACTTATTTTGTTTCTCACTATCCATTCAATATTTATTATTGAAGGCAATCTTCCTCCTGCTTTAAAAATACTTCAGGAGGCTCCACACTTTTTAACCATCCTTAGGTAATAGAAAGTACAGTGGGGGGCCGCGCTGTGGTGCAGCAGGTTAAAGCCCCAGCCTAAGCACCGGCATCCCAAAAGGGCGCCAGTTCAAGTCCTGGCTGCTCCTCTTCCGATCCAGCTCTCTGCTATGGCCTGAGAAAGCAATAGAAGATGGCCCAAATCCTTGGGCCCCTGCACCCATGTGGGAGACCTAGAAGAAGCTCCTGGCTTCGGATCAGCTCAGCTCTGGCCATTGCAGTCATTTGAGGAGTGAACCAATGGAATGGAAGACCTCTCTCTTTCTCTCTCTCTGACTCTACCTCTCTCTGTAACTGTCTCCCAAATAAATAAAATAAATCTTTTAAAAAAATAAAATATAGTACAGTGGGACTTCATATCATAAATGCAGCTCATTGAAATTGAGTTATTCAATTCGACTCTTCCTCATCTTGAGCTTACTTCAAAGCTATAAGCTTTCGATGGGAAGGAGGTGAGGTTGATTTATTTTTTATTTCTCTGCTATGTATTTATGCTCTACCTTTACCTCCTACAGTGTCCATTCCCTATTTGCTAACAAATTTCTGAGTGCTCCAGGGTTAGAGGCTTTGGGAGAAAGGAATAGGTATGAGAATAAGAAAGTTGCTCTTGCACTGATCCTGTCCTAGACTGCCTTCATATTCTCTAGCTCCAACTGATACTTAAAGCTAACGCTCTCTCATCTAGGCTTTCTTGGGTTCTTTAGAACATCTCTCCTGCAATCTATTGACTGGATATTAGCCATAACTAACTTTTTCATATGAATGTGACATTCACTTCTAGGTCTCATGACTGTCCCCCTGGGCAACCCTATTGGAGATCCCAATATTACCTCCTGCAAACTCTTCCATGTGACCCACATCTGATCCACAGAAAATGCTCATGGATCATTTGCCTTAATTCCAATACTTTCACCTCTAACCTGCCTCTGTAGCCTGCTCTAGCTATCTCAGGTGTAAGCCAAGTGCAGGTCCTCTATGTTCTCCAAACTGTAGGCAAAATATTTCAAGCTCCCTAAATTGTTCCTATGGAAGTCCTAGCACTTAAGCTTTAAGGGAAGAGGGAGAGCCTTCCTAACCCTCTTCCTTTAAGGGTACTCATGATAGTGCAAAATCTCTCTAAAATTAGATTTTATAATTTTTTTCTCCACCTCTTTCTCCTTTTAACAATCTTGAAGAGTCAAGAGATTGAAGAGTTGAGAACATTGAGTTTAAACATTTGCATATTGGGGCTGACACTGTGGCATAGTAGGTTAAGCCTCCACCTGCGGCATTGGCATCCTATATGGGCACCAGTTCCAGTCCTGGCTGCTCCACTTCCCATCCAGCTTCCTGCTAACGGCTTGGGAAAGCAGTGGAAGATGGCCCAAATTCTTGGGCCCCTATACCCAAGTGGGAGACCCAGAAGAAATGCAAAATTTATTGTTTTTTTTTTCCAAATCTATCAAAATCTCTAAATTGATCCAATGATGTTTTCACTGCCCATCCACTCCCTAACGTTCTTACTTTCTTCCTTCCCCAGTTAGATTCCATAGTCCATCTCAAGGATCACTCTCATGCATACACTCGTTGGCTTCACTTTTCTATCATACTGTCCTAGAAAAATACCAAATATAGTTACAACTCACCCCACCCATTGCCACCTATTTTAACCTAAACTAAGCAGCAGAATGTAACTGAAAAACAACACAGAACTATGCTGACTGCACTAACTTTAAAATTAGAGCCATTGTCAATCCTGGAAATTTTATTACATTTATCTTACCATTTTTTTATTCTCTGCACTTCAAGATAAATGTTTTGCATCTTCTCATCTGTCCTTAAAATTCCAACACTTCTCTCATGTGTTCACTCTTGCTGATTGTCTTGTATTCTCTTTAATTGCTAAGATTGAAGTAAACAGAGAACAATGTTATTTTCACAAAATGAAATTTACCAAACTGTCTGTGCATGTATCCATATACATCAACTTTTAGATTTCTCTACTTCTTGGTTGTCTGACATTGGGAAAATCACAACATCTCCAGCCTCAGTGTTCTTATATGAAAAACAGAATAACAATATTTTCTCTCATAGGGCTGTGATGAAGCTTAAATGAGTTCATAATATTTACAATTTTTCTGGGCCGTACTTAGAATAAATGTTAGGGTTATTTTTATTAAAATTCCTGCTCCTACCTAAGGTTAATGTCCTGTTTGACTCCAGATTTATATCCCTATGCCTTCTCAAGGATTTTCACCTCGCAATTGTATACTATATTTCTTAGAGCGTTCAGCCACGCTATCACTTCCGTATACTATATTTCTTATGTCATCCATTTGGTCATCTCTATTGACCATTCCTAGTATCATACAGACATGCTATAGTATTTCTTATATTGAAAACTGCTCTAATTTCCATGTCACTCTTCAGCTAATCATCTTATTCCTCTTCTCTGCTTAAGAAGAAAACTAACTACTAATGAATAATAAACTACATTTTGACCAAAACAATGAAAATGGGAACACCAGAGAATAGAAAGAAGGAATAAAAAAATCCAATAGAGCACAAAAGCTCAGGATGGCTACATAGAGAAAGAAAGGAAACATCTTGCCTCCACTACTCCATCCCCCCAAGCAGGATCAGCTCAGAATCAGGAGATACTTTTCCCTGTGGGGAGAAGGTAAGCGCAAGCATTGCGACAGACCCCATCACTACCTCAGATACCTGTAGTCTTTGCTACTGGAACCCCCTGAATTTCTCACAGGCTCTGAACCCAGCTAGGAGAGCTTCCTGGAATCCATACATTGAGAGAGCCCCAGAGAAGACACCGGCACCTTTTGTGGACCCTGTGGTCCATGCTGCCACTACTCTGCACCACCTTACAGTGAGAATCACTGCTAGAATGCATCCTGCTCCATGAGGGAGTAGCCATTTTATCCCCTCAATCCCTGAGGCTCAGCCACCGCTGCATCATGCCCACTCAGTAGTACACCACCCCTGAATAGAGCTGTTGCTATGCTCTACTACTGGAAAGCTACCTCATCTTCCAAATCCTACTCTCTGGCCCACTCTCCTCTTAAGGCTAAGCTGAAGAAGCACTCTACCCCCAGGGATTGTGGGCCTTGAATTGACAGAGCAGTTGTAACCCTGGTGACACAGCCAAAGCATCACCATCAGAGGTTCTCAGGCTCCAGCACACTGGAGCAATTGCATTCTCCAACGCAGAAGAGGCACAGTGTGCCCCAGGACCTCAGGACTCCTGCAAACACGAGTAGTTGTACACCCCTCAATGCTACAAGGAAAGCTGTGTGTTGCTCCCGGGGGCCTCAGGTCTCCAGCATACTGGCGCTTTCTGGAGCTGACCAGATGTGGTGCCATGTATCCCAAAGAAACAGAGCCTTGGCTGACCTGTGCCACTCTGTTCTTCAGGCCAAAGAGTCAGAGGACCCTGCATACCCACACCTGAACTATCCCTTCTGGTCTAAGCTGCTGAGGCACTCCACCTCTCTCTGAGGAGTGTGCTCATTGCTAAGTTGGTCCCTATAAACCAGGGCCCAAACCACAATGGCATGTTGCCATTTCTGGGTCTTTACTTCTGCTGCTCCTAACCTACAGAGCCTGGACTACTGTCGTGTCCCCTCGTTCCACAGTCCACAGCACCTCATCCCCTAAACCCCAAAGCATCCGTTGTGCCTCTTGTTTCTGGCCCTGAATTATAACTGTCATCTGACCCTTGGGGCATAAACCTCTGGAATAGTCCTTCCCAGAGGTGTGCCAAGACTGTAATCTGCCCACTAGGGCCAGAACAACAGCCACATCTCAGCCTCCTGGGCCAAAGCTAGTGCCGTGTGCCTCAGAGCAACAGGCCCTGATCGGGGAGAAAACTGCATCCACTCTTGCCTTGGAGAGGGAACCTGCACTTTGAGTTCCAAGGGCGATAGTAGTTTCCTAAAACTCTGAAATCATCTCCACAGCCACACCAAGAACCTATCCCTGGATCCCAGTGACTCTATGGCCGCCATGTGAGCCATGTCCGATGCGATACCAAAAGAGATCTGCTCCACTATGACTCCTCACTGAGAAAAAGGTAGGAAAAAAGGATCCCTAAAGCCCTTTCCTTAATAACTTATGATGCCACCATCACTGCCACAAACTCCTGCATCCTGGACCACCATGATCATTAACTTTGATCACTATTGAAGAAGCTGCATGTAGACTACACCACTGCACCTCCATGAGACTCCGGCCTATATACCCTGGCTCTATATATGCTCTCTATATAGAACTATACCCTGCCCAACACCCTCAGGCCAACCTGCAGGTCAAAGTCTTCCCCTATGAAAGCCACTCTAAAGTTTAGAAGAGGTGACTGTCCAATCAAATGTGTAGACATCAATGCAAGGACACAAGAAATGTAAGACAGCAAAGAGATGGAACTGGGGTTGTGGTATATCAGGTTAAGCTGTCTCCTGCAACACTGGCATCCCATATGAACACCAGTTTGAGTCCTGACTGTTCCACTACCTATCCAGCTCCCTGCTAATATTCCTAAGAAAGTAGCAGGAGATGGCTCAAGTGCTTGGACTCCTACACCTATGTGGAAGACCTGTATGGAGTTCCAGGCTCCTGGCTTCGGCCTGGCCCAGCAGTGGCCCTTGTAACCATTTGAGGAGTGAACAACTGGATAGACGGTCTCTCTCTCTCTCCCTCCCTCCCTCTGTCCCTCTCTCCCTCTCTCTCTCTCTCTCTCTAACTCTTCCTTTCAAATAAATAAATAAATCTTAAAAAGAAGAAAGCAAAGAAACAATATGACATCACAAAAGGTACAAAATTTAGTAACTGACCCCAGATAAATGGAAATGTATAAATTGCCTGAAAGGGAATTCAAAACAATGATCTTAAGGAATCTCAATGAGCAATAGATACAAAAATACAATTCAGTGAAATCAGAAAAATAATTCCTGATCTAAATGAGAAATTCAGCAGAGATCAATTTCATTAAAAAGAAGAAAGCAAATCTAAGGCTGAAGAATTCGACCAATGAATAAGACATGACATTTATTTTGGCATGACACTTTGTTTCATTCTTTTAAGTCCCAAAGTCATAAGTTATTGGTACTAAGAGGAAAACAACTTAAGCAAATTATGATTCTTAGAGATGGGGTATTTGGGAAATGATTGGATTGGACTGAGTCATTATTAGTATGGGACCTCTACAATTAAACTCTGGTAGCTTTATGAGAGACCGCATGGACACAGACAGATACACACAAGCTCTCTTGCCAGGTGGCATTCTTTTTTAAAAAAAAATTATTTATTTATTTGAAAGTCAGAGTTACACAGAGAGAGGAGAGGCAGAGAGATAAGTCTTCCAACCACTGGTTCACTCTCCAATTGGCCACAACAGCCAGAGCTGCGCTGATCCGAAGCCAGGAGCTAGGAGCCAGGAGCTTCTTCCAGGTCTTCCACATGGGTGCAAGGGCCCAAGGCCATAGCAGAGAGCAAGATTGTAAGAGGAGCAGCTGGGACTCGAACTGATGCCCATATGGGATGCCAGCACTGCAGGCAGCAGCTTTACCGGCTACACCACAGTGCCAGCCCTGCCATGTGGTGTTCTATGCTGCCTTAGGACTCTGGCAGCAGGGAAGCCTCATCAAAAGCCAAACCAATGGAACCTAGTCAATCTTGGACTATAGGACACTAAAACTGTGAGTCAACATAAATATTTTTCCTTTATAAAGTTAGGTTGCCTTAGGCATTTTGTTATAGTGATGAAAAGTTGACTAACACGATTATGGCAGTTTTAGTTATAAGATATTCATCAAAATTATTCAAAACAGGGGCTGGTGCTGTGATGTGGCAGGTAAAGCCACTGCCTACAGGACCAGCATTCCATATAAGTGCTGGCTTGAGTCCTGGCCGCTCCACTTCCAATTCAACTCCTTGTTAATGCACCTGGGAAAGCAGTGGAAGATGGGTCAAGTCCTTGGGCCCCTGCACCCACGTGGGAATCCTGGGAGAAGCTACTGCCTCCTGGCTTCTGCCTGACCCAGTTCTGGTTGTGGCAGCCATTTGAGGAGTGAACCAGCAGGTGTAACGTCTCTCTGTCTCTCTTTTTCTCTCTCTCTTTTCCCCCTCTGCCTCTGCCTCTATCTCTGCCTCTCCTTTTCTGTAACTCTGATTTTCAAATAAATAAATAAAACTTTAAACATATATTTGTACTGATTTTATTAGAAATTAGTCTCCAAATATAAACACGAAATTTAAAATTTCTCATACATGAGAAATCCCAGGCCTTTGAAAATACCTTGGTAGATACCCAAAGAGTACAAAAGTCCTACAGTTTGAAAAACAATGGAATAATGGTCACAGCTCCTTTAGTCAGAAAATGGAAGTTTCATATTTCAGCTCCACTACTTACTAGCTATGTGACTTCCAACTCACTTGACTTCTTGATCAATTTAAACATAATGTGGAAGTAATTATGATCATTATGGTATATACTTTATAAGGTAGTCATGTGGACTACATGAGATAACTTATATAAAGGGCTCAGCATCTAGTAAATATTTAGTAAATGTCATCTGTCATTTTCACTCTTGTTTTATCTAATGTATCTCTCTTTCTTCTTCTTCCCCTCCCCTCCCAAAACTATCTATATAAAGGAATAAAATTTTATCTCTTAACCTTTTGGGGAGATGGCAGTGCTTTTGAGAATCTAATGAAAGATAGACAAGCTTTGTTCTAAATAATGCATAATCGCACAAAATTTGCATAATGATTGTCATGATCCTGAATCCCTAAGAATTATCCATAACTCCTTACAGGACAGTAGCTTTCAAACATTTTTGACTCAACTCTACTAGGAAATAAATTTTAAATCATGACCCACAGGAACCTGTTTTACTTAAAGTTATACATCTAAGCAATGACAGAAATCCAGCAGTCAAACTTTCAGCATCAGGAATGTGTGCTAAGAAATAACTGAGACTTGGCCATGGGAGATTGGGGTACAAAGGAAACTGAATTATCAAGGTCAGAGTGGCACCTTCATGAGACATAAGGAGAAATGTGACCAGTTACTGTCATAGACTTCCTTACTTTCAACCATCATTTATTTGAGACTGTCCTGGAATTTTGGACTGAACTAAATTCAATTTATTCACAGATCAACATTTAGTAATGAACATTGAGGAAAATGTGGGAACTGGGAAATCAGGCGTGCTATTTAATTGCGTATTTGACATAAAGGATTAATGCTTTTTATTCACTATTTAAAAGGTTTTAAACTCATTAACATACAAAGAAAATTAGAGGGTCTCATAATGCCACTCTTCAGGGATAAACAAAGTTAACATTTTAGTCTATGTTTTCCACTTTTGCTTGTATGTATAAATATTTTCAAATCATATAGTTTCAAAAGTGAAATTTATGTGCAACTTTTAGTCATAAGAACATGAGTTAAGGTTAATACAAACTGCCCAATATAGTTTTTCTAAGGGAAAAGGAGAGCATGTGAATCCTCCTGACTAGTGATTTGAAATCAATTCAGTGGAAGATAAAAACCACTGTAATAATAATTGAATTTATTTTAATTTATCCCCACATTATTTTGAAGATAAATAACCATAGAATAGTTAATACCTGAGGAATCATTCAGATTATCTCCAAGACACTAAGTGATATTAATTGCAAATATTAATATTTCCACCTTTTTCATATTTTCACTATTAACATCATACTAGTTTTCTGATGTTAGTTTGGTCCAACACAGATCCAATCCAAAAACCTATTGAAGAAAAAATGGAAAGTACAGATGAGGCTAGAAGCTGAATTTATTTTTTAAATATTTATTTATTTATTTGAAAGTCAGAGTTACACAGAGAGAGGAGAGGCAGAGAGAGAGAGAGAGAGAGAGAGAGAGAGATCTTCCATCCAATGGTTCACTCCCCAATTGACTGCAACGGCCGGAACTGCACCAATCCAAAGCCAGGAGCCAGGAGCTTCTTCCAGGTCTCCCACGTGGGTGCAGGGGCCCAAGGACTTGGGCCGTCTTCTACTACTTTCCCAGGCCATAGCAGAGAGCCGGATTGGAAGAGGAGCAGCCGGGACTAGAACCGACACGCATATGGGATGCCTGCGCTTCAGGCCAGGGCGTTAACCCGCTGAGCCACAAAACCAGCCCCTAGAAGCTGAATTTCATAGAACAGATGGGGCAAGTATCTTTATTATCTGCAAATCAACCTACATCTGATGGCAATGATGCTAATATATATCTCAATTGCTAGAGCAGACTCTTAGTAAATTGAGTCAGATTAATAGGTTGTTCCTTCAGTTGAATAGAAGAGAAAAAATGCTGAATGGCACTACAGCAATATGTGCACTTAAGAGATTTAAGTACACTAAATGAAATTCAAAGGGGTTTTAAAATGAGATATCCTAAATAATTTGTTGACATACAAGAATGTAAATGCTTACATCAACCTTTAAGTTTGAAAAT
Source organism: Oryctolagus cuniculus (assembly GCF_051225735.1). NCBI lineage: Eukaryota > Metazoa > Chordata > Mammalia > Lagomorpha > Leporidae > Oryctolagus > Oryctolagus cuniculus. The sequence continues at coordinate 68,757,069 of NC_142888.1, forward strand.
TTGAGAAAGCAAGAACATATAAAAATCATCTTTAATAAAATTACTTAATTTTGATGTGATTCTCATCCCTCGTAAGATACAAATGCAGGCCGGCGCCGCGGCTCACTGTAGGCTGATCCTCCGCCTTGCGGCGCCAGCACACCGGGTTCTAGTCCCGGTCAGGGCGCTGGTTTCTGTCCCGGTTGCCCCTCTTCCAGGCCAGCTCTCTGCTGTGGCCCGGGAGGGCAGTGGAGGATGGCCCAAGTACTTGGGCCCTGCACCCCATGGGAGACCAGGAGAAGCACCTGGCTCCTGCCTTCAGATCAGCGTGGTGCGCCGGCCGCAGGTGCTGGCTGCAGCGGCCATTGGAGGGTGAACCACCAGAAAAGGAAGACCTTTCTCTCTCTCTCTCTCTCTCACTGTCCACTCTGCCTGTCAAAAAAAAAAAAAGAAGAAGAAAAGAAAGAAACAAGTGCAGCAGGAAGAGTTTAGTCAAAGTGTACAAAGATTCACTTATGTAAAATAAATAAGTCATAGAAATCTACTGAACACCATAGTGCCTATAATTAACAATATTGTGTCATATGTTTAACATATAATAATATGTTAATAATACACAATAATCATAGGGAATAAAGAAGTCAGGAAAAATTTTCGGAGGTGATGTGTATATTTATAGCACAGACTGCGATGATGGTTTCAAAAGCATACAATTATCCCCAAAGTCATCAAGCTATATACATCAAATATGTACAGGCTTTTTATGTCAATTATAGCCCAATAAATTTGTGTGAAAAAAATGCAAACTAATATCATCGTGACTGTCTTTTGTACATTCTACAGGGTAGAATGTGGTCACATGCAAGGGGAGGATAAGCTAAGAAAACCTTATACAATAACTTCGGAATATGTTAAAACTATAGAGTAACTACTTCAAATTAGTGAGCTGATAACTTAAATGAAAATGGTTACAACTTTAAAGCAATTCTACTTCTTACTGTTCAAATATTATACAGTATAATGAGGGAAACAACACTGGACTATAAGTCAGGAGTCTTAAATTCTAGTGCTAGTTCTGGCTGCAGGGAGTTTATGACCTCTATCAAGTCATCTATCCCTTTGATTCTGGGTTTCTTTATCTGCAAACCAAAGGATTACAAAATACTAAATGTACGAGGCTTTCCCTGTAGTCCCTTCTAACTCTATGAAAACTTAATATTTGTTAGTTTAAATATATATATTTTGTGTAGATCATGGAATAATAGTAAGTGTATGTGCCCACCAAACACTTATGATATTCTTGAATTTTACTCTTCTAAATTCATCCACCCTCCAATCTTGCTGCTCTAGCTTCAAGTGATCACGTGATCAATAGCCATGATTTCATAATGGTATTATTTTATTTCCTGACAAGCCTTTTAGCTTCTATAGGAAAAAATTATGCCCCTTGTTTTATAGTAGGGTTCTAAATGATGGGGAGGGTACATAGTTACATAAGCAAATTTTCTGTCACACAGAAGCAGCTATACTTTGTAATACAGACAGCAGCTTTTTCTTTATTGATGTGTGGATACATACAAAATATGTAGCTAAGTAATTTTCTCACTAAACTATCTGATAATGATTTACTGCAAGCTTGCCTATAATTTTCCTGATTTTCAGAAAAACTAAGTAAATTGCCTTGTAATTTTCTGCATGGTGCCATTAATTCTGAGGCAAGGGTTTTTAGAGAAGAGGTTTGTACAGTAATGCAATGAAATGGATTGTGTGGCCCTTAACACCACTTGCAATGTGGAATTACATTATAGAATGGTTTGCAAAATATATGTATCAGTTGAAAAATAAATTTCTAATGGAAGACAGAATCATAACCTTAATTTCAGAAAGATGACATAATCAACTCTTCATTATTTATATTGCTACAATGTTTCTACCCAACATTGCAATGTATTTTGACTCCTAAGGTAATACAATTATATCTGATGGGAGTGAAAATTTCTTTTACATTTGTATGTGGTGTTTTTTCTCAATTTTACAAAGGTTAGGATCATTGTATAGATTCATTGTATGGTTTATTATTCTCATATAATAATGTATTAATAGACACCTTTCAATTCACTCAAACTGAATATATTATACCACCAATTCATTCTTTTTAACCATCACATTATATTTCATGGTACTCTATACTATTCCATACTAATCTACATACTTTACTGTATTTCAATGTTCTCTTCAGCAGCACATATACTAAAATTGGAACTGTATTTCATTCATTTTCTTCTGTCAATTGACAGTCCAATGTTTCCATTTCTTTCTCATATACACATACTACAAACAGTACTCCACTACACATCCTTGAATGTATATTTGGGGACTTCTATTTCCATAGGATATTATATCCAAGATGATATTGCTGGGTCAAAGTACATGAAAATTTCTAAATTATGTATGTAGTGAGATTACATCCAAAGAAAGAATATTACAGCAATTTTAACTCCAATCAGCGTTGTATGAGAGGGTGTTTTTCCACATGCTTGCAACTCCTATGTATTATCAATTTCATTATATTTTTCAGTTCAATGGATGAAAATCACGTGTTTGCTGCTTTTATTTTTATTTCATTCACTACCTGTGACATTGTACATCTCTACATATATTAATTGAATTATATTTCCTCTTCTATGGATTGCCTGTTCATATTCTTTTAAATCGACACAATTATAAGCATGTATTTACATGGTACAATGTGATGCTTTGATACATGTATATATTTTGTAATGATCTATTTAGGGTAAATCAGCACTACCATCATTTCAAACATTTATCATTTCTTTGTGATGGAAGCGTCAAATATCCCCTCCTCGCTATTTCAAAATATACAATACATTATTGTTAACTCTAGTCACTCTACAATAGAATGTGACAACTTGTTCCTCCAATCTAACTGTAATACTGTACCCATGAACAAATCTCTCCCTATCTCCTCTATTTTCTGCACTCCCTCAATTTCAATAAGATTGAATTTTTAGAGGCAACATACAAAGATCATGTTGTAACTGTCCTATGTCTACCTTATTTCACTCAACATAATGTCTTCCAACTTCATTCATATTGTTAAAATGACAGGATTTCAAATATTCTATGGCTGAGTATTATTCCATGATATATATATACTACAATTTCTTTAAAAAATGTTTTTGTTTATTTGAGAGGCAGAAAAACAGAGACAGGGCACAGCAGGATAAACCACATGGGCATCCCATATTGAGGTCCTATTTCGAGGTCCAGCTACTTCATTTCTAATCCAGCTTCCTTCTAATACACCTGAAAAGGTAGTTGAAGAGACTTAGGCTCCTACCACCCATGTGGGTTACCTGGATGGAGTTCCTGGCTCCTGGCTTTGGCCTGACCCAGACCTGGATCCCTCCTCTTTCCCTGTCATTCTGCCGTTCAAATACATAATAAGCATAATACTACTACTAATAATAATGAGAGAGAGGGAGAGAGAGAGAGCGCACTCCCATAATTATGTCACACCCCAGATGCTGACAATGGCCTGGAGTAGGTCAGCCAAAGCCGGGAGCTGGAAACTCAATTCAGGTGTCTGACATGGGTGGCAGTGATCCAATTACCTGAACCATCACTGCTGCCTCCCAGAGTCTGCATTAATTAGAAGCCAGAGACAAGAGCCAGAACCAGGCATTGAACTGATGTTCTCTGATGTCTTTTTTTTTTTTTTTTTTTTCAGGCAGAGTGGATAGTGAGAGAGACAGACAGAGAGAAAGGTCTTCCTTTTTGCCATTGGTTCACCCTCCAATGGCCGTCGCGGGGCGTACTGCAGCCAGCGCATCGCGCTGATCTGAAGCCGGGAGCCAGGTGCTTCTCCTGGTCTCCCATGATGGTGCAGGGCCCAAGGACTTGGGCCATCCTCCACTGCACTCCCAGGCCACAGCACAGAGCTGGCCTGGAAGAGGGGCAACCGGGACAGAATCCGGCGCCCCGACCGGGACTAGAGCCCGGTGTGCTGGCGCCGCAAGGCGGAGAATTAGCCTAGTGAGCCGCGGCGTGGGCCCAGACACAGATGTCTTAATAGGCATCTTTTTTTTTTTTTATCTTTTATTAAATGAATATAAATTTCCAAAGTACGACTCATGGGTTACAATGGCTTTCCCCCCCATACCGTCCCTCCCACCCACAACCCTCCCCCTTCCCACTCCCTCTCCCCTTCCATTCACATCAAGATTCATTTTCGATTATCTTAATATACAGAAGATCAGCTTAGTATACCTTAAGTAAGGATTTCAACAGTTTGTTCCCACACAGAAACATAAAGTGAAAAATAATAGATGATTTTTTTTTAAATGATGATGAAATCAGATCAGACCTATTGTCATGTTTAATCCCAGTGAGAGTCAAGTTGGGAATTGATAATTTCTTTTTTTTTTTTTTTACAGAAGATCAGTTTAGTGTACATTAAGTAAAGATTTCAATCGTTTGCACCCCCATAGAAACACAAAGTGAAATATATTGCTTGAGTACTCGTTATAGCATTAAGCCTCAGTGTACAGCACATTAAGGACAGAGGTCCTACATGAGGAATAAGTGCACAGTGACTCCTGTTGTTGACTTTACAAATTGACACTCCTGTTTATGGCATCAGTAATCTCCCTATGCACCAGTCATGAGTTTCCAAGGCTATGGAAGCCCCTTGAGTTCTCCGACTCTTATCTTGTTTAGACAAGGTCATAGTCAAAGTGGAGGTTCTCTCCTCCCTTCAGAGAAAGGCACCTCCCTCTTTGAAGACCTGTTCTTTCCACTGGGATCTCACTCACAGAGATCTTTTTGCCAGAGTGTCTTGGCTTTCCATGCCTGAAATACTCTCATGGGCTTTTCAGCCAGATCCGAGTGCCTTTCGGGCTGATTCTGAGGCCAGAGTGCTTTAATAGGCATCTTAACCACTAGCTAAATACTCAGTGCAACTGCAAGACTTCTGATGAATTATTTTAATGATCTCTACCTCTGGATTCTTCTTTCATATTATGAATTATCTTCTTAATGTCATTGAGTTGTTGCTCTGTGATCTGTATCACATTAACTTTCTGTAGAATTATTCTTTGGGGTAATTAGGCAATTCATTAATTTCCATCTTTGTGGTATGCTGCTAGAAAGTTATTTTGTTCCTTTGGAGACACCATGTTGCCTTGGTTCTTCATGCTTTTTGTGCCCCTTTGTTGGTTTTTGTTCATCTGGTGGATCAGTTGCTCCTACCAATTTTATAGGGTGACATTCATAGTAAAAGACTTTTTTGGCATTGTGTCTTAGGAAGTTGGTTGGATATGCTGTGGTGGCTTTTGTTCTAAGTAGATGCTCTCATGTAGTGTCCATGAACCTTCATTAGGTGTAATCAATATTAGTGATGTCTGCAAGTGTTTCAGTTGTCTAGGCTGTAGGGGTTGTGGGATTGCACTACCAGTTGGGATGCAACTCCCTTAGACAGGCATGTTCACTGGCAGCTCAGAGTGCAATGCACACAGCTGTGGGTGTAGGACTCCAACCAGTTTCTGTGGGTTGTGTGAGTGTGAGGTCAACCCTATGGATCCAGATGGATGCAAGTCAGTGTGTCCAGTAGCACAGTGATGTGCCTGTCTTTGTCTAAGGCCAGCACAAGGGCTGGGTCAAAAAAGTCTGCCCAGATAGCTTATTTGTTAGTGTTTGAGAACTGCACAAGAAACTTCACAGAGCCATGGAGGAACTGACCTGCTCAGAGAGGTTTGCTCAGCTAATTCCAGGGGCCAAAGCATGGTTGGTGAGGTCCAGTATTTGCTTCTCAGGGTCTTAGTGGGCCAAGCTTCTGAGTAAGAGCAGTCTAACTGGTTTTCGGGGTCACAAGAGAATGGACAGAGTTTCCTAGTCTTCTCATGGAACTTGGCAGGCCCTCAGAAAAGGCTACTCAGTTGTTTCCTGGGGTTGTAGATAGGTGGGCAGGGCTATTCATTTGCTTCTCTGGGCCTCAGTGAGTCAATCTTCTTAGGGATGGTTCTCTTATTGTCTCCCTAGTCCAAGGGTACATAGGTGGGCAAAAAGAGGGTGGCCAGGGCCACTCAGCTGTTTTTTTTTAATTGCTTTCACAAGCTGAGCTACAGAAGGCATGCTGCCCAAGTTCTTACTGGGGCTTTGGAGGATCGACAGAGCCTTCTGATTGATACACAGGGATGAAGCTGCTAGAAGGTGTTTCACAATACTCCAGTGGTTGGCACCTCAAAATGGCTTTATTGGGGCCTGCATTGTGGTGCAGTGGGTTAAGCCACTGTCTGCGATGCCAGTATCCCATATAAGCACTGGTTCGAGTCCCAGCTGCTCCACTTTTGATCTAGATCCCAGCTAATGTGCCTGGGAAATCAGCGGAAGGTGGCTCAAGTCCTTGTTCCCTGTCATCCATGTAGGAGGCCTGGGTGGAGATCCAAGCTTCTGCCTTCAACCTGACTCAGGGTAGGCTGCTGCAGCCATCTGGGGAGTGAACCAACACTCAGAAGATCTCTCTGTCCCTATAATTCTGCCTGTCACATAAGTAAATAAATCTTTAAAAGATGGCTCTATGTAGCAACATCCTGCATAGGGGAGGCTACAACACAGGCTGGGCTCTTTCTTCTCAGCCATGCAGGGTTGTGGTAACTCAGCAGCTTCCCAAATCGGACTCAGGGTCCGTGAAGGCCCCAGGGCTCTCCAGTAGTAAATGGAAGTGTTTATGGCATGAATGGAGACTGCCAGGGTCCTCCCACTTGTCTTTTTTTAATTTATTTACTTGAAAGAGAGAGAGAGAGATCTTTCATTCGCTGGTGCACTCCCCAAATGGCTCCAACAGCTAGGGCTGGGCCAGGCCAAAGCCAGGAGCCAGGAGCTTCTTCCAGGTTGCCCACGTGGGTACAGAGGCTTAAATACTTGGGCCATCTGCTGCTTTCCCAGACACATTACCAGGGAGCTGGATTGGAAGTGGAACAGCGGGGACTCGAACTGGCACCCATATGGGATTCAAGCACTGTGGGCAGCAGCTTTAGCACGAGCCCCTCCCTCTCCTGGTAAAGTCTCTCTTAGTTCATGGTTGATCCTGAAAGATGTAACGACTGATGCCACGTTCTCAGTTCCCTTCTTTATAAAGCCATCATGTACATCCTTACTCTGCAGTGGCCTAGCCTTTGCTCACTTTCCTATCTGACTACCCAGTGGATGGGGTCTTCCTTCATACTGTGCTGTTCGAGGATGTAAAAGGAATGCTGAAGGCATGTATGTGTGTCTCTCTGCCTCTCAAAAAGGAATAAATAATTGTTGGAGAATTAGTATAAAGTGCATTGATTGTAATTTGTAATTAATATTTCAAATATTGTAATACTTGAAATTTTCTATGACAGTAAGTGTTAAGTATTCTCCTTACCAAAAAAATAAAGATATCTATGTGTCGTGATGAATATGTTAATTATGTTTATGGGGTAATTCTTTTATAATGCATACATCAAAGCATGAAAATATCTTGCTGTATATATTAAAATATACAATTCTTTGTCAATTACAATCTCAAAACCTTGGGAAAAATATAAAATGATGACACTTGACTGATAGACCTTGATTTTGTCTTGCTTCATCTACTCTTGCCTTTCCACAGTGGAATGTTCTTTGCCTTGTACCTAGAGAAACACTATGACAGGAAATAGCTTTGTAAACTCAATTCCATCATCCAATAGAGCTTAGATCATGCTAATGTATCAGAGTAAGGTCCTACTGGCCTAGCTTCAAGTTCTACAAATGTTCTCTTAGGTTCTCCTTTGTTTCTGGATTTACCATTTTGCACTCTGGTGTGAGGTCTTTAGTATGTGCATGTTCCCTTGAGTACCAAGGCCCTGTTTGGGAAGCAGGGAGAAAACAGCATATTCATGGGCTAGAAGGGAGTGATGAGGTAGATGAAAAGTGTTATTAAGGGTAGTGTTGCCAGGATGGTACAACAGACTGGATTTCTCAGCAGCGTCTTCAAATCTGAAAATCTAGGTAAAAATGGAGCTGAAATGAGTAAATAAAAAAATCAGATCAAGATAAGGCAAAGTCTGTGCATGAGCTGAAGTGCTCTTCTTCCTCTGTTTAAACAAGCCATTGGGCTGGGATGTACCAGATGTCTTCCTCTACATTTTTTGTCTGATTATCCTGTGCAGCTCACTATTCTCTTTTTGTAGGAGTAGTGCGTTGAAAATGTTGGCATCATGTCTAGATCCTGTCTGGATATTACTTCCAACACATTTTTCTTTCTTCTCTCCCCAACTCCAACCATCAAGACTCATATCAAGGAAGCCTGCTGTGTGCAGACTAGTCTTTCAATGCCAACTGCACCCTCAATAGGCAACTGACTTAAAATTATTACTAGGAATTAGTCAGTACTATACTCTGCACGGAAGACCAGCCTTCTGGGAGAGAGTGGGTTACATAATACCCTGTAAACATTCCTGTTTCTTTTGAGTACCTTAAATAAACTGTGCCTTTTTCAGAGCCAACTCAGCAAGTTGGGTAGTTCTTCCAGCCCAAACAATTCCAGCTTCCACTGTGTTCCTGGCTTCAGGCAATCTCCCACAGGAACCCATAAGGGTATCAAATCTGAATGCAGTAAGATTTTGAATCTTCTCTATTATGGTGTGAGCATTATTATGGCAGAATGGGAAATGAAAATGAATACAAAATCTTTAATTAAAATATCTTAATTATTTGACAAATATTTTAATATATCTTGTCATTTGCAACAACATGGATGAAACTGGATATCATTATATTAAGTGAAATCAGTCAAGCACAGAAAGTTAAGTAGTGCATAATCTCACTCATGTGGAATCTAAAGAAGTTGATCTCATAGAATTTGAGAGTTGAATAGTTGATTACTATAGGTGAGGAGTATGGCGGGAGGGAGGGATGGGAAAAGACTGATCAAAGAGTATCAAGTTATAGGTAGGAGAAAGTTGTAGTGTTCTGTTGCATAATGCAGAGACTCTAGATAATGCTAATGTACTGTATGTATATATATTTTAAAGCCAGAAGAAAGGACTTTGAATGTTCTTCCTATAAAGCAATGGCAAATGTTAGAGTAGATATGTTTACCCTAATTTGATATTATGCAATGTATATTTGTATCAAAACATCACTTAGTAACTATAAACATGCATAATTTTTATGCATCAGTTAGTATTTGTTTAAAAGTATTCAAAATATGGGCCAGCGCTGAGGTATAGTAGGCTAAGCCTCTGCCTGCAGCACCGGCATCCCATATGGGCACCAGTTCGTGTCCCAGCTGCTCCTCTTCTGATCCAGCTCTCTGCTATGGCCTGAGAAAGCAGCAGAGGATGGCCCAAGTGCATAGACCCCTGTGTCCATGTGGGAGACCTAGAAGCAGCTCCTGGCTCTTGGCTTCAGATCAACCCAGCTCTGGCTGTTTTAGCCCATTTGAGGAATGAATCAGCAGATGGATGACCTCTCTCTCTCTCTCTTTGTCTCTCTCTCTGTCTCTCTGTCTCTCTCTGTCTCTCCCTCTCTCTGTAACTCTGCCTCTCAAATAAATAAATTAAATCTTTTTTTAAAGTGTTCAAAATAAAGATAAACAGGTTACAATTTTAGCTAATTTTTTAAATAGCCATTATCTGTAGCAGTGTATTGTGTGTGTGTGTGTGTGTGTAAGCATGTTCATAGGCAAAAATGATGCTAATGTCATTAGCACAATAACAGTATGATGCCATGCAATAGGCACTAGCTTTCAAAACAAAAAGTCTACATTCTAGTCATGGTCTAGAGTCTTAAAGCAAATTACTTCATCTTTCTTGTATTTAAGCTTCTTCATATGGAAATGAGGAGAATGGACTAGATTACCTTTAAGTTACACTCTAGTTTTAATATTCTGTAATCTTAAAACTCACCTTATATTATTTCTTGTTAAATATATGATTAGGTATTCACTTAATCAAGGAATTATACGAAATCTGAGTAATGGTTTAACTGAAAGAATTTTCATGTGTAAAATTACATATAGAGAGAAAAAACAGCTTGTTTGTGAAGAAGAAAACCTGTGCCTGTGCTTGAATTCACGTTGCAACATTAAGCGCATCATCTTATCAAGCAAATTAGGGCCCAAAGAATAAAATAACTTTCATGAACGAAACTAAGATAATAATTTCCAACCTTCAAAGATCAAATAAGGAAAGGATCCTGAGCTCAAAGATCTTACTTGGGGAAAGAGGAATAGACAAATGAATGGTAAAACAGGTTTAATAAATTAAATTAGCATCAGCCTAATTAGGCTCATATCTGATTGTTTGTTCCAGTTTTTTTTTCCAGACAATCAGATTTACTTATACCAAATATTTCTAAGTATATTAGGGTTATTGTTTCTTTGATGGGAGAAATCAAATGGGATGTGGATTTACATAATAAATATTACTCATCAAACAACCAACAGTCAATGAGCTCAGTTAAAGATTTAAATGAATAGATTTTCTTTTGTCAGGTATTAAAATCACACATTGAAAATGATGCGTTTAGTAATAGGTCTGATTTACCTGGCAAGTGGCAGAGAAAATTTAGATGATGTGAAGAAAGGAGTATATGCTCAATATCTACTTTGTTTCAGATATGTCAGTTGCCTCGCTGATAGCCATATCCCTTTTTGCTAACAATACCGCACTTTTATTCAGACGGCAATGTACAGAGTCCCAGAAGGTGAATCAGCATTTGTCTCAGTAGGCGGGAGGTGGGAGTGGTGGGCAGTGTAGCCCACAGAAGTTGTTTTAGAAAGTTAGAAGGGTTGTATGGCTTGTCATGATGACTGGAGTATTACTGTTATTGAGTGGGTGGACCCCTTGGGTATTACGTGGGTCATATAATGCAGTGAATAGTTTCACAAAATTAAAAATTGTCTCATGTCCCTTTGAATTTCAAATGTCTTACCAAATGTTCATTAAAGTTGAAAATAGCTTGTTAAAGATGGTCAAATCTACATCTGTTTCACATATAAAGTAAAGTATTTTCTGAACATTTTCAGTACATAATGAATTGTGCAGACATTCAACTACTGCACAAACTGAGGGAAAATTTATTTTGTGTATTAAAAGTTGACCAAGACTTGTTAACCATTTTGGAAAGTTGTATCACTAATGGCAACACAGTTTGTGATGCTGATGCTTGAGTTGCCAATATAACAAACCCTTAACAATCTACACTCAAAGCTGTCAAATTTAAAGTAATTCTGCATATGGAAAAAGAATCTATTTTGTTATGTCTTCAGGCATAATAATGGGCAATCATTTCCAGATTTAAAACATTTTTATTATAAATGAATCTCTTTATGTTATAGTTAGGTCATTTTAATTATACGTTTTTTGCATTATTTCTTTACTATTCATGCATTTCATTTCAACTTAGTGAAAGGGAATTACAAAACATTTGCAATAAAAAGAAGTTTGGCATCTGTTTCCCTATACAGAAATACAGAAATCCAATCTGTAGTGAGTGATGTTGTCATATACCAGGAACGTGGCTAGAGGGAATCAACCCTTTGTGGAAGGTCTGGGAAGGATAGTGAAATGGACAGCACTAGAAGCTGCTTGAGGAGAGCGTACAATTTATTTAACACCTGAGGCAAATATCTCCTTTTATATATGAAGTAAAATGCAAAATGGGTGGGTTACAAAGAAAAGAGACCAAATGTAAGCCATAAATCATTCAAACCAAATATATATTTATATTTTATAAATTAACAAAATTTAGCTTGTTTTCTCCCTTAATGATTGCTTACATGGAAGAAGCAATGTCAGAAACACACCTGCAACCTATATTTTATTTACTTGTGTAAGAGGTAGAGTTACAGACAGAGAGAGGGAGAGACAGAAAGGTCTTCCATATGCTGACTCACTCCCCAGATGGCCTCAATGTCCAGAGCTGGGCCAATCCAAAACCAGGAGCCAGGAGCTTCCATGGGGTCTCCCACACAGGTGCAGGGGCCCAAACACTTGGGCCATCTTCTACTGCTTTCCCAGGCCACAGTAGAGAGCTGGATTGGAAGAGGAGCATCCAGACATGAACTGGTGCCCATATGGGATGCTGGTGCTGCAGGTGGAGGCCTAGCCTACTATGCCCCACCAAAGTGTATTTAATTTCCTCATCATTTAAATTTACTTGGAAACTAGCAAGAGAAAAGCATCAAGTTACTTATAAAGGAATCACAATTAGATTAATGGTGGACTTCTCAGCTGAAACTTTATAGTCCAAAAAAGAATGAAATTAAATAATCAAGTCCTGAAAGAAAGAAATAAACTCCCAGCAAGAATAGTATACTTAGCAAAGCTGTCCTTCAGAAAATAAGGAAAAATAAAGACTTTCCATAAGCAAAAATGGAAAGAATTTATCTCCACCAGGCCAGCCCTACAAGAAATGCTTTTTCGAAGTGAAATCATAACTGTAGAAGAAATGCTTCTACATTGGAAGTGAAACAATAAGTGCCATCAGAAAAAACTCATGAAAGTGTAAATCTCAAAGGTAGAGCATATACATGAAAGAAGAGAAAAATCTAATGATTCATATTTTATTTTTGCTTTTTTCTGATTTGACTTACTAAATATTTACTTAAAGATGTTTTCACCTGGATTATTTAGGACTATAGATCTGCAATTTCTTTTTCTTCTATGCATTATGGTTTTGTGTCAGGGTTATATAGATCTCTGAAAAATACATGGAGGGGGCATTGTGGTGAGAACACTTAAAATCTACACTTTTAGCAATTTTCCTATATACAATATACTGCTATTAACTATAGTCAGCATGACACACAACAGATCTCTTGAAACTCTTCTTCCTGTCTATCCAAAATTTTAACTATCACTAGAAGGTACACTGTGGTAGGTAATGATGAATACAACAAACTTTAAATAACCACTAAAAAGACAAAACAAAGAGTCACATCTAATAATCCAAGAGAGGAAATGAAATGTAATCATCAAAATGCTCACTAAAAGAAGTCATAAGTGGGAAAAAATGGAACCAAATCCAAATTTAGAAGAAGGAAAGAAATAATAAAAATTGGAGAAGGAATAAACAAAATGGAAATTTAAATGCATAAAATATTAATTAAATAAAAAAGCTTTTTAAATGATAAACAAAATTGATAAACTATTAGCCATATTAACAAAGAAAAAAGACTCAAATAAATGAAATCAGAGATAAAAAGGATATTACAATCAATACTACAGAATTGCAAAAAATCATTAGGAATTGTTATGAACAATTACATGCCATGAAGTTGGAAAACCTGGGGCTGCCACTGTGGCACAAGCAGGTTAAGCTGCTGCCTGTGATGCTAGCATCCCACATGAGCACTGGTTAGAGTCCCAGCTGCTGTGCTTCCAGTCCAACTCCCTGCTAACGCACCTAGGAAAGCAGTGGAGGATGGCCCAAGTGCTTAGGCCCCTGCCACCCACACAGGAGACTCACATGGAGTTCTGATCTCATGGCTTCACCCTGGCCCAGCCCCAGCCATTTCAGTCATTTGGGGAGTGAATGAATGTATGGAAGATCTCTCTCTCTCTCTCTCTCTCTCTCTCTCCCTCCCTGTGTGTGTGTGTGTGTGTGTGTTTCCCTGTCTCTGTAACCATGTTTTTCAAGCAAATAAATAAATCTTTAAAAAAATACAAGGAACCATCCATGAGATTACCAGATTTCTCACAAATACTTTGCAGGCCTGAAAAGACTGAAATGATGTATTCAAAATACGGACAGAAAAAAGGCTGCCATCCAAGTAAAGTGCATCCAGAAAAACTCTACCTCAAAAGCAAAGGAGAATTTAAGAGTTTTAAAGACAAACAGAAGTAGAGGGAGCTGATTACATCTAGGACTGCACTGTAAGAAATGGTATGGATAATCCTTCAAATTGAAGATGAATGGATAATAAGTAGACAACAACATGAAACTGTATGAAAATGTTTCTTCAATAAAGGTAAATGTATGGACAAATACAGTAACCTGTACTATTATAATGTTGATGAAAAGAATGAATATGACAATTTAAAGCTATAGATCAGTGTTAATGAGTATTCAATATATGAAGATGTAGTTTGTGGGGCCAGTGCAGTGGCATAGTGGGTAAAGCCGCTGCCTGCAGTGTTGGCATCCCATTTGGGCTCCAGTTCGCGTCTGGGCTGCTCTGCTTCCAATCCAGCTCCCTGCTATGGCCTGGGAAAGCAGTAGAAGATGGCCCAAGTCCTTGGACCCCTGCACATGCATGGGAGACCCAGAAGAAGCTTCTGGCTCCTGGCTTTGGATCGGCGCAGCTCTGACCATTGCAGCCATTTGGGGAGTGAACCAGTGGATGGAAGACCTCTCTCTCTGTCTCTGTCTCTGTCTCTCTCTCTCTCTCTCTCTTTGCCTCTGCCTCTCTGTAACTCTGCCTTTCAAATGAATAAATCTTTAATAAAAAAGATGTAATTTGTGACATCAATAATGGAAGTGGGTTGGAGTTATTAGGCAATAATAATTTTATATATGAATAAAGAAAAGTCTTTAACATTCTAAAATAGAATGTAATAACTTTTTTTTTATTTGACAGGTAGAGTTATAGACAGAGAGAGAGAGAGACAGAGAGAAAGTTCTTCCTTCCGTTGGTTCACTCCCCTAAATGGCCGCTACAGCCGGTGCTGCGCCGATCCAAAGCCAGGAGCCAGGAGCTTCCTCCTGGTCTCCCATGTGGGTGCAGGGGCCCAGGCACTTGGGCCATCCTCCACTGCACTCCTGGGCCACAGCAGAGAGCTGGACTGGAAGAGGAGCAACCGGGACTAGAACCTGGTGCCCATATGGGATGCCAGCGCCGTAGGTGGAGGATTAACCAAGTGAGCCACAGCGCCAGCCCCCATGAATGTTATAACTTTAAATAGTACTCAGCCACCTACTTGCTCCAGCTCTTCCTAAAAAATTTTATGTAATTGCAAGGGTAACCACAAACAAAATGTGGATGGAATATACACAAAATAAGGGTATCAAAGCATATAAACAGAAAAAATTATGAATCACAAAATAAGGCAGTAAGAGAGGAAAGGAGAGAGAGAAAATAAAATTCAAAATATATAGAAAACAAATAACAAAATGGTAATAATGAATCTTTTATATCAATAATTACTTTGAATATAAATGGATTAAACTCCCTAATCAATAATTGATTGAATAAATTTAAAAAGCTGGAACCAACCTTTGGTGCATGAGTTATAATGCTAATTCAGATGCCTGAACTTTGTATCAGAGTGCCTGGGCTCAAGTCCTGGCTCTGCTCTTGATTTCAGTTTCATGCTAATACAAAGCATAGAAAGCAGCAGGTGGTAGCTCAAGTTGGGTCCCACGGGAGGGTCCCCAATTGAGTTCTCAACTCAAGGCATCGGCCATGCACGATTGTGGCAGTTTCAGACAATTGTGGCAGTTTCAAGCGAGGAAGTCTGCTTCTCTCTCTCCCTCTGTCTCTTTCAAATAAATTAAATGATTTTCAACAACTACATGTTTTCTGTGAAAGATGCGCATTAAATCTAAGGGCGTACATAATCTAAAAGTGAAAGGATGGAAAATATATCATAAAAATAGTAACTAACACAGTAAGAATGGCAATATTAATATTAGTCAAAATAGATTTTAAGTCAAAAACTGTTTCAAAACAAAAGAAAGTCATTTAGCAACAATAAGTCAATACATCAAGACTATAAATCTGTATAAATAAAATAATTCTAAATATTTATGTACCAAACCTCAGAGGTTCTAATTATATATTTTTAAAAAGTTGACAGAAATGAAGAGGAAAATGGACAGTAACATGCTAATAGTGGAAAATCTCTGTATCCCAGTATCAATAATGGATAAAAGAACTAGACAGGAGGTGAATAAAAAATAGAACTTGAATAACACTCTTGGACTGAACATACATACATAAAGCACTCTATCACCAAAACAGCAGAATGTACATCCTTATCAAGTACACACAAGTAACTCTCCAGGATAGACCAGATGTTAGGTTGCAGAGCAAATCATAAAAAGTCCAAGAAGATTGAAATTATGCTAAGTATTTTTTCTGATCATAATAAAGTAAAACTAGAAATAAATAAAACAAAGAAAATCAGAATATATGGAACACATGTGTGGAATTTGAACAATACATTATTATACAACCAAATGGTCATAGAAAAAAATCACAAGAGAAATTAGAAAACACTTTGAGGTATATGAAAACAAAAAGATAATAAAACGAAATTTATTGGATGTAGTGAAAGCTGTACAAAGAGAGAAATTTGTAGCTGGAAATGCACACATTAAAAAGAATAAAAATCTCAAATAACTCAACTTTGCATCTCCAGAAACTAAAAAAGAAACACAACAAATTAAACCCAAACTTAGCAGAATGTAGGACATTAAAATATAGAAAACAATAGAAAATTGTTGGATTTTTCTAAAGGAACAACAACATTGAAAACCCTTAACCAGATGAAATAAGAAAAAAGACTCAACTACAATCACAAATGAAAGAGGAAATTACAACTGATATCACAGAAACCGAAAACATCCTTGGAGAACACCATAAATAATTGTTTGCCAAAAATTATATAACCTAGAAGAGATGGATAAATTCCTATAAGTAGGCTAGGTACCAGCACTGAATCGTGATAAATAAAGCAATCTGAATATAATGAGTAAGAAAATTACATGAGTATTCAAAAACCTCCCAACGAAGAAAAACCTAGAACCAAATGGCTTCTCTGGAGAAGTATATGAAATATTTAAAGAATTACCGACAGTCCTCCTGAAACTATTTCAGAAATTTGAAGAGAACTCTTCTGAGCTCATTTTATGAAACCAAAACTACACAGATATCAAAACTACACAATGACAGTATAATAAAAGAAAAATATCACTTTTGAATATTGATGTATAAATCCCCAATAAGATACAAATAAATCAAGTTCAACTGCATATCAAAAGGATTATTCACCATGGCCAAGTGGAATTTCCTCCTAGAATGCAAGGATAGTTCCATATACAAAAATTATGAAACTCAACAAATATAATATACCATGTTCACCATGTTAGTAGCATAAAGGAGAAAATCCACATGATAAGTGATATAGAAAAAGCGTATGAGAAGTTTCAAAATCATTTCATGCGAAAAACAAAGAAAAAACACTATTTGGTTTGGGTATTGTGTAGCAGATTAAACTGCTGCTTGAGACACCTGCATCCCATTTTGGAGTGGTGGTTCAAGTCCTGTCTCCTCCAGTTCTGATCCAGCTTCTTGTTAATGCACCTTGGGAGGGAGCAAATGATGGCTCAAGCACATGGGTCCTTGCCACCCACATGGGAGATTTGAATGTAGTTCCAGGCTTCTGGCTTTGGCCTGGGCCAGCCTGGCTGTTGCAGGCATTTGAGGAGTGAACCAGTGGATAAAAAAAATCAATCTCTCTTTCTTTCCCTTTCAAGTATGTGAAAATTTAAAAACCTAAACATTCAATATTAAAAAAAAAAACCACCACCCAACAAAGTAGGAATACAGGATGGCACCTCTGACTAATGAAAGCCAATTATGAAAAGCCCATAGCTAACAGTGTACTCAAGGATCAAAGAGTAAAAGAATTTCTACCACGATCAGAAACAAGACAAGGATGGTCACTCTAACTACTTCGATTCAACATAGTACTGGAAGTCCTAACTAGAGCAATTGGGCATCAAAAGTGAAAATGAAGAAGTTATCTGTGTTTTTGACATATATAGAAGACCTTAAAGATTCCACAAGAATTTGTAAGAACTAAAGAATTCAGCAAAGCAGCAAGAGAAAAAGTCAAGAAAAAATCAGTTGTGTTTCTGGGGATGGCGTTATGGCACAGAGGGTTAAGCTGCTGCCTGCAAAGCTGGCATACTATATGGGCACCAGTTCAAGTTCCAGATGCACCACTTCCAATCCAGCTCCCTGTTAATGTGCCTGGGAAGGCAGTGGAGGATGGCCTAAGTCCTTGGGTCCCTGCACCCACGTGGGAGGCCTGGAGGAAGCTCCTGCCTTCTGGTTTCGGATTGGCTCTTCTCCGGTCATTGTGGCCATTTGGAGAGTGAACCAGTGGGTGGAAGATCTCTCTCTCTCTCTCTCTCTATATATATATATATATATACACACACATACATACATACACACACACACACACATATATATGTCCCTCTTTCTGTAACTCTGCCTTTCAAATAAATAAAAATGAATCTTTAAAAATTTCTCTTGTGCTTTTATGTACTAAAAATGAACAATTCAAAAAAGAAATTAAGAAAGCAATTCAATTGAATTATAATAGCATCAAAAATAAAAATATATATTCAGGAATAAACCTAACCAAGAAGGTGAAATACTTGTACATAGAAAACTATAAAACATTGCTGATAGAAATTAAAAACTACATGAATAAATAGAAAAATATCACAAATTCATGGAATGGAAGGCAATATATTTAAGATGTCCATACTACTGAAACAAATCTATAGATTCAACACAACCCCTATCAAAATTCCAACAATGCTTTTTTTCAGAAATAAAAAGTCCATTATAAAATTTATATGATATCTCAAGGGACCCCTCATTAACCAAAACAATTGCTTTAAAGTAGAAAAAAGTTGCAGCACTCACATTTCCTGATTTAAATATGTTACAAAGCTATGGTAATCCAAAGAGGATAGGCACTGGCATAAAAAAGAAAGACAGATAAAGTAATGGGAATAGAAGAAAGAGGCCAGAAACAAACTCTCACGTGTATGATGAAATGATATTCCAGAAGGGTTTTAAGAACACTATTTGGAAAGGACAGTCTCTTTAACAAACGTGTTAGGAAAACTGTATATTTATGTGCAAAACAAATGAATCCATGGTCTTATCTAACACCATATCTAAAATTATGACTAAAATATACTAAATCCATAAATAGACTAAAATCTTAAACATCAGAACTAAAATCATAAAACCCCTAGAAATAAAACTTGACAATGATTTATTGATATTACACCAGAAATACAAACAACAGAATCCAAAATAGAAAAATAGAACTACATCAAACTTAAAAACTTTTGTACATCAAGGACACAATCAACAGGATGAAAAGGAAATCTACAAAATGAGAGAAAATATTTGCGAACTGTATACCTGATAAAAGATTAACACTGAGAATACATAAAGAAGGGCTGGTGTTGTGGCACAGTGGGTTACTCCATCACTTGGAATGCCCACATCCCATATCAGAGCACCTTTTCGAGTCCCAGATGTTCTGCTTCCAATCAGCTCCCTACTAATACACTTGGGAAAGCAGTGGATGATAATCTAAATGTTTGGGCTCCTGCTCTTTTAGCTCATCTCCAGTCACTGTAGTCATTTAGAGGAATGAGTGAACCAGAGGATGGAAGATTCTCTCTCTCTCTCCCTCTCTCCCTCTCTCATATAAATAAATATTTAAAATAATAATAATAACACATGGTGCCAGCATTGTGGTATGGTAGGTAAAGCCGCCACCTGCAGCACCGGCATCCCATAGGGGTGCCAGTTCGAGTCCTGGCTGCTCCACTTCTGATCCAGCTCTCTGCTATGGCCTGGGAAAGCAGTAGAAGACAGCCCAAGTGCTTGGGCCCCTGCACCCATATGGGAGACCTGGAAGAAGCCCCTGGTTCCTGGATCCTGGCTTCAGATTGGTGCAGCTCCAGCCATTTGAGGAGTGAACCAGAGGTAGAAGACCTCTCTCTCTCTTTCTGCCTCTGCCTCTGTAACTCTGCCTTTCAAATAAATAAATAAATCTTTTAAAAAACACATAAAGAGTTCCTATAACTAGATAACAAAACAAAAAATATGATTTGAAAATGGGCAGTGGACTTGAGTAGACATTTCTCCAAAGATGAAATATAAGTGGCCAACATACATAGAAAAAGATGTTCAACATTGCTGATCATCTGAGAAATGGAAATCAACATCACTTGAAGTATCACTTCATACATATTGAGATCTCTGTTAAATAAAAAATAAACAGAAAACAAGTGTTTGGTGGTGAGGATGTGGAGAATTTGGAACTCTTGTGTACTTTTGGTAGGAATGTGAAATTATGCAACTGCTATGGAAATCACTCTGAAGGTTTCTCAAAAAAATTAAAAATAGCCTTTCTCCTTTCCTCCGCCATCGTGGTGGGTGTCCCTGATTCTTCCTCGCCATGTCTTCTCACAAGACCTTCAGAATCAAGAGGTTCCTGGCCAAAAAACAAAAACAAAACCACCCCATTCCACAATGGATTCGGATGAAAACTGGTAATAAAATCAGGTATAACTCCAAGAGGAAACATTGGAGAAGAACCAAGCTGGGTCTATAAGGAATTGCACTTGAATGGCGTGCTCATTTCTTCTGTCTCAATGTCACAATGTCACTATCACCACATCAAGCTGAAGATGTCACCATCATCTGGACAGCTGGACATGTTTGATTAGGGCTGTGACCAGTGGGCTGGTTCAGTAATAAATATGTGAGCCCTTTTGAAAAAAAAATTAAAAATAGTGCTACCATATGATTCAGCAATCCCACTTGCAGGTATATATTCCAAAAAATTACAATCAGGGTCTCAAGGAAATATTTGTACTCCCATATTCATTGCAGCACTATTCACAATAGGCAAAGGTGGAAGCAATACAAATGTCCATTGAAAGATGAATAGTGGGATATTACTCATTCTTTCAAAGGAAAGAAACCCTATCACATGCTACACCATGGATGAACCTTGAGGATAATAGACTGTTAAATATGATTCCACTTCTATGAGAAATCTAAATGTAAAATTCATAGAAACAATAAGAAGAATGATGGTTATCAAAGTTGGAGAGGGGAAAGTTGTTCAATTTGTACAGAGCTTCAGATTTTCAAGATGTAAAAGTTCTGAAGACTTGTTTCACAGCAATGTGAGTATGTTTATCATCCTCACACTTAACACTTAAAGTGGTTAACATGGTAAATTTTATGCTATATGGTATTTATCACAAGAAAGAAGGGGAAAACATTAAGAATTCAATAAAATGGTAAAATTTGTATTAAAATTCTTTAGGTTATTATAATTTAGCTTTGATTGTGAGACTAGAAGTGTCATTCTAGTAAATAAGTGAAAACTATTAGATGCCTTGTGTTTATCATAATAGTAGAACTCTGTGGCAGTTTTCCTGGCTTTGAGATACAAGGCTCATTTTAAAAGTAAATTATTTTGTTACCATAGCAACATGCTCCCATCCTGAAATGTTATATTGGTTCTTATTTGAATGGTCAGTATTCTGTCATTTTCTCTATATAATAAGTGCCTTAAAATTATGAAAATATCTTGAAATTAAAGACTGTTTCAGATGCCTTTTTAAAATTATATTTAAGAACAGATTCAAATATCTTCTGTGAAAAAAATTGCAAGTTTTAAAAAGACATTACTAATAAGAAATTACATTTATATTATTTTTGGCTATGAAATTAAGAAAAGTATTTCTAATAAAAAATTATTCATTGCATATCTGTTAAGTAGTTTACATTAATAAAATTTTTCTGATTTTCAAAGCATTCCAGAATGTTTATATTTTAATGAAGTTTGTCCTGTAGATAATACTTATTTATTAATGTGTGGTCCTTGAGCAACCTTAAAGAAATATTTGGGCTAAGGAAAAGAAAATTATGAATTATAATATTACTTCTGAAATATACATTATATAAAACTGCAACATTAAAATATTAGGGAATGCATTATATCAAGACTCTCTTAATAGGCTAAATTTTAACAAATAGGAAAATTTGAGTAAACATAACATCTTGCAGATTCAACAAATAAACATTGCAGAAGAATATGTAGAATTGGCTTGTTATCGGTATGTCTTAACATGATACGTTGAAATTACTCACAAAAGCCAAAACTGAAGGCAATCTAAGTTCATCAACAGATGAGTAGATTAACAAAATGTGGTATGCAATGGAATATTATTCAACCTTACAAAGAAAGGAAATTCTGACATGTGCTAAAACATGGATGAATCTCGAAGGCATTCCTCTAAATGAAATAAACCAGTTATAAAAATATAAATCACCCCGTTACGTCGTTTGCTTCTTCATTTTGTTGAATGTTTCCTGCAAAGTGTAGAAACTTCTTAGCTTGATGTAATTCTATTTGTCTATTTTTGCTTTCATTGCCTGTGCTTCTGGGGTCTTTTCCAAGAAATCTGCATATGCCAATTTCTTGCAGAATTTCCCCGATGTTTTCCTCTAGTAATTTGATGTGTCATGTTGTATATTTAGATCCTTATCCATTGTGAATTGATTTTGTATAAGATGTAAGGTATGGGTCTTGTTTCAAACTTATGCATGCATAGATCCAATTTTCCCAACATTATTTGTTGAAGAGACTGTCCCTTCTCCAGGGATTGATTTCAGCTCATTTGTCAAAAATTAGTTGGTGTGGGTGCGTGGATTAATTTCTAGGATTTCCATTCTGTTCCAATGGTCTACATGCCTATTTTTGTGACAGTATCAGGCTGTTTTGATTATCAACTGTCCTGTAGCATGTCTTGAAATCTGGTGTTGTGATGCGTCCAACTTTGTTTTTGCTGTTTAAGGTTGCTTTTGATATCCTGGGTCTCTTGTGTTTCTATATGAATTTTAGCATCAGTTTTTCTAGAGCTGAGAAGAATGTCATTTGTATTTTGATTGGAATCACATTGAATCTGTAAATTGTTTTGAGTAGTATGAACATTTTGATGGCATTAATGATTAGTGGTGGATTACACCTGTGATTACAGGGTGGATTGAAATTATAACTATGCAAAAGAAAGAAAGAAAGAAAGAAAGAAAGAAAGAAAGAAAGATTGATTAAGGGAGAGAGAAGAGGAGAAAGGGAGGTATGGTTGTCTTCTTGGAACTGTACCTAGAAAACACAAAAAATTTGTTCTCTTTATATTAGTAAACATTATATATATATATATATATAAATTCTGTATGATTTCACTTATATGAGGTAACAAAGTTAGTCAAATTCATAGAGACAGAAATGTTGATTTCCAGGGGCTAGAGAAGATGACAATAGTTAATTAAGGTATACCAGGTACAGAGTTTTAGTTGTATATGATGAAATATGTTCTGTAGATGGATTGTGGTAATGGTTGCTCAACAATGTGAATGTACTTAATACCACTGAAATGTTTACTCAAAAATTATAAAGATGGTAAATTATGTTTATTACAGATATATTTTATGAAAGTTTTAAAAATACTTTAATCGTAGCTTTTTGTACCCACAATAGCTTTCTGATAATATAGCATGTGTTTAAGCTGTGAAAGTGTTCTCTTTGTGGTAGATAACTAGAGAAACAAACTTTAACATACTCAAAGAATCTTAATAATGCTGATGCCTGGTTAAATTTTGTTATGGGATTATTGGTAAGTTTCTCATTTAGTTTTCTGTTAACAACATAAGATGTCTAGAAATACATAAAAGCTTTTGGCCCACAGTGCGCATTCTCCACTTCATCTTCCTTTATTTTCACTAAAATATACATTCTATAGATACTAATAAAAAGTTTACATTATTTTTAAAATGCTGTATTTCCTTCCTATACTTTATGAATAGGTAAACATTTTGCAATAATGGTTTTTATTTTTAAGATGGAAACATCTTCATTTCCTGTTTTGTAGAGTGGGGTATGAGCTGTATAATGTCTATTTTTGTGAAAAGTAGTTGCAGCATCTTTCCAAGTTTTGGGACACCATTTCTGTCTCACTTTCCTGTAGTCACTACACAATAATACTTGATTTTAACATATATATTTAATTTTATTAATAGTAATTGTATATAGTTATGGGATATAGTGTAATATTTCAATACATGTATTATACAATGTGTTCTGATCAAAACAGTGTAATCGGCCGGCGCCGCGGCTCACTGGGCTAATCCTCCGCCTAGCGGCGCCAGCACACCAGGTTCTAGTCCCGGTCGTGGAGCCGGATTCTGTCCCGGTTGCCCCTCTTCCAGGCCAGCTCTCTGCTGTGGCCAGGGAGTGCAGTGGAGGATGGCCCAAGTACTTGGGCCCTGCACCCCATGAGAGACCAGGAGAAGTACCTGGCTCCTGCCATCGGATCAGCGCGGTGCGCCGGCTGCAGCGCGCCGGCCGCGGCGGCCATTGGAGGGTGAACCAACGGCAAAGGAAGACCTTTCTCTCTGTCTCTCTCTTTCACTGTCCACTCTGCCTGTCAAAAAAAAAAAAAGTGTAATCAATAATTTCTTTCTATGACTTTATTTTGGAGGCTTGGAGCTTCTTTCTTCACTTTGTTCATACAAAATATGCTGGGTTGTTGTGAATTATAGTGTCACCACTGAGCTGTGTAACACTAGTAATATATTCCTTCATCCAACTATGATTTAGTAACCATTATCCAAACTCCCTCTATTCTCCCCTAACCCTCACAGACTAGTAATAACCTTTCTGTCTTCAGATTGACACTTTTTTAGCTTCCACATAAGTGAAAACATATTTGCCTTTATGTGTCTGGATTACTTCACCTAATGGGATATCCCCCAGTTTCTCCCATTTTGCTGCAAATGACAAGATGTCTTTATTTTTTATTGTTATATAGTAGTCTTTGTATGTACATAACTTTGTCATATGCTTTGAAATCAAGTGTTTGTAGAGTTTTCACGATGAAGGGACGTTGAATATTATTGAATGCCTTTTCTACATCAATTGAGATGATTATATGGTCTCTGTTCTTTGTTCTGTTGTGACTGATTATGTTAATTGATTTGCCAATATTGAATAATTTCTGCATGCCTGGGTTAAATTCCATTTAATCATACTCTATGATCTTTTCGGTGTACTATTGAATTTGGTTTGCTAATACATTATTGAGAATTTTTGCATCTATGTATATCAAGGATATTGATCTGTAGTTTTCATTTTGTGTCATATTTTGGTTTCTTTTTTAAAAAAAAAATTTATTTGTTTATTTGAAAGGCAGATACAGAGAGGCAAAGGCAGAGAGAGAGAGAGGTCTTCCATCTGCTGTTTTACTCCCCAGATGGCCACAATGGCTGGTGCTGCGCCAATTGGAAGCCGAGAGCCAGGAGCTTCTTCTGGGTCTCTCACGTGGGTGCAAAGGCCCAAGGACTTGGGCCATCTTCTACTGCTTTCTAAGGCCATAGCAGAGAGCTGTATCAGAAGTGGAGCAGCCGGGACTAGAACCGACACTTACATGGGATGCCAGCACCTCAGGCGGCAGCTTTACTCACTATGCCACAGCGGCATACTTTGGCCCCCATACTTTGGTTTCAAGATAAGGGTAATTCTGGATGAGTTTGGCAGAGTGCCATTCTTTTCAATATTTTGGAATACCTTGAGAAATATTGGAACTATTCCTTTTTAAATGTTTCATGGAATTCAGTTGTAAAAGCTTCAGGTTCTGGATTTTCCTTTAGTATGAGACTTTAATTGCTGCTTCTTAATTGCTGCTTTGTTTAGGTTTCCTTATTATTGGATTGTTTAGATTTTTTATATTTGCATCTTAGAATTTATCCATTTTTTAAAACAGGAAAAAAGAATTTATTGATTTCTTTGAGACTTTCCAATTTGTTAGTGTGTAATTGTTTATAGTGGTTTATTATGATCTGTCGTATTTTTCTAGTATAAGTTGTAATGTCTCCTTTTTCATCTGTAATTTTATTTATTTATTTTCTCTTTTTTCTTTCTAAGGCTGGCTAAAGGTTTGTCTATTTTGCTGATCTTCACAAAAAAACAAGTTTCCATTTTATCTTTTGTGTTTTTTTTTTAGTTTCAGTTTCATTTATTTCTGTTCTTTTTTAAGATTTATTTTATTTGTTTGAAAGAGTTACGGAGAAAGGTAGAGATAGAGAGAGAGGTCTTCCATCTGCTGGTTCACTCCTCAAATGGCTGCAATGACTGGAACTGGGCCAATCTGAAGCCAGGAGCTGGGAGCTTCTTCTGGGTCTCCCATATGGGTTCAGGGGCCCAAGTACTTGGGTTATCATCCACTGCTTTCCCAGGCCATAGCAGAGAGCTGGATAGGAAATGGAGCAGCCTGGACTAGAACTGGCGCCCATGTGGGATGCCGGTGCTTAAGGTAGAGGTTTAGCCTACTATGCCATAGCACCGGCCCCTCTTCTGTTCTGATTCTTATTATTTCTTAAAGATTTATTTAAGTATTTATTTGAATGGCAGAGAAGAGGAGAGAGAGAGAGAGTCCATCTGTTGGTTCCCTCCCCAAATGGCTGCAATAAGCAGAGCTGTGCCAGGCCAAAGGAGAGAACCAGGAATTCCATCCAGGTCTCATATGGATGGCAGTGGCCCAAACACTTGGGCCATAATTCACTGCCTTCCCAGACACATTAGTGGGGAGCTGGATCAGAAATGGAGAAGCCAGTACTTGATCCAGTACTCCAATATGGGATGCTGGCATTGCAAGCTGCTGTTTAACACTGTGTCACAATGCCAGTCCACTTGCTATTTCTTGCAGACAGCTAATTTGGGGTTTGCTTTGTTCTTGCTTTTCTAAGTCCTTGAGATGTAACATTGGATTTTTTTTTTACTTGAAATCTTTTCATTTTTTAATGTATGCACATTGCTATGAACTTCCCTCTTTTTTAAATTATTTTTAAAAATTTTACTTATGTATTTGAGAGGTAGAGTTACAGACAGAGGGAGAGACAGAAAGGTCTTCCTTCTGTTGGTTCACTCCCCAGATGGCTGCAACGGCCGGAGCTGCGCCGATCCGAAGCCAGGAGCCAAGAGCTTCTTCCAGGTCTCCCATGCAGGTGTAGGGGCCCAAGGACTTGGGCCATCTTCCACTGCTTTCCCAGGCCACAGCAGGGAGCTGGATTGGAAGAGGGGCAGCCAGGACTAGAACTGGCATCCATAGGAGGACTAACCTGCTGTGCTACGGTGCCGGCCCTTGAATTTCCCTCTTAACATTGCTTTTATTGTATATCAGATTTTGATATGTTATACCTTCATTTTCATTTGTTTCAAGAAATTTTTAATAAATTTCTTCAGTATATTAAAACATTTAAAATAATAAGTTAGAGCTTCCCCTACATGTGTTGGTAATATGACCATTTTTGCTGATTATTTCAATCAAGTATCTTTATATATGGTTAATATTGTGCCATGTTTCTGGGAGGGAAGGGCTTAAAAGATGCCACAGCAAAGCTAAATGCTAGTTAAACATCTGCTACATGACAAGGTCAGAGACTATTATATTTTTAATTACACTACTAGTGACTAGCACAGTGTCTGGTAAATACGTGGCCCTTATAATTGAGGAAATAATGAGTAAATGATGAAGACGATATTTCCCTGTTTTCAAGGATATCACAATTTAGTGGGGATGAGAGATAAATAATTCCAATGTAATTTGAGGTCTTATAATAAATATTTTAAGAAAACTCTATGTCAAAGAGGAGAAAAGAGTGCCTAAATCTTAGAAAATTCTGAAAAATTCTCAGAGAGGAGGGGAAATCTGTGTAAGTCAAAGTATGAATAGGAGTTTGCTAGGCAGAAAAGTGAGAAAACAGAAGACAGTGCAAAGAGGAGAAACAGAAACTGAAAAACAACGTGCCTTAGCCTGATTCCCGCAAAAACAAAGTCTGAAGCACCAGCTTTTATTTGCTTAGTTTATTTGGGAAGTAATCTAGAAGTGGAATTGAGGATAGGGAGATGAAACAGGGAAGGAAAATGAGCTAATAAAAGGATTTATTGGCTATTACTTTCTGTAACTGAATGCTTGATACTATAGGACATCTGAAAAGACTTATGAAATGCATCTTTTAGAAATTCCATGTAGGAGACAAAAGGAAGAAGCACTTATCTATTGGTTTCTCTTTCCCGTTGTTCAAAGATGATCCCGTGAATACTAGCCCACCCGTACTTCTAGACCACATATCTAGGAGTACCAAGCACGTCCTCATGACTATTTCACACTTGTAAAGCTGGGTTGGAAAATGAGAAGAATATGGTATGAGTAAAGGTGTATACTATCAGGATGTGCCTACAGGGTCAGTGTTGAGGCGTGGAGGGTTAAGCCACCTACTGCAGTGTCAACATCCTATATGGGCACTGGTTTGACCACTTCCAAACCAGATATCTGCTAATGTACCTGGGAGAGCAGCAGAAGATAGCCCTAGTACCTGGGGCCCTGCACCCATGTGGGAGACCGGGAAGAGGTTCCTGGCTCCTGGCTTCGGATTGGCCCAGCTCCAGCCGTCATGTAATTTGGGGAAGTGAACCAGTGGATGGAAGACCTCTCTCTCTCTGTCTCTCTGTCTCTCTCTCCCTCTCTCTCCCTCTCTCTGTGTCTCTTCCTCTTTCTCTCTCTTTAACTCTGCTTTTTTTTTTTTTTTGACAGGCAGAGTTAGACAGTGAGAGAGAGAGAGAGACAGAGAGAAAAGTCTTCCTTTTTCCGTTGATTCACCCCCCAAGTGGCCACCACAGCCGGCTCTGCGCCGATCCGAAGCCAGGAGCCAGGTGCTTCTTCCTGGTCTCCCATGCGGGTGCAGGGCCCAAGGACTTGGGCCATCCTCCACTGCCTTCCAGGGCCACAGCAGAGAGCTGGACAGGAAGAGGGGCAACCAGGACAGAATCCGGCGCCCCGACCGGCACTAGAACCCGGTGTGCCGGAGCCGCAGGTGGAGGATTAGCCTCATGAGCCGCAGCGCCTGCCTGTAACTCTGCTTTAATTGTTTAAAAAAACAGATGAAGAGATTTCAGAGTACTTAATGTGGCAAACAAGAATGGGATATTTTAAGCAACATAAATGTGGCAGTATAAGTCTGATTTGGAAAATAATGAACAATTCCACTTAGGTGGAGTTGGGGGTTCTAAGTAATAGCAGGCTATGAGGTTAAAAATATAGGTTAGAATCAAAGTCTGAAGGACTTTGTATGGCATGCCAAGGTAGTTGAAACTTACTCTGTAGTAAAGCTGCCAAGAGCAAAAATCTAGAAAGCTAACAGAATTCTTTGCAGGTTCAATGACGTGGTTTAATCTTTCGACACAATCAGAGTTAGGGCATGTGATACACGTTAAGCAACTCACAAGAGATTGCTTGATAAATCTGAATGTTCATTTGTCAATTTATAATAAGAAAACACCTTCAGAAAAATCCAAGATAATTTAATCTAATTTTGGGTAAGACTTCATTAAAAACTACATTACTCTCAAAAATTTGCATGGTGACTACATTCAGGGTAAGGAATAAAGAATGCCAACAGCTAATGCCATTCAGTTTTAATGGCCTGATTCACTTATGTCTAGTCTTGTTTTTAAAAAGTTTTTATTTATTTATTAAAGAGTCACAGTTACAGACAGGGAGAGGGAGAAACAGACAGAGAGAAAGGTCTTCCATCCGCTGGTTCACTCCCCAAATAGCCTCAAGGGCCAGAGCTGGGCTGATCCAAAACCAGGAAGCAGGAGCTTCCTCCGGTTCTCCCATGCGGGTTCAGGGACCCAAGTACTTGGGCCATCTTCTATTGTTTTTCCAGCCCATAAGCAGAGAGCTGAATCAGAAGAGGAGCAGCTGAGACGTGAACTGACGCCTATATTGGATGCTGGTGCCACAGGCGGAAATTTAGCCTCCTATGCCGCAGCGCCATCCCCTCACCTATGTCTATTCTTTAAAAACAAAAAAAAAAGATTTATTTATTTATTTGAAAGTCAGAGTTACACAGAGAGAGAAAGAGAGGCGGGGGGGGGGGGTCTTCCATCCACCAGTTCACTCCCCAATTGGCCCGTAACGGTCAGAGTTGTGCCAACACGAAGCCAGGAGTCAGGAGCTTCTTCCAGGTCTCCCATGCCGGTGCAGGGGCCCAAGGACTTGGACCATCTTCTACTGGTTTTCCAGGCCATAGCAGAGAGCTGGATCAGAAATGGAACAGACGGGACTCAAACTGGCACCCATATGGGAATGCCAGCACAGCAGGTGGCAGCTTTACCCGCTAAGCCACAGCACCGGCCCCACCTATGTCTAGTCTTAACACACATTATCAGCTACTCAGAGCACCTACCTTCCTACATTCGTCTTCTAGGCAAAGGCTCCCATTTCCTAGAATCTATGAAAACCACCATTCTTCTTTAAGACATCTTTGCTTTAAATAGTTTGGTTAAAAAATAACTTTAAATTATACCACAGTTTCAAGAATGTTCTATGATTGGACTGAAGTATTTCCCAAGCCTCCACAGAAATATCTTTACATAGCATATTTCAATATGAAGTATTTTTTCAGATGGCTTTGTTACTTTTTATTCTGATTTTTATTTGGTTAGATTTTATCTCAGAACACAGCCTTTTTTTTGCTCTTACCTTGAAATTTTGCTTCCCCTTTACTGGCGTTCCCTTTATATTGACTACAGTATACATTAATTGTGTGTGTCTGTTTATGTGTGTTGTGTATGCAATAAGTGGCATAAATTAATAAAAATAAAGTACTGTACTGACTGCCATGGTTATGAAGAAATAATTAAAGTTGATGCTGCAAACGACTGTGACATTAACTTACTGATTAAACTATCTTCAGGGGCTGGTTCCATGGCGCAGTAGGTTAATTCTCTGCCTGCAGCACCGGCATCCCATATAGGCGCCGGTTCTAGTCCTGGCTGCCCCTCTTCCAATCCAGCTCTCTGCTATGGCCTGGGAAAGCAGTGGAAGATAGTCCAAGTCCTTGGGCTCCCGCACCTGTGTGGGAGACCAGAGGAAGCTCCTGGCTCCTGGCTTCGAATCAGCGCAGCTCTGGCCTTTGCGGCCATCTGGGGAGTGAACCAATGGAGGGAAGACCTCTCTTTCTCTACCTCTCACTGTAACTCTACCTCTCAAATAAATAAATAAAAATCTTTTAAAAAATAAACTCTCTTCAGATTAAGCAGCCACTAAGTTTTCTTTTTACTGCTAAAGAGAGGAGATATTTTATAATATTTTATGAAGTTAAGTATTTGAATTCATTAAGAATGTATTAACTAATATTGGCTTAACAGAAAGAAGTGGCCATCAAAGAAGGATATACTTTTCTCTGAAGGGAGGAGAGAACTTCTGCTTTGCTTATGGCCTAAATACTGACAGATTTTGTGATTCAAATGGTTTCCATAGCCTAGGCATCTCATGTTGTCATTGATGTCACACATAAGAGTGTTAGTTGTTAAATTACCACCAGGAGTCACTGTGCACTAACTCTCCATGCAAGACCTCTGTCCTCAGTGAGTTGTATTATGAGAATTAACTGTAAAACTTGTTCTCAGTTTTGTATATTTTGTGTGTGCATGTGTGTACAAATTGTTGGAATCTTTACTTAGTATAGAGTTGGTCTTCTGTGTATAAAGTTAATTAAAAATAAATCTTAATGGAAAATGGGATTGGGAAGGGAAGAGGGAGGAGGTGGTGGTGTGGGAGTGTGGGTGGGAGGGCGGGTATGGTAGGAAGAATCACTATATTCCTAAAGTTGTACTTATGAAATTTGTGTTCCTTAAAAAATAAATAATTTTTAAAAACTATTGGCTAGTGGCCGGCGCCGCGGCTTACTAAGCTAATCCTCCACCTGCGGCACCGGCACACCGGGTTCTAGTGCCGGTTGGGGCTTCGGATTCTGTCCCGGTTGCTCCTCTTCCAGTCCAGCTCTCTGCTGTGGCCCAGGAGGGAAGTGGAGGATGGCCCAAGTGCTTGGGCCCTGCACCTGCATGGGAGACCAGGAGGAAGCACCTGGCTCCTGGATTCGGATCAGCGCAGTGCCAGCCGTAGCGGCCATTTGGAAAGTGAACCAATGGAAGGAACACATTTCTCTCTCTCTCTCTCTCTCTCTCTCTCTGTGTCTAACTCTGCCTATCAAAAAAAAAAAAAAACTATTGGCTACATCACTTTATTGCACATATTCCCCCATAATATTGATAGTATACTTGAACAAAATCTTTCTTCAGATATTAATTTATATTTATTTAATTTATATAACAAATCAATTGTACCATATCCTTTCTATTTACAAGTATTCAAGTTTTGTAGTGATACCAACAGTTCTGATTTTCATTTATATGAATGCTATATTTTTATGTCATAATATTATTGTAACAAAATTTTTTTAAAGATTTATTTATTTATTTGAAAGAGTTACACAGAGAGAGGAGAGGCAGAGAGAGAGAGAGGTCTTCCATCCAATGGTTCACTCCCCAATTGGCCACAACGGCCGGAGCTGCACCTATCC
This sequence comes from Oryctolagus cuniculus, assembly GCF_051225735.1. Classification (NCBI taxonomy): domain Eukaryota; kingdom Metazoa; phylum Chordata; class Mammalia; order Lagomorpha; family Leporidae; genus Oryctolagus; species Oryctolagus cuniculus. Next base: position 68,789,353 of record NC_142888.1, read on the forward strand.
GAAGCCAGGAGCCAGGAGCTTCTTCCGAGTCTCCCACGTGGGAGCAGGGGCCCAAGAACTTGGGCCATCTTCAACTGCCTTCCCAGGCCATAGCAGAGAGCTGGATCAGAAGTGGAACAGCCAGGTCTCAAACCAGCGCCTACATGGGATGCTGGCGCTTCAGGTCAGGATGTTAACCCGTTGCACCACAGCGCTGGCCCCACACAATTTTAAAATATACAAGTAGATGCAATGTTGTTAGAGTACACAAAATTATATTTCTATTTTTCTTTAGCAATTATAAAATCAATGCTAATTTCTGAAATATAGTTTCTTACTAATTAAACTGTATCAAAACTGATGAAATGGGGCCAACATTGTGCCACAGCGGCTTAATCCACTATGTGAGACATCCTCATCCCATATGTATGTGCCTGTTTGAGTCCCAACTGCTCTACTTCTGATCCAGCTTCCTGCTAATGTACCTAGGAAGACAGCAGACAATGCCCAAAGCACTTGAGTCCCTGCCATCCATGTAGGAGACCAGGATGGAGTTTCTGGCTCTTGGCTTCAGCCTGGCCCAGCCCTGGATCTTGACGTCATTTGGGGAGTTAACCAGAGGATGGAAGATATCTCTCTCTATCTTTCTCTCTCTTCCTTTAATAAAATAATATTTTATAGCTGCTGAAAAAAAAGCAGTTCTTCATAGAATAGGCATGTTATGTCTACAGGAAATTTTAATAGAACAAACAGGACTGGACTGATAATGATTTTCCTTTTAATTTAGAAGAAAATGAACAAAATCCAGCAGATAATTAAACAGAAAGGACAATCTTCTGAATTATTCTCATTCAGACTTTTCAATCTGAAATTGAAGGAGCTCAGAGGACACTAAAAATTCTAAACCTGATCAGCATCAGGCTACATGGGCATATTTCCAGGCATCTGGTTGGAAGCTGAAAAACTCAAACCTCAATGTTTGGCCAAACAATGTCAAATTTCTACATATTTAGGAATATCCAGATTTTTAAATGAGTTTTTTCAGCTCTTATTCCAATTTTGGATGTGCCACAGTATCTTGTTCTTTTATGACTCAATAAAGAATAAGTGCACTTGGAGAGAAATTTTCCTACAAACTTTAGGCATTTAATTCTACAATAAGAGAAAAAAACCTGCTGAAGAACAAGCATGAATAACAGGAAAGTTTTACAAGGTGTAGTCAGTGAAAAATTGAGCAATTAAATGAACAAATAAGCAAACAGTCCCCTAACCACTTCATAGCCAAAGCACAAGCAGTTTGTCAAATACCTATTGTAGAAATAGCCCAGAGTATAGAAGAACAAGATGGCAGCTAATACAGTTGGGTGATTATTTTTTCAGCTGTTCTTGCACAAAGCAACCTTTACAAGAACTAGAGAAGCCAAGTGAGAGACCACACTGCCTGGTTTTACTATAGCAATAAGAAAATACACATTGAAGCAAGCAGGAAAGAAAGAGTTGCCCACATCAGCAATCTCTCAGATCCAAGTAATGCAGCATGGAGAAACACATCTCATCTCCTGCTTGGGAGTAGGAGAGAGAATTAAGTCCAGACTTTAGATTTGAAATTCAGTACCAGTCCCACCATGATAAAAAGTAGTGCCAGATAGGGCTCCATTGCCCCTGCCCCAAGGGTTCATACCTGCATACTGAGATTTTGAACTCTACTTAGCCACATGGCTAAGGGGACTGCCTAACCTATACTTCTCAGCCTCCAGCAAACAACAGAACAAGACTCCAGCCTCTGAGGAATAGGACAGGAAAGGGAACTTATGACCTTGAGTTAGAGCTCAGAAGTGGACTGCCACTGTAAAATCCAGCACCTTAAAAAGCTCAAAGGCCTCTATGCCCAGGTCAGTGCTCCAGACTAGTTTCAGCATGTATCACCATCAGTCTCACATGGCCCTAATGTACACTCCCAAGATTGCAAAGGGCCTGATGACTGTGAGATCCAGTTGCAGCCTAGCTTAGTGCCAGCCTAGGAAGCCAAGAGGCTGCCATTATTACCCCCTCTCCCAATCTTGGGCAGACAACCAGGAAGCATGGGACTCTGTAATGGGATTCAGTGCCAGCTGGAATGGCAAAACAAAACATTGGGCAGATCCTAATGATCCCTGTCCTCAGACTGGTACAGATAGATAGAGCCTCTGTACCTGCCTCAGTGCCAAGTAGAATCCTGTGGCCCAAGTTGATTGGACTTACATCTTAGCCAGCAACACTGGTACAAGTAATGATACAAAAAAAAATCAGAATGTTCTAATATACTGAATATTAACAGTAAATCATTCACATCTTTAATATGAAGAATAAAAAACAAGCAATTAAAAACAATAATGACATTAATATGTTAAGAGACAACAGAAATTCAAAATGTGGGATGTAGAATTCTTTATTTGTATTTCTCATCAGTCTTATTGTTTGTTTACACTCAATGTCAGGTTCCTGTCATTTAAAAATATCTTGTTATAATAAAAAAGGAGCTTTTTGTATTTTGATTAATTAATTTGAAAATGTGTGTAAGAGAGAAAGCTTTCCAATCTGCTGGTTCACCCCCCAAATGGCCACAACAGCAGCCAATTGGAGAGTGAACCAGTGGATGGAAGACCTCCCTCTCCCTCTCTGCCTCTGCCTCTGCCTCTCTTTAACTCTGTCTTTCAAATAAATAAATAAATCTATTTAAAAAGTCATCTGGGAATAAATTTAACCAAGTAGGTGAAAAATCTCTATAATAAAAACTGCAAACACTAATAAAAAAAATTGAAGAGCACACAAAGAAATGAAAAGATATTTTCATGATCAAAGATTAAAAGATTTTTTAAAAGATTTATTTGTTTATTTGAAGGTCAGAGTTACAGAGAGAGAGAGAGGTAGAGGCAGAGAGAGAGGTCTTCCATCTGCTGGAACATTCCCCAAATGGCTGCAACAGCCAAGGATGTGCCAGGCCGAAGCCAGAAGACAGGAGCTTCATCCAGGTCTCCCACATAGGGCCCAAGGATTTGGGCCATCCTCCACTGCCTCCCCAGGTGCATTACCAAAGAGCTGGATGGGAAATGGAGCAGCAGGGACTTGAACCCACACCCATATGGGATGCTTGCACCATAGATGGCAGGTTAACTCGCTATGCCACAACACTAGCCCCAGAAGATTCAATATTCTTAAAATGTCATTATCTGCAAACTGGTAAAGCCACTATGGAAGACAGTTTGGAGGTCCCTCAGAAACCTGAATATAGCCCTACCACACGACCCAGCCATCCCACTCCTTGGAATTTACCCAAGGGAAATTAAATTGGCAAATAAAAGAGCTGTCTGCACCTCAATGTTTATTGCACCTCAATTCACAATAGCTGACATGGAATCAACCTAAATGCCCATCAACAGAAGACTGGATAAAGAAATTATAGGATATGTACTCTATAGAATGCTACGCAGCATTTTAAAAATTGAAATCCGGTCATTTGCAACAAAATGGAGGAATCTGGAAAACATCATGCTGAGTGAAATAAGCCAGTCCCAAAGGGACAAATATCATATGTTCTCCCTGATCTGTGACAACTAACTGAGTACCTAAAAGGAAACCTGTAGAAGTAAAGCTGACACTATGAGAAACAATGATTTGATCAGCCCTTGTCCTGACTGTCAAGGAACAGCTTATTATTTTATTTTTTTAGTATTTTCTTTTTCTATTTAATACCATTGGTTGAACTATTTAATTAACACACAATTATTCTTAGGTGTTTAAAGTTAACTGAAAAGTGATACCTGTTAAAAATAAAAGTGGGAATAAGAGAGGGAGGAGATGTACAGTTCAGCACACACTCACTCGGATTTACCCCTAATGGTAGAGCTAGAAACGTGCCAAGGGACTCCAAATCCCATTAAGTTGGCATGTACCAATACTATCTTACTGGTTAAAGCGATCAGTTTAAGTTCATAATTGATCATAAAGATAGGATTGAGTGTCAAAGGAATCACATAAATAAGACCAGTGTCTGATAATAATAACTGATAGAATTAAAAAGGAGAGAACGACCCAACATGGGAAGTGGGATTCACAGCAGACTCATAGAATAGCAAATGCCCTAAACAGCACTCTTGCCTCAGAATCAGCCCTTAAGGCATATGGATCCGGCTAAAAAGCCCATGAGAATTTCTCAGGCATGGAAAGCCGAGACACTGTGGCAAAAAATGACCTAAATGAAAGATCCCTGTGAGTGAGATCCCAGTGGAAAGAATGGGCCATCCAAGAAGGAGGTACCTTTCTCTGAAGGGAGGAGAGAACTTCCACTTTGACTACGACCTTGTCTAAATGAGGTTGGAGTTTGTGAACTCAAGATGCTTCCATAGCCTTGGCAGCTCATGGCAAGAGCCTCGGGTGATTACTAACATCATAAATAAGAGTGTTAATTATTAAATTACCACCAGGAGTCACTGTGCACTTACTCATCATGTAGGATCTCTGTCCTTAATGTGTTGTACTATGTGAATTAACGGTAAACTACTATTCAAACAGTACTTTATACTTTGTGTGTCTATGTGGGTGCAATCTGTTGAAATCTTTACTTACTATATACTAAGTTGATCTTTTGTATATAAAGATAATTAAAAACGAATCTTAATGAAGAATGTGATGAGAGAGGGAGTAGGAAATGGGATGGTTTGCAGGTGGGAGGGTGGTTATGGGGGGAAAAACCACTATAATTCAAAAGTTGCACTTTCAAAATTTATATTTATTAAATAAAAGTTTTCTTTAAAAAAAGTTAGTGTTATCCAAAGAAATTTGCAGACTAAATGTAATCCTTATCAAAACACTGATGACATTTTACACAGAACTAGAAAAAGTAGTACTAAAATTTGTGGGGGGCCGGCGCCACAGCTCAATAGGCTAATCCTCCGCCTTGCGGCGCCGGCACACCAGGTTCTAGTCCTGGTCGGGGCGCCGGATTCTGTCCCGGTTGCCCCTCTTCCAGGCTAGCTCTCTGCTATGTCCCGGGAGTGCAGTGGAGGATGGCCCAAGTCCTTGGGCCCTGCACCCACATGGGAGACCAGGAGAAGCACCTGGCTCCCAGCTTCGGATCAGTGCGATGCGCCGGCCACAGCACGCTGGCCGCGGCAGCCATTGGAGGGTGAACTAACGGCAAAAAGGAAGACCTTTCTCTCTGACTCTCTCTCTTACTATCCACTCTGCCTGTAAAAAAAAAAAAAATTTGTGGGGAACCACAAAATACCTCGAATTGAGGTATTTTAATAGACCAAAAAGAGAAAACCAGGAAGCATTACGCTATCTGACTTTAAGTTATATTACAAAGTTCAGTAACTGAAATAGCATGGTACTGGCATAAAAACTGAAACCATAAACCAATAGAATAGATTAGAGATCCTAGAATTAAAGCCACACATCTACAGCCAATTGACCTTTCACAAAGGTACTAATAACATGCATTGGAAAAAGGTCAGTCTTTTTAATAAATGGTGCTAGGGCAACTGAATTTCCACATGCAAATCTATATTTTGCACGATGTATAAATATCAACTCAAAATGGAGTATAGACATAAATGCAATACCTGAAGCTTCAAGACTACCAGAAGGAAACAGAGGGAGAGACACTTGGAATGGGCAAGGATGTTTAGATCAGATCCACAAAGTACAGAAAATAAAGCAAAATTAGACAAATGGAATTTCATCACAGTAAAGGAACTTCTGTTCAAGCAAAGGAAACAGAGTTAAGCTATAAGCTACAGCTGGGGCCGGCACTGTGGCATAGTGGGTAAAGCCACCGCCTGCAGTGACGGCATCCCTTATGGGCACCAGTTCAAGTCCCGGCTGCTCCACTTCTGATCCAGCTCTCTGCTGTGGCCTGGGAAAGCAGTAGAAGATGGCCCAAGTCCTTGAGCCCCTAATCCCACATGGGAGACCCAAAAGAAGCTCCTGGCTCCTGGTTTCAGATTGACACAGCTCCGGGTGTTGTGGCCAATTAGGGAGTGAACCAGCGGATGGAAGACCTCTCTCTCTGCCTCTCCTTCTCTCTGTGTGTAACTTTGACCTGCAAATAAATAAATAAATTTAAAAAAATATATAAGATATAAGCTACAGAATGGAAAAAATATTTGCAAGCTCTATACCTGACAAGGGGTTAATAATCAGAATATATAAGGAACAAAAAACTCAGTAGCAAAAAAATAAATAATGCAATTTAAAAAACGGGCAGATTTAAACAGACATTTCTCAAAGGAAGGCATACAAATGGCCAACAAATACATGAACAAATGCTCAACATCCCTAATGAACGTTGAAATGTAAATCAAAACCACAATGAGATATCATCTCATACCAGTTAGATTGGCTATTATCTAAAACACAAAAAATAACTAGTAATGTCAAGATTGTGGAAAAAAGGGAATGCTTGCATTCAATTGGTGGATATGCAAATTAACACATTCATTGTGGGAAGCAGTATGGAGGTTCCTCAAAAAATTAAACACGAAACTACCATGTGGGTCCAGCAATCCCACTACTGGGTGTATATAACCAAGGAAAATGTAAGCTGTCTGTCAAAATGACATCGGCACTCTCATGCTTATTGCAACACCAGTCACAATAGTCATGAAATGAAAACAAATAACTGTCCATCAATTGATCAATGGATGAAGAAAATACAGTGTGTGTTTGTGTGTGTGTGTGTGTGTGTGTGTGTGACTTGAACCCAAGAACTCTGATATGAAATGCAGGCATCCCAAATGGAAGTTTAACTACTGCACCAAACATCCCCCCCCCCCCCACACACACACAGTTGCGCTTTTCAAAAAACTTTGTTCTCCAAGAAATGTCATTTGGACCAATAGAGTGACACTTTCCAAATTTCTTCTTTGTTAAGATTTATTTATTTATTTGAAAGAGTTACAGAGAGAGAGAGAGAAAGAGAGAGAGAGGGAGGAGAGGGAGCTCCAGATGGTTGCAATGGCCAGGGCTGTGCCAAGCCGAAGCCAGGAGCCAGGAATGTCATCTGGGTCTCCCATGTGGATGGCAAGGGCCCAAACACTTAAGCCATCCTCTGCTGCTTTTCCAGGCACGTTAGCAGGGAGCTGGATTGAAAGGAGAGCAGCTGGGGCATGAACCTTCGCAGATACAGGATGCCAGCATTGCAAGCAGAAGCTTTACCCACACTATACCATAATGCTGGCCCCACATCCCAAAATTCTATAGCCTATAATGAAGTCTATTGTTCACATATTACTCCTAAAACACAAAAGAACCAATTAACTCACTGTCAGTCATTCCTTAAGTTCCAAGGACCCTAGCCAATCTTCCTTCTTCTCTCACTTTTAATACTTGTTTGTTGTATGGTGTCCAGGGATTTTTAGTGGTAAGATAAGATCTATTAAGGAGGAGGACTACTTTACCTTGGCCAGAACTGGAAATGTCAGTATTTAATTTTAATAATCTAGACGAAGTACATGGGAATGCAGAAGGAAAACTATTTTTCTGATTAATCAGAATATGCTTACTTCCAACTACCCTGGATATACTAGAATTTACTATGTTGAATTTGTGATAGTTAAGTATTTTCAAATTGCTTGTCTTCTTCCTTTAAAATGATAGAATTCACAAAAGATACCATCATAGGGCTTCAATGGTGGCCCTCTAGTGATCCTCAATTCCTAGTATACTTGTCCTCGTGTGTAATCTCCTCTCCTCAAGTGCAGGCTGAACTTAATGACTTGCTTCCAACAAACAAGATACAGCAAAGTAATGGGGTATCACTTCTGGAAAGAGATTACAAAGAAACTGATTTCTTGGGGCCGGCTCTGTGGTGTAGTGGGCTAAGCCTCCCATATGGGCACCAGTTCGAGTCCCGGCTGCTCCTCTTCCAATCCAGCTCTCTATTATGGCCTGGGACAGCAGTGGAAGATGGACCAGGTGCTTGGGCCCCTGCACCCACATGGGAAAACCCGGAGGAAGTTCCTGATTTTGGATCGGCTCAGCTCCCACGGTTGCAGCCATTTGAGGAGTGAACCAGCAGATGGAAGATTCTCTCTCTCTCTCTCTCTCTCTCTCTCTCTCTGTCAGTAACCCTGCCTCTGAGATAAATAAAACAAATCTCGGGAAAAAAAGAAACTGTGACTTCTGTCTTGAACATCCTCTCTTCAATATGGCTCACTCGCAGTGAGGGAAGCCAACTCTCATATTGCAGCAGTCCTAAGGAGAAGCTCACATGACAAAAAACTGTTATAACTGTCATGTGTAGCCAACAGCCAGTGAGAATCTGAGGCCTGCCAAGAACCATGTGAGTTGGATTGGTGGCAAGTCCTCCCTAGTTGAGCCTTGAGATGAAGGCAGCCTCAGACAACATTTCGAATGCAGCCTTGTGAAAACCCCTGAGCCTGAAGCACCCATCTAAGCTTTGCTCACATTCTAGACCCTCAGAAAGCATAAGGTAAACATTTGTGGCTCAAGTCTCTAAGTTTTCAGGTAATTTCGGATAACTAATAGAATTACTAAAGTCAGTATATATCAATTGCAGTGATTCTTTCAAGTCCATATTTTATTTCACTTTTTCACTCATTTCCATACTTAACTCACTTATTTTATAATATGTATAATAGAAACATTTAATTATATTTCTATCTTAGGTTTCTGGCATTGATTTCTGATATAGGTGCGCATCTTAGAAAGTCCATGCTTAGTACCATTTTCACTGAGTCATACACACTTTTTTCTTTTCTGGGCTCTTTGCAATTTATTAAAAATAGAAATTTCATCAGGTCTGCAGGGACGCTGGGGTAGAATGAAGAAGAAGAATGGTTGATTACAGAAGATGGCCTTTAAGGTCGCTTCTATTGTTGAAATTCTATGAGTCTAGGAACATCATTATTTTTCATCATTTTTTTTCTTTCCTTCATCCTCTTCTCCCTCTCCTGCTCTGTGCTCATGAGCGATCAGACAATGGCGCATGCACACTATGAATGAAAATGGAGCTATCCTGCTCTTTTGTGGAGCTGGAAGGCTAGAAGCATCTGTGCTCAGGTAGTCTCCTTAGTGTGCATCTGTCGTCTTTCAGTACCTGATGTGGTAAGTGCCAGGATAACTTGGAGAGGCACCAACTCCTGCTGAGAGATTGCTGACTCCAGTTGGGCAAAAGCCCAGCTGGAGCAGGGAATCTCATTGAGTATATTACAAAAAGAACGAATGTTTCTGCCCATGGCAGTTACGATGGATGCATTGTTGCATGCTTTGTATTTATGAGGGGATAATCACAGTAAACATTTTCCTATAATACTGACTCCTTGTATTTGTTTGGTGTTTTATATTTTGCAAATGTTCGGGCATAACTTGTAGACCCAAGTCAAATCCAGAACTTATGTCTAGATCCCTAACCCAGTGACCTTTAATTATTGTGAAGTTTTTTCTATTTTAAAAATGACATTATTTTTGGGGAAGGGATAATAAGTCCACCAACCAAACTGCTAATACAAAATTATTGTTGACTATTTTTAAACAGCTATATCTTTATGCTGTAGTCTTCATTTAACAGAAAATTCAGTAGTGGGCTTTGTGGTGTAGTGAGTTAAGCTGCTTCTTGTGATGCCTGCAAGCCATATCCAAGTGCTGGTTCGAGTCCCAGTTACTCCACTTCTGATCCAGCTTCCTGCTAATGCATACTAGGAGGTAGCAGAAGATGGCCCAAGTGCTTGGGCCCCTGCCACTCACGTGGGAAATCCAGATGGAATTGCTGGCTCTGTGGGCATTTGGGTAGTGAATCAGTGAACTAGCAGATGGAAATTTTTCTCCTCTCCTCTCTCCTCTCCTCTCCTCTCCTCTCCTCTCCTCTCCTCTCCTCTCCTCTCCTCTCCTCTCTCTCTCTCTTTCTCCTTCTTCCTTTCAAGTAGGTGAAAATAAACTGACTTAAAAAATTAATTACACTGAAAATTTTCAATACTAATATCGGTGAAAATAAAAATAAAATACACGATGTTGGTTACATTTTAAAAAAATACTTTTTAAGTTATGTATTTTTAATCTACATTGTAGTTAAAAGCTTATTGGATCAACTAAATAGAGTTCAACAAGTAAAATATAAAAATACCATAGTCCAGCAGAAAAACAGGCACAGGCTATACACAATTATCAAAGGAAAAGATGCCCAACTTCACTAATATAAATTTTAAAATAGTCAGCGCCGTGGCTCACTAGGCTAATCCTCCGCCTTGCGGCGCCGGCACACCGGATTCTAGTCCCGGTCGGGGTGCCGGATTCTTTCCCGGTTGCCCCCTTCCAGGCCAGCTCTCTGCTGTGGCCAAGGAGTGCAGTGGAGGATGGCCCAAGTACTTGGGCCCTGCACCCCATGGGAGACCAGGATAAGCACCTGGCTCCTGCCATCAGATCAGCGCGGTGCGCCAGCCGCGGCAGCCATTGGAGGGTGAACCAACGGTAAAGGAAGACCTTTCTGTCTCTCTCTCACTGTCCACTCTGCCTGTCAAAAAAAAAAATTTAAACAGTCACACAGTCATTAAAACTATAGTAGTATCTAATTCCTATCAATTTTCATGAAAAATATTTAAAACAAAGTTTGACAAAACACTGTATTTGCAGCAAAACTGATGTTTTCAATTTTTTAGTTTTCATATATAAGGGAGAATATGCTGTTTGTCTTTCTGTGACAGGTTTATTACACTCAACATGATATCCTCCAGTTCCAACCATTTTGCTGCAAATGATAGCATTTATTCTTTTTATTGCTGAATAATATTCCATTATATATACACAAATACACACAAACACACATCACATTTTCTTCATCCATCTAGTGATGGACACCTTGACTAATTCCATATTTTGGATCTTGTGAACAGTTCTGCTATAAACATGGTAGAGCAGGTTATGTTTAAACGTTTGCTGGATGAGTAAGTCCTTAAAAAATGGCAGAGTGCTAGCATTGTTGCCTGCAATGCCTGCATCCTATATGGGTGCCAGTTCCAGTTCCGGCCTGCTGTTCTACTTCTTTTTTATTATTATTATTATTTTTAAAGACTTATTTATGTATTAATTTATTATTTAATTGAAAAGCAGGGGGGGAGAGGGGCCTTCCATCCGATGGTTCACTCCCCAGTTGGCCACAATGGCCGGAGCTGCGCCGATCTGAAGCCAGGAGCCAGGAGCTTCTTCCAGGTCTCCCATGTGGGTGCAGGGGCCCAAGGACTTGGACCATCTTCTACCGCTTTCCCAAACCATAAAGAGAGCTGGATCAGAAGTAGAGCAGCCAGGTCTTGAACCTTCAACCAAATGGGTTGCTTTTATTCTCTTCATTCATAAATTTTTAAAAATCGAGTTAAATTTATGGTCATTTTAAGATACAAGTCAAGAGGCTGGCGCTGTGGTGCAGTAGGTTAATCCTCTGCATCGGCATCCCATATGGGCTCCGGTTCTAGTCCCGGCTGCCCCTCTTCCAATCCAGCTCTCTGCTATGGCCTGGGAAAGCAGTAGAAGATGGCCCAAGTGCTTGTGCCCCTGCACCCACATGGGAGACGGGGAAGAAGCACCTGGCTCCTGGCTTCAGATTGGCATAGCTCTGGCCATTGCGGCCATTTGGGGAGTGAACCAAGGGAAGGAAGACCTTTCTCTCTGTCTCTCCCTCTCACTGTCTGTAACTCTACCTCTCAAATGAATAAATAAAATCTTAAAAAAAAATACAAGTCAAAGGGGCTGACGCTGTGACGTAGTAGGTAAAGCTGCCACCTGCAGTGCCCTTGCCTCTCTGTAACTCTGCCTTTCAAATAAATAAATCTTTTAAAAAAAATAGAAGTTGGGGTCAGCGCTGTGGCATATCAGGTAAAGCCCCAACCTGAAGCGCTGGCATCCCATATGGGCGCTGGTTCGAATCCTGGCAGCTCCTCTTCTGATCCAGCCCTCTGCTATGGCCTGGGAAAGCAGTAGAATATGGCCCAAGTCCTTGGGCCCCTGCACCCGTGTGGGAGACCCGGAAGAAGCTCCTGGCTCCTGGCTTTGAATCCGTGCATCTCCGGCCATTTCAGGCAATTGGGAAGTGAACCAGTGGATGGAAGACCTCTCTCTCTCTGTGCTTCTCCTTCTCTCTCTGTGTAACTCTGACTTTCAAATAAATAAATAAATCTTTAAAAAACAATAGAAGTCAAATAAAAGGAAGCTGGGGACTGAGGTGGGTCCCTTATCTGCAACTTGCCCCTCCTGCTTTATCCCCTCCCATTACGCCCTGGGCTCTACAAAGTGTGATTCGTCTTCTCCATCCAGGATAAGCAGGGTCTCCCTGTCCCACCCCAGTCCCTTCCAGCAACTGCCGACTCTAACTGACTCTGGTCTCTGCAGGCCAGCCTTCCCTGTTATGGAAGACTACTTTAAATAGGAAAAAGAAACTGGACAATAAAATCAGGAGTCCAAATCCACCGTCCTCAAACCTCTTTCTAGTCTTTGCTACAATTCTCTGCTTGGTCAAGGTCTGTGGCCCTACAACAGAACAAGAATGAGGCTAAATCAGCCACCACCATTATAAACTCGCTGAAATTTCTTATGCCACTCCGTTGGCAGTATTTGCTCATCTGTTTGGAGCTTTGTTCACTTTTCCCACTCTCCCCTACTATTTTATCAGGCGTCAAAAGTAAGAGGAGCTGTTCTTCACATTTTTATTTTCATATGGCGATTCCTCCTCAGATCCAGGCTGTCTGGTCAGGCCCCTTCCATTTTTAGGGGCCAGAGCCTCCATTGATGAAGAAATTCTCATTGATCAAATTGATGCTCATTTGTAAATGTTTTTAGTCATTTGGGTTCTGCAGGGCCTCTTTTTTCTTCTTCTCTTCTATTTTCACAAGGCTGTACAGAAGTAATCCAACTCAACCTTGTCCTTTCCTGTGGAGTCAGCAGGGTCTTTCCCCACTCCATCTCACACACACCTAAGCTGGACATTCACTTGTGGTTTTGTTCCTTGTGTGAAATATGTTGACCTTCTTCCCTTGAAAGAAAAACCAGAAACCAGAGGAGCAGACAGAAAAGACAATTCCTGGCTTTCTGAAGTTTTGGACTTGGATTGGATGAATTGCTGGGAGATTTTGGAGAAGGGTAACACATTTCAGGACCTCTGACTTGCTATCCCAGGGAACTAGGGCACCCACTAACTTATGAGGTTTCTTAAACACATTGAAAATGACATGGCATAGGACCAGTGCTGTGGTGCAGCAAGTTAACGCCCTGGCCTGAAGCACCAGCATCCCATATGGGAGCCGGTTTGAGACCTGGCTGCTCCACTTCCAATCCAGCTCTCTGCTATGGCCTGGGAAAGCAGTAGAAGATGGCCCAAGTCCTTGGGCCCCTGTGTGGTGGAAAGGTCATGCCAAGATGGCCACTGACAACAGAAACTGACTGGCAACAGGCTGTGATTGGATGGCTTTGGAAACTGCCTGGCAATAGGCTGTGATTGGTTGGGGCATAGACTGCCCCTTGACCAGATTGGCTGGTCTTGACTATATAAACTGTTGTACTAACTGAAATAAACGAGTCTACAGGCTGCTTTCCTCAAGCCCGCTTTCACCCGACTCCCGGGGTCTGTGTGGTGACTCCGAGCCTCTTGCCCCCACCACGCTCCTCCTCTCAGAAATGAATCCACTGCAACATTGTTGAGAAATCAACTGCAACACACCTGTACCCACGTGGGAGACTTGGAAGAAGCTCCTGGCTCCTGGCACCTGGCTTCGGATCAGCGTAGCTCCAGCCGTTGCGGCCAATTGGGGAGCAAGCCAGCAGATGGAAGACCTCTCTCTCTCTCTCTGCCTCTCCTCTCTCTGTGTAACTCTGATTTTCAGATAAATAAATAAATATTTAAAAAAAAGAAAATGACATGGCATTAAAATAAAATGGGATTTGCTCATAATAAATAAATATAAATCAAACATCTTTTTAGGTCTAGGAGATTTTCTATGCATGAATTAAAGTTTTAATATTTCTTTGAAACAAAAATTATAGTAATGAAATGTATAATATGTAAGTAAAATGTTTTGTCTTTAAAATATTCATGATACATCTGTTGAATATGTATAAAGAAAATTTAACTCTAGGTGTCCTATGCTTTTAAAATCTTCATTTTATAAATGACACACATACCATCTAGCATAGCAACAGGATACTGAACATCTAACACCAATGAATGACTGGCTGCTCTCATACAGATATAAATGGTATCGGTGCATGGCATAATATATGGTATTATTCTTTTTTTTTTTTTTTTGACAGTCAGAGTGGACAGTGAGAGAGAGAGAGACAGAGAGAAAGGTCTTCCTTTTGCCGTTGGTTCACCCTCCAATGGCCGCCACCGCTGGCGCGCTGAGGCCAGCACACAGCACTGATCCGAAGGCAGGAGCCAGGTGCTTCTCCTGGTCTCCCATGGGATGCAGGACCCAAGCACTTGGGCCATCCTCCACTGCACTCCAGGGCCACAGCAGAGAGCTGGCCTGGAAGAGGGGCAACCGGGACAGAATCCGGCGCCCTGACCGGGACTAGAACCCGGTGTGCCAGCACCGCTAGGCAACATATGGTATTATTACATACAGATGGTGCTTTGTAGTATAGTAAATAAATTTATAAAACTTAGGAAAATATATTTATATTTTGCAGTGCAAGTATCCTATAAATTGTGACACAGATAAAATATAATACAGAATTTGGAGATAAATGCAAGTGTCTTTTTTTTACTAAGAATATTTTTTGATAGCTGCTAGAATAGAAAGTGATCTTTAGTTATGGAGCACCATCTAGAGGAAATGTGAGAAAAAGTCCTTAAGTAATAATTGAGTGAAATAAAAATCAAATGAAAAAAAATTTTAAAACTGTAAGAAGGACTGACACTGTGGCAGGTGAAGCCGCTGCCTGCAGTGCCGGCATCCATATGGGTGCTGCTTTGAGTCCCGGCTGCTCCACTTCCCATGCAGCTCTCTGCTATGCCTGGGAGAGCGGCAGAGAATTGTCCCAGTCCTTGGGCCCCTGCACCCGCATGGGAGACCCAGAAGCTCCAGGCTTCAGATTGGCTCACCTCCGGCCACTGCAGCCATCTGGGGAGTGAGCCAGCGGATAGAAGACTTCTCTCTTTTTCTACCTCTCTCTGTAACTCTTTCAAATAAATAAACAAGAATTATACAAAATTTTAGAAGTTCAGCCGTTACCGAAACATCAATTATTTTTACTTAAAAAAGAAAGTCAAGATGAGTTTTGTGGTGCATTGGATTAAGCTGCTGATCGTGATGCTCACATCCCATATCAGAATGCCTAGGATGGAATCCCATCTAGCTTGCTGTTAATGTGCACACTGGGGGGCAGCAGATGATTCTTCAAGTACTTGAGTTCCTGCCACCCATGTGGGAAACGACAGAAATGGAGTTCCTGGCTCCTGGCTTCACCCTGGCCCAGCTCTCTCCTCTTGCTGTCACACTGCCTTTTAAATAAAATAAAAATAAATAAATAGCAACTTAATAATGTCATATATATTGTTTTATTTATCACTTCCATTTCTTTCTGAGTTTTCTTTTCTTTCTTTCTTTTTTTTTTTTTTGACAGGCAGAGTTAGACAGTGAGAGAGAGAGAGACAGAGACAAAGGTCTTCCTTCCATTGGTTCACCCCCAGATGGCTGCTACAGCCGGTGAGCTGCGCCGATCTGAAGCCAGGAGCCAGGTGCAGGGCCCAAGCACTTGGGCCATCCTCCACTGCACTCACAGGACACAGCAGAGAGCTGGCCTGGAAGAGGGGCAACCGGGACAGAATCCGGCACCCCGACCGGGAGTAGAACCCGGAATGTCGGTGCCGCAGGTGGAGGATTAGCCTAGTAAGCCACAGCGTCAGCCTCTGAGTTTTCTACAACACAGATCATTTTAAAATATGACAGCAGAGGCCAGTGTTGTGGCATAGTGGATAAAGCCACCGCCTGGGATGCCGGCATCCCATACGGACACCAGTTCGAGTTCCAGTGCTTCACTTCCAATCCAGCTCCTTCCTAATGGCCTGAGAAAGCCCAAGTGCTTGGGTCTCTGCATGCATGTGAAAGACCAGAAAGAAGTTCCTGGCTCCTGGCTTCAGCCTAGCCCAACCCTGGCTGTTGCAGCCATCTGGAGAGTGATCCAGAAGATCAAGATTCTCTCTCTCTCTCTCCCTCTCTCCCTCTCCCCCCTCAACTCTGCCTTTCAAATAAATAAATAAATCTTTATAAAGAATAAAACACAACAGCATTTATATTTTAGGATCTTAGAAATCATGTGGACCAGTTCCTTTCTTTTAGAGGTGAGGAACATGAGACCTAGAATAGAAAAATTATAGGGCTGGCATTGTGGCATAGTGGTTTAAGCTGCCACTTGTGACACCAGCATCCCATATGGGCTCCGGTTCAAGTCCTGGCTGCTCCACTTCTGATCCAGCTCCCTGCTGATGTGCCTGAGAAAGCAGTGGAAGAGGGCCCAAGTGCTTGAGCCCCTGCCACCCACGTGGTAGACACAATGAAACTTGGCTCCTCTTAGGCCTGGCCTAGCCCTGGCCATTGCAGCCACTTGAGGAGCGAACCAGCAGATAGAAGATTTCTCTCTGTCTCTCCTCTATCTCTGTAATTTTGCCTTGCAAATAAATAGATAAATCTTTAAAAAAAAAATCTTAGTGCCATTAATGATAGAAGCAGGTCTAAAATTTGTGGAATCTTCTGATGTCCAGACAAGTCTTCTCTCATCTAGTATACCATTTGAAAACTGTATTAGGTAATTAGAGATTACTTTTTACTAGACAAAAGATCAGCAAGACCACTGACACTTCTGCAATATTACTGAAATATCTGCTATATTATGACAATATGAGAGTACTTCAAAAAATTGATGAAGGGGTGGGCATTTGGCACAGCAGTTAAGACCCTGCTTTGGACATCCACATTGTATATCTGAGTAATCAGGTTCAAATCCTGCCTCTGCTTCCCATACAGCTTCCTGCTCACGTGCACCCTGGGCGACAGCAGCTGATGGCTCAAAATAGTGGGATTCCTGTCACCAACCTGATAGACTTACATTAAGTTCTCAGTTCCTGGCTTCGGCCTAGCCCAGCCTTGGCTGTTTCAGGTGTTTGAGGAGTGAACCAGTGGAGGGAACATCTCTGTCTATCTGTATGTCTCTCTCTCTCTCTGTGCCTTTCAAATAAGTCAAAATCATTTAAGATTTAAAAAAAAAACAGTTTTTGGGCAGAGCGTTTGGCACTAAAGATGCCACTTGAGACACCTGCATTCCACACTGGAGTGTCTGGGTTTGAGTCCTAGCACCACTTCCAATTCCAGCTTTCTGCTAAGCCACATCCATAGGGTCCCTGCCACCAATATGAAGGACCCAGATTAAGTTTCTGGCTCCTGGCTTTGGCCTGGCCCAGCAAGCCCTGGCTGATACAGGTTTTTGGGGAGTGGACCAGGGGATAGAAATTCTTTGCCTGTCAGTCTACCTCTGTATCTCTCTGCCTATCAAATAAAAAATGAAGATAAACTGTAAAGACTTAATTGTTTTTAGCTTGTGGAATGTGGGATTAAAACATATTTTCATGAAAAAAAATCTAATCTATTTAGCTTTTTCCATAATAAGCATCTTACACTAGCATTTTGAAGATCCCCATTTATATATCCTCTATCAACATTGATTTATTTGTGTATAATAGAAATCAATCTCTTTTTCCCTTCCAGTTTAGAAACCTATTTCAGTTTGGTAACTGATAAGTTTTGGGTAGGTTATGTCACTAAACAACAACAGAAACAAAAAAAAACTGAGATGGGTGGGGCATGAAATGGAGTTAATAACTTTTCCCAAATTAAGAGTGAGAACTTTTCCATCTACTACCCTCTGCTGGGAATAAAACTTACTCTTGTAAGTCATTGCTACTGGATAATTACTGAGATGAAAGAAAGGTCAGTCATTGTGATTGAGAGACAGTCCCTGGTTTTCTTGTCAGAGACCTGGATTTGAAACCCATTCCCTCCACAAACTGTGTGTGCTGTACATTGAGATTTAATGCTATAACTAGTACTCATACAGTATTTTTCACTTTATGTTTCTGTGTGGGAGCAAACTGTTGAAATCTTTACTTAATGTATGCTAAACTGATCGTCTGTATATAAAGAGAATCGAAAATGAATCTTGATGTGAATGGAAGGGGAGAGGGAGTGGGAAAGGGGAGGGTTGTGGGTGGGAGGGACGCTATGGGGGGGAAGCCATTGTAATCCATAAGCTGTACGTTGGAAATTTATATTCATTAAATAAAAGTTAAAAAAATAAAAAATAAAAAATAAATCCATTCCCTCCACAAACTGCATAAAACTAAACAAATTATTAAGTGTCATAACACTCAGTTTCTTCATTAGACACATATAATAGCACTTCTTCAGGGTAAGTTAGGAATTAAAGTTAGAAAATTCATGCAGAACACATAGTACTGTGGATGGCTAGTAAATGATACTTTTTTAATTCAAACAGCAATAACACCACTAAAGAATGTATTCCACATCAATTTCTAAACATATGAAAATATAGTTAATTATTGCTAATTTATTTTGAGAGGCAGAGAAAGAAATAAAAAGAAGAGGCAGGAATGGGGGGCAGGAAGAGCTCCTTTCCACTGATTCACTCCCCAAATGTGCACAACAGCAGGGACTGGGCCAGGCCAAAGTTGGAAGCTGAGAACTAAATCCAGAACTCCCATGTGGGTAGCAGGAACCCAGTTGCTTGAGCGAGCACCAGTACTTCTGAGGGTCTGTATTAGCAAAAAGCTAGAGCCAGGAGAGGAGCTGGGTAACAATCCAGGCACACCAATACGGGATGTGGGCATCTTAACCACTTGATAAAACGCTCACGACCCATTATTTCTTTTTTTATTATTATTTGTTTATTTATTTATTTTTGACAGGCAGAGTGGACAGTGAGAGAGAGAGAGACAGAGAGAAAGGTCTTCCTTTGCCGTTGGTTCACCCTCCAATGGCCACCACGGCCAGCGCACCGCGCTGATCCGAAGGCAGGAGCCAGGTGCTTCTCCTGGTCTCCCATGCAGGTGGAGGGCCCAAGTACTTGGGCCATCCTCCACTGCACTCCCAGGCCATAGCAGAGAGCTGTCCTGGAAGAGGGGCAACCGGGACAGAATCCAGTGCCCCAACCGGGACTAGAATCTGGTGTGCCGGCGCCACTAGGCAGAGGATTAGCCTGTTGAGCCACGGTGCCGGCCACGACCCATTATTTCTTGAGTATAGTATTTCTTTCAGAAAAAGTGACTATGAATGACTTTTGTGTTGAATCCTCAGATCTCTATTAAAGTACAATTGTTGGGATCTCACTTTAACACCGGAATAGAAGTCATTGAGGTTACCTTTAACATACAATTGTGTACCATGAATCTCAGAAAAAGAGTTTCAGTGGCGCTCAACAAGAGTGATTTTGTCACCGAGGATCATTTGGCAATGTATGGAGACATTTTTGGTTGTCCCAACTTGGATAGAGATGTGCTACGGATATCCTCCACTGCAAAGAACGGCCCCCACCCAACATGCACACACCCAAAGAATGATGTGGCTCAGAGTGTCAGTAGTGAGAAACCCTGGATTAACATACCAAAGTTATAGCTTATCAAAAATTAATGCTTAATTGATAAATGTATAAAGTGTTTCCTGTGATAAGCTCTTGAAAATGTATGTGTTTATCTGTGAAGTCTTAAAAGTCAGAATAGATTATTATGCATTAGAAAAATATCTCATGTTCTAGAAAAATGTGTCCACCGCTGCCAAGGGATATTTTTCAGAACTTTATTGACTTAAGCCTTTCTACTGTTCATCTTGAATTTCATTTCTGATTATCCTAAATTGAAACAGATGTACTATAAAACCTTAGATCTCAAAGAGTTGGCAATTCGACTGGAAAGATAGCACATGCATTTAAGAAATTCTGCATAACATCTTGTGCACTTCTGTATCTCTTGTGTTCAGTGTGGCATCTGGAAATAGAAAGTATTAAATATTTTAATCTATGAGTAAAAGAATTAGTGAATAAGATACAACAGTATATGATCAAGTGAAATAAATTACTAATGACAGGATTGTGAGAAGGGAAATATTAGTATAACATAACTATAGTAGTGAAAGTGTGTTGGGGCCAGCACTGTGGCATAGTAGGTAAAGCCATTGCCTGCAGTGCTGACATCC
Source organism: Oryctolagus cuniculus (assembly GCF_051225735.1). NCBI lineage: Eukaryota > Metazoa > Chordata > Mammalia > Lagomorpha > Leporidae > Oryctolagus > Oryctolagus cuniculus. Next base: position 68,809,578 of record NC_142888.1, read on the forward strand.
CATATGGGCACCAGTTCAGAGGGAGAGGGAGAGAACAAACGCTAAGTGCCCATTCAAGGTCTCCTTACTTTTTACTAGCCAATCCCTCTTTATAGATAACATAATCCCATATGCTGTAATAGGTACCATTCTTTATCTTAAACTTTCCTTACTCCAATTGCTGTGTGGTTTCTCTTTCCTAATTGGGCCCAAACTGATACAGGTGTCTCTATTTCTTTGCAGCTTATTCACTCCTTAATTACTTGAAATTAGGTTGGCATTCCTGCTGCAACTTAAAAATCGTGAAAGTCCACCACCTTTCCCATCCTGTGTTTTTGTTCCTTGGGACAGAAGCTTCTTGAAACTTCTACTTAAGTTTTCACGAAACCATACTATTCCACTTGTCTTCCTGAATTCCCAACTGTACCCACTGTTTTTTAAACTTTTCTTTTTCCTCACACCACTTAACTGTCACTACCAATATCTGGATATTTAGCTCTTGGCTACTTTCTGCTTGTTTCCTTTCCTCTAGATAGTTCATATTCTCTTGGCTTTAGCTATCATCTCTGATCTAATGATTTCCAACCTATTTTTGTAGTTCCATCACCTCTCTTAACCTCAGTTCTATATAACTAATTTCTTTATCCAACAAATATTTACTGGGTGATTACTACGCACAAGGGAATGTGACAGATACTGGAAATACAAAGGTGAACAAGCAGGCACATTTCCTACACATAGCAAACACATTGACTTGTAGTGAGTATTGGAAAGTAAGCAGAATATTACTATACAGTGTGACATGTACTGCACTTGTAGACAGTATTAAGGAAACATCAAAGGATTCCTAACCAAATCTTACAAGAAGTCAGGGAGGACTTCCCAGAAGATGTGATATTAAGCTGAGACCTGAAGGATATGTAGGTGTTAACCAGATGAAGGAGAGTTGGATGGGAGTGTAGTAAAGTGAAGTTGGAAAGACAGTTCTAGCCAGAGGGAATAGCATATGCAAAAGCCCAGGTGTTAGAGAGAACCTGGTGTTTGTGGGAGAACTTCAAATAGTTCTATCATAAGTTTTAAGGGGAGTTAAGCAGCAGCCAGTTCTTCAAATTGTCTACTTTTCAGACATTTCTTTTTTGATGTTCTGTGAACCTCAAACTATTGAGAAGTGAGGAAGAAACACATTCCAACAAATCTTACTCTTCCTTAAAACTTCGTCTTCCCAATTTATAACCCTTTGCTTTCTTGTGCCTCTATAGAAATCATATCCTTTAATGCTACTATCACAATCATTACTAATCTTTTTAAAAATTATTTATTTATTTATAACTCCTATTCATTGATTCATTCCCAGAATACCTGCAACAACTAGAGGGTCAAGCAGAGAGCTGGAAACATATCCAGATCTCCCATGAGTGTGGCAGGAACTGAATTACTTGAGCCATCACCACTACCTCCCAAGGTCCACATTAGGAGGAAGATGGAGGCAGGAGCTGGAGACAGGCATAGAATCCAGGTACTCTGATATTCAACACAAGTGTATTAACAAGAATCTCCCCCCGTTAACCCTTTTAAGAATTATTTATTTATATGAAAGGCAGAGATAGAGAGAAGGAGAAAGAGCGAGATCTTCCATTTGCTGGTTCACTTCCCAGATGGCCGCAATGGCCAGAGCTGAGCCAGGAGCCACATGGGTGACAGGGGCCCAAGCACTTGGGCTATCTTCTGCTGCTTTCCCAGGCCCTTTATCAGGGAGCTGGATAGAAAGTGGAGCTGCTTGTACTCGATGCCAGCACTGCAGGCAGTGGCTTACTCCTACATCACAGCACCGGCCCCAGTAAGAGTTTCTTTCTTTTTTTTAATTTATTTATTTGAAAGACAGAGTTACAGAGAGGCAGAAGCAGAGAGAGAGAAAGGTCTTCCATCTGCTGGTTCACTCCCCATCAGGGGATGGAAGATCTCTTTCTCTGTCTTGGCCTCTCCCTCCACCCCGCCACACTGCCTTTCAAATAAAATAAAACAAATATCTAAAAAACACAAAAACAAAGAATAGAGTAACAGCAGAAATAAAGAACAGCTACTATCTTCAGCTAGTGCTTAGATAGAGTACTCAAAGAACACCTCCACTCCATTCCCAATCCAGCCCAGGGCTAAGATCTAGACCTTATTGTAGTGAACATTACCAGAAAAGAAGTTACTGTGTTGTCATGCTGGTAGAACTTTCTGGAAACTTATTTTCCAGGGTTTATTGAAAATCATCCTCTTGGGTGCCTAGGAAGGCTAATCATGCAGTTGTGTCCTACTTGAGGGCGCTCTGCTAAAATAAGGACGACAGAGAAACGGATGCCAAAGGAAACTGTGGGAGGTGAACACCGGAGAAGCCTCACTATGCTGCAGGAGCAAGGCACGTGGGAGTTCACTTGTACTACAGGTGCACTGGAGAAGTTACAGCAGAAGTTGAGCAATTGGGAAGCCACATGCATGGCAGGAGACAGTAGGTGAAACTACCAGTGAGGAAGATTTCAGAGAAACTGATGTTCTCGTCTGAGAGCCAGATGCTGATGGAGTGGATAAACATTTCAGAATGAAGTGGAATTTGCCTGCAAAGAATCAGGAACTTCACAAACCACCCCACAATGGAGAAAATGAGAAACTGTAGGAGAACGGTGAACAAAATAGAATAAGAATGTGTTGGATGAGTATGTGTATCTTGTAGGAAGTAACAGAAATGAAAACCTTGAATCTTCATTGAATGGTTATTGAAAATTGAAATGGAGGTAATAATGACATGGAAATAAAGATCAAAGTCAAAGAAATTTAGAGCTAGAAGCAAACTCAGGGCAGGCATTGTAGTGCAGCCAGTTAAGACACTGCCTGGGATGCCTGCAAGCCATTTCAGAGTGCCTGAAATCAAGTCTCACCTCTGCTTCTGATGCGGCCCCCTGATAATGTGCCTTGGAAGTAGCAGATACTTTGTTTCCTGCCACCCATGTGAAAGACCCAGATGGAGTTTCTGGCTTCTGGCTTTGGTCTGGCCCAGACCTGGCTGCTGAGGCCATGTGTGGAGTTAAACAGTGGATGGAAGATCTCCCTGTGTGTGTGTGTGTGTGTGTGTGTCTTGCTCACTCTTTCTGTCACACTACCTTTAAATAAATAAATATGTTTTTAAAGATGAGACAAAGTTAGCTGAGAACAGTTTATCACCGCTATGCTATTGGGGGGGTAGGGTGGAAAGAAGAATGATTATGTTAACTTTAAAGAGCCTAAATATGTTATATGACTTAGGGTCAACATGGTTAATAAAGGAATCAGGAATAGGACAGAATTTTCTGACTCTCACTTTAGTACTCCTTCTACCGCATCGTGCTGGAAAGAGCTATTTTAAGGGAAATAAAACTAATAAGCTCATCAGAGTTTCAAAGGACACCTTTAAAGTGTCCTTTGATGTGGCTTGATGTGGTGGAAAGCAAGTTACTCAGGCTAAGAAATTCACATCAGACACTCTTGTAGGGAGATTTTAGTTTGTGAGTCACTTTGAAGAAAAAGTAGATATTTTAGGACTAGGTGATTTAACTTCAGTTACACTAAAATATGAAACAATGAACTGAAAGAGTAATATGAACTTTGACACATTTAAAACCTAATTACAGGGCCCGGCACCGTGGCGCAGTGGGTTAATTCTCCGCCTGCGGCGCCAGCATCCCATGTGGACACCGGTTCTGGTCCCAGCTGCCCCTCTTCCAGTCCAGCTCTCTGCTGTGGCCTGGGGGAGCAGTGGAGGATGGCCCAAGTGCCGGGAGACCAGGAAGAAGCACCTGGCTCCTGGCTTTGGATCGGCGCAGCTCTGGCAGTTGCAGCCATCTGGGGAGTGAACCAGCCGAGGGAGGACCTTTCTCTCTGTCTCTCTCTCTCACTGTCTGTGACTCTACCTCTCAAATAAATAAATAAAATCTTAAAAAAAAAAACAAATTACAGTAAAATCTTTATTTTAATCAGAGAGCTGGGGGAATGACATATATTACAAGATTAATAAGCATTTGCTAAAACCTACTGTGGAAAATTTTTTCATACAAGAATATGAAATACAGAATGCTGGAATCAGTAATATTTCTTTGAAGAATAAAATTTCTACAGACACTCTTAGGATGATCACTATGTTTAAGTGGGATTTCATTTTGTTGATTCACTGCATGTACAGAGATTGAACTATATGTGAATTGACCCTAGAGTTTCCTCTAAAATAAAAAAAAAAAAACTCTTTTAATTTTTCTGCTAAAAGTAAAATGGAACATAATTAATTAAAATCAGGGTTGTCAGCTAATTGCATATCAGTGAGATTCTACCAGGTCGGGGTCTATTTGTATTTGTAGGCAATTAATTAGGTATGTAAGGGGACAATTTTTAAATTTAACATTAAGGAAGAAATCCCTAAATTATGATTATTAAGTTTTTGAATAATGCTATATATTTTGTCCCCATATAAAAAAACAGTCAAAAGTCAAAATCAAAAATCTCTATTCCAGAGGTGGAAAATTGGTATTTACAATTCAGTTCTAGCCCTCAGATGTGGTAGGTAGTAGGGCTGTTTGTTTTGCTTTATCTTGCTTTGCTCATACAGATTTTTTAAAGATTTATTTTATTTATTTGAAAGACAGAGTTACAGAGAGAGAGAGACAGAGACAGAGACAGAGAGATCTTTCATAAGCTGTTTCACTCCCTAAATGGCCACAATGGCTAGGGATGGGCCAGGCCAAAGCCTGGAGCCTGGAGCTTCTTCCAGGTCTCCCACGTGGGTGCAGGGGCTTAAGAACTTGGACCATTTTCCGCTGCTTTCCCAGGCATAGTATCAGGGAACTGGATAGGAACTAGAGCAGCCAGGACTTGAACTTTCGTCTATATGGTATGCAGGCAGCAGTTAAATCTGCTACGCCATAGTGGTGGTCACTCATACAAAATTTTAAAACCATAGATGCCAACATTTAAAACTTGAAGCATTTCTCATAAAATTCTGGATTTATCTATTCTCAAAAAGTCAAATCTAGCCACAGTATGTCTACATTTCCATTTTACTACAATCAGCTGGTGCAGAGCTGTGGTTGGTGCCTTTAAGTAGAGTATGAACTCTTAAATAGTTTTTCATAGTCCTTATTACTTTCTTTGTAGTTAGAAGCCTCCACGCTTTACATGATCTTTTAAGTTTACAACTTTTAAACTTTACAACCCTTGCAAAAAACCAACCTCACCTAATAACACAGTCCTAATTCAATAGTATATGAATAACATGCCATCTACAGTTAGGGATTAATCTGAGAATGGAAATATTGCTTTCCATTGGAAAGTCTATTAATATCCTATCTATATAATTCACATGGTATCTCATTCCAGAACAATTTTAATGTGTCTTAAAGGAGTACATATAATAAAGCTAATACGATACCTAAAGAGTAGGTTAAAAAAGCAAGGAATATAAAAGGATACCAACATAGTCATCCTTTTTTTTTTTAAAGAATTATTTATTTATTTGAAAGTCAGAGTTACATAGAGAGAGAAGGAGAGGTAGATAAAGAGAGAGGTCTTCCATCCACTGGTTCACTCCCCAAATGACCATAACAGCCAGAGCTGCACCGATCTGAAGCTGGGAGCCAGGAGCTTCTTCCGGGTCTCCCACGTGGGTGCAGGACCCCAAGCACTTGAGGCATCTTCTACTGTTTTCCCAGGCCACAGCAGAGAGCTGGATTGGAAGAGGAGAAGCCAGACATGAACCAGCGCCCATATGGGATGGCAGCACTTGCAGGCGGCAGCTTTACCCGCTACGCCACAGCACCTGCAGAACACAGTCATCTTAATTGGTACTAAAATGGTATTTTTTTAAGTAATTGCTAATTAAAAAGAAAAGAAAAAACTCAGAAAACTAGAAATAAGTTTTTTTATCCTAGCAAAGTGCAATCTTAAACAATTGGTCGATATTATGCTGAATACTAGACATACTAGATATACTCCCAAAGAAGCAATAAATATTAAAAAGTTAGCCATCGTTGGTGCAGCAGGTTAAGATTCTGCTTGCAATGCCAACATCCCATATCAGAGTGCCCGTTCGAGTCCCAGCTACTCTGCTTCTCATCAAGCTTCCTGATAACATGCCTGAGAAGGCAGCAGAAGATGGCCCAAGTACTTGCGCCCCTGCCACCCACATACGAGACCAAGATGGGGACCTGGCTGTTGTAGCCATTTGAGGGGTGAACCAGTACATGCAAGATTTTCTCTGTCTCTCTGTCTCTGTCTGTCTGTCTGTCTCTCTTTCTGTCTTTCAAATAAAGTGAAAAGAAATTTTAAAAATTTTAAATATGGACAGATAAGTGGTCAAATGAAAGATGAATGTAATTTAAGTAGATTTCCTAGTGCCCAAAAACTACCAATTAAAACTTGTTAAAGTGGCAGTAGAAGATCTCTTTCACAATAAGAAAATGAAATACTTTATCAAAGGAGCCCTGATACTGGTGTTGTGGCCTTGCGCAAACCACTTAATCCCTTGGAGTCTTCATTTTCTTATCTCTAAACTAAGGATAACACTAAGGATAATAAATGTTTACCATGAAGAGTGCTTGTGAAGACTACAGATAATACATATATATATAAAGGTCTAGCCCAGTGCTTAGCACGTAATAGGTACATAAAAAACCTATCTATCTGGATTCCAGAGGAATTAAAATTGCATAGAAAATAGGGGGCTGGTGCTGTGGCATAGTGGGTTAAGCTGCCATCTGCAATGCTGGCATCCCATGTAGGCACCAGTTCAAGTCCCATCCCAACTGCTCCAGTTCCAATCCAGCTCTCTGTTTTTTTTTTTTTTTTTTTTTTGAGGATATCCAGGGCTTTATTTCGTAATACAGAGGCCACATCGTGGCCCCAACCCCACTTCCCACCCTGCACTTCTTAAATGTTTATCACTCTAGGAGACCCAGCAATCCCCTTCATGATCTTTTGAAGATCATTGAACTGGAAAATTACACCCTTATTTCTCTTAAACAGATCAATAGCATTACTTACAGAATTCATTTTACATAGATAGCAAAAGTTATACTAAAATTTTCACTAAACTAACTTTATATTTTCCTTGCTTCAGTTTCATTGCTAAACATCGTCACAATGCCTTCTGGTTCTCATTTTCTTGGTGCTCACAATGTCCTTATCTTTCTCTGGATCTTCTGCCTGTTACTCTCTGCTCTTTGCACCTCAGAAAGCAGCAAAGGATGGCCCAAGTCCTTGGACCCCTGCACCCACGTAGGAGACCCAGAAGAAGCTCCCTGTCTTCAGCCTGGCCCAGCCCCAGCCATTGCAGCCATATGGGAAGTGAACCAGTGGATGCAAGATTCTTTCTCTCTCTCTCTCTCTCTCCCTCCATATATATATATATATATGCCTTTACCTCTCTGTAACTCTGCCTTTCAAAACAAATAAATACATCTTTAAAAAAGTTGCCAGTTTGAATCCTGAATATTGCACATCTGATTCAGCTTGCTTCTAATGTATGCTAGGAGGCAGCAGGTGATACACCTACATGGGAGACCCAGAGATAGAGTTTGTGCCTTCTGGTTTTGGCCTCCAAGCCTGTCTGTTGTAGGCATTTAGGGAATGAACCAGGAAATGTAAGATATCTGTCTGTCTGTCTCGTTGTCACTCTACCTTTCAAGTAGATGAAAATAAACTAAAAACAAACAAGCAAGCAAACAAACAGACAAACAAAAAAACAGTGGGATTGGGGCCGGCGCTGTGGCATAGCAGGTAAAGCTGCCGGCATCCCACATGGGCGCCAGTTTGAAATCTGGCCACTCCACTTCTGATCCAGCTCTCTGCTATGGCCTGAGAAAGCAGTGGAAAATGGCCCAAGTGCTTGGGCCCCTGCACCTGCGTGGGAGACCCCAAGAAGCTCCTGGCTCCTGGCTTCAGATCAGCACAGTTCCAGCCATTGCAGCCATCTGAGAACTGAACCAGGGGATAGGAGACCTCTCTCTCTGTCTCTCCCTCTCTCTGTCTCTAACTCTGCTTCTCAAATAAATAAAAAAAAATCTTGAAAGAAATTTCAGTTGCAAAAAATGTTAGATGAAAAATATGAAATGACAAAAACTAAAACAGATGGAAAAGAAAAGTTGATTATGCAATAAATCTCAGGATAAGTGATTACTTTCTATGCTTAGTAACACTGGGAAATATAAAAGAAAAATGAATGATTTCTTATAAACTATCTACCATTAAGAACAATATAAATCAAATTTTAAGAAAACAGGAACAAAATTAGAAAAAATACAATAAATAACATAGAAAGATAGTTATGGTATTAATATATAAATATTTTATAACAATTGATAATAAAAATACAAAAGTGCCTGGGGCCAGTGTTGTCACTTAGCGAATCAAGCCTCTGCCTACAACACCAGCATCCTCTCTGGGCTCCTGTTCGTGTCTTGGCTACTCCACTTATAATCCAGTTCCCTGCTAATCACCTGGGAAAAGCAGCAGAAGATGTACCAAGTGTTTGGGCCCCTGACACCTACATGGGAGATCTAGATGAAGCTCCTGGCTCGTGGCTTCTGCCTGGCCCAGTTCCAGCTGCTGTGGCCATTTGAGGAATGAATCAGCAGAAAGAAGATCGATCTCTCTCTGAAACTCTGCCTTTCAAATAAATAAAATAAATCTTTTTTTTTTTTTTATTTTTTTTATTTTTGATAGGCAGAGTGGACAGTGAGAGAGAGAGACAGAGAGAGAAAGGTCTTCCTTTGCCGTTGATTCACCCTCCAATGGCCGCCGCTGCAGCCGGCGCACCGCGCTGATCCGATGGCAGGAGCCAGGATCCAGGTGCTTTTCCTGGTCTCCCATGGGGTGCAGGGCCCAAGCACCTGGGCCATCCTCCACTGCACTCCCTGGCCATAGCAGAGAGCTGGCCTGGAAGAGGGGCAACCGGGACAGAATCCGGCGCCCCGACCGGGACTAGAACCCGGTGTGCCGGCGCCGCAAGGTGGAGGATTAGCCTATTGAGCCACGGCGCCGGCCCAATAAAATAAATCTTAAAAAACATAGGTGTCAATAGATAAATAGATAAAGGACATAGACAATTCAAACAGTTCACAGAAAAGGAAAGTAAAATGGTAAACATACAAGTAAAAATGTTTAATTTCACTATATCAAAGAATTTCAACTAAAAATAAATAATAATTTAAACTAACCAATTAGTAATATATACATGAATGGTGATACAAGCACTATCACATATGGCTAGAAAGTATATTAAAATTAATGAGAGTATAAATTAGTATATATTTATGAAAAGTAAGTTAACATTATTGTTGAAGATACTTTACAAATGTTCATATTCTTTTACCCAGTAATTCTAGTTTTATGCATCTTTGTTTTTCTTCAAGATTTATTTTATTTGAAAGGCAGTATAACAGAGAGAGGGAAAGATAGATATTCCATCCATTGATTCACTCCCCAAACACCAGAAGCAATGTGACATGGAGCAGTGTGACTTGAACTAGTGCTCATATAAGATGCCAGCATTGCAGGCCACTGTCTAATAAACTGTACCACAATGCCAAATCCAACCCCCTACTACTTCTTAGAATGTTTTTATTGTAAGACTTCCTTTGTGTCCTTCATGTCTTTCCAATAATTTTATTTTTAAATATTTGTAAAAAAACATTTTTAAGATTTACTTATTGATTTGAAAGGCAAAGTTACAGAGAGAGAGAGGGAGGAAGGGAGGTAGAGAGAGATCAATCTTCCATCCACTGATTCACTTCCTAAACTCCTGTAACAATCAGGGCTGGGTCAGGCCAAAGGCAAAAGCCTGGAACTCCATCCGGATCTCCAATGCGGGTGGCAGGGGCCCAAGCACTTGAGCCATCCACTGCTGCCTTCCCAGGCACACTAGCAGGGAGCTGGATCAGAAGTGGAGCAGCCAGAACTCAAAGTGGTGCCCATATGGGATGCTGGCGTCGCAGGTGGTGGCTTAACCTGCTGCACCACAATGCCAGTCGCTTTCTTTGTCTCTGTTTTTTTTTTTTTACATTTATCTGATTTACCTGAAAGGCAGAGTCAGGGAACAACAGATAGAGGGATCCTCCATCCACTGGCTCACCTCCCAAATGGATGCTGAGGCCAGGGCTGGGCCAGAAGCCTGGAGCTTCTTTTAGGTCTCCCACACGGGTGCAGGAGCTAAAGTACTTGGGCCATCCTCTGCTGTTTTCCCAGGCACACTAGCTGGGAGCTGGATCAGAAGTGGAGTAACCAGGACTTGAACAGGCACCCTTATGGAATGCCAATAATGCAGGCAGCTGCCCAACATGTTGCACCACAACTCAGGCCCCTAAATATTTTTTAAGGATTTATTTATTGAGGCCAGTGTTGTGGTGCAAAGGGTTAAGCCGCTGCCTGTGATGCTGGTATCCCACATCAGATCACTGGTTCTGAGTCCTGGCTGCTCCACTTTTGATCTGGCACCCTGCAAATGTGCCTGGGAAAACAACAGATGACCCAAGTGCTTGGACCCCTTCCACCCACATGGGAGACCCAGAAATAAAATAAATAAATCTTGGGGCTGGCACCATGGTGTAGAAGTTTAAGCCTCTGCCAGTGGCACAAGCATCTCATATGGGCACCGGTTTGAGAATCAGCTGCTCTAGTTTGATTCAGCTCCCTGCTAATGGCCTGGGAAAGCAGTGGAAGATGGCCCAAGTGCTTGGGCCCCTGCTCCCATGTGGGAGACCTGGAAGAAGCTCCTGGCTCCTGGCTTCGGATTGGCCCAGCCAATGTTTTTTAAAAAATAAGTATTTTAAAAATGTATTTAAATTAAAAAAATATTTGAGGGGCCAGCAATGTGGTGCAGTGGGTTAAAGCCCTGACCTATAGCGTCAGCATTCCATATGGATGCCAGTTCAAGTCCCAGCTGCTCCACTTACAATCTAGCTCCCTGCTAATGAGCCTGGGAAAGCAGCAGAGGATGGCCCAAGTCCTTGGGCCCCTGTACCCATGTGGCAGACCTAGAAGAAGCTCCTGGCTCCTGGCTTCAGATCGGCTCAGCTCTGGCCGTTGCAGCCAGTTGGGGAGTGAACCAGCAGATTGAAGACCTCTCTCTGTGTGTCTCTTTCTCTCTGTAACTCTGTCTTTAAAATAAATAAAATAAATATTTTTTCAAAAAGGTTTATTTATTTGAAAGGCAGAGAATTACCAGGTTTGTGTGTGGGAGGGGGGAATCATCCATCTGGTGATTCACTTCCCAAATAGCTGCAACCGAAGTCAGAAGCCTAGAACTCCATTAGGTTTCCCACTTGGGTGGCAGGGGCCCAAATATTTGGGCCGTCTTCTGCCTTCCAGGTGCATTAACAGGAAAATAAATTGGAGGTGGAGCAGTGGGGACTCAAACCAGCAAGTCCATATGGGATGCTAGTGCCCCAAGCCACGATTTAACCTGCAGCACCACAATGCTGGTCCCCCCTGCAAAAAATTTTTTAACTACTTTATTTCACTTGAAATGTAGAATGATAGAGGGAATAGAAATTTGGACACACACACACAGATTTTCCATCTGATAGTTCACTCCCCCAAATGTCTGCAACAGCCAAGGCTAAGCCAGGTGGAAATCAAGAGGCAGGAACTCTGTTTGAGTTTCCCATGTGAGTTACAGGGACCAAAGTATTTGGGCCATCATCTACCACCTCTCAGGTGCATTGGCATAAAGCTGGATTGAGAATGAGGAGGGTAGTCGGGACTTGAACCAGATACTCTTATAGGGGATGTGAGCACTCCAAGCAGTGACTCAACCCTCTGTGCTACAATGCCTGTTCCCTTCCAACCATTTTAAATACATTCAGAAACAGTATATATTATCTTATAACAATGAAAATTAAACAAGAATTATCATGCAAAACTGTGTCCCTAAAATTGAGGGTAAAATAACCATAAATTTATTTTGACAATAAATGTATATTTACCTGTATTTTCAAGGAAACTTGCAAACTCAATACCATGAAATATTTTGGTAAATACATAAACTATTCTAGATTGTTACCATATAGAACAGATTAGCATTGCTCATCATTGTTCAGGAGTTTACAATCTATATTTTGTATTGCTTCAGAGTAAAGCACTTAATCTGTTTGAGAGTAAAACCTACAAAACCAGCTTTTATAAAAGGGAAAATGTATGTATTGAATTAACTTTTAATAGTCAAGAGATCTAATTTCTACAGGTTCTTCCACTATTCATAATTATATTTTGATTTTGAGCTGCTTAGTATTTTAAGCCCCTAAACATTTTAGCTTCTCATAGAATGGGAATAAATATTTTCAAACTATGCATCTGACAAGGGGTTAACATCTAGAATATATGAGGGACTGAAATAAATTAAAAGGAGAAAAAAGAAATGTTATGATTTAAAAATGGGCAGTGGAACCTAAATAGACATTCTTTAAAAGAAGACATGCAAATGGCCATCGGGTATATGAAAAATGCTCAACACCACTAATCATCAAGGAAATGAAAATCAAAACCACAATAAGATATTACCTCACTCCAGTTGAATTGGTTATTATCAAAAAGACAAAAGATAATGTGTTGGAGAGCGTGTGGAGAAAAAGCAACACTTGTACACTGTTGGTGGAAATTTGAACTAGTACAGCCATTGGGGAAAACAGCAAGGAAGTTCCTCAAAAAGCTAAAAATAAACTAACATATGCTCCAGTAATCCCACTTCTGGGTATATATCCAACAGAAATGAAATCCATCTGTTGAAGAGACATCTGTACTCCCATTTCTCAGTGCCCAGGAAATGAAAACAACTGAAGTATCCATCTACTGATGAATAGATAAGGAAAATGTGGTATGTATAAACAATGGAATATTACTCAGCCATAAAAAGGAAGGAATCCTATCCTTTTGCAATAACATGGATGGCACTTGAAGTCATTATGTTAAATGATAAAAACCAGGCACAAAAAGACAAATCTCACTCACATGTGGGCTCCAAAAAAGTCAGTTTCAGAGATCAGAGTAAAATGGTGATTACCAGAGGCTGCAGAGAGTATGGGAGAGGGAAGGATGAGCAAATATTGGTCAGTGGGTACTAGGTCATAGTAAAAATAAGAGAGATAGGTTCTGGTGTTCTATCGCACAAAAGGGCAAATTTAGATAATGGTAGTGCACTGTATATTTCAAAACAGTTAAAAGGGATTTTGAATGTATTCACCACAAAGTAATAATATATGTTTGAAGATATAGATAGCTTATCCTGATTTGACCATTATATATTGCATGCATTTATCAAAACTTCATATGGTACCCCATGAAAATGTACGATTCTATGTGTCATTAAATTTTTTTAAAATATTTATTTTATTTATTTGAAAGGAAGAGTTACAGAGAGGCAGAGAGAGAAGTCTTCCATCTACTGGTTCATTCCCCAAATGGCCACAACAGCCTGAGTTGCACTGATCAAAGCCAGGAGCCAGGAGCTTCCTCTTGGTCTCCCACTCTGGTACAAGGGCCCAAGCACTTGGGCCATCTTCTACTTCTTTCCCAGACCATAGTAGGGAGCTGGATTGGAAGTGGAGCAGCCGTTTCTCGAACCGGTGCCCAGATGGGATGCTGTCACTGCAGGTGGCGGCTTTATGCACTACACCACAGCACGAGCCTCATTTAAAAATTAAAAAGTCAGCGCTGCGGCTCAATAGGCTAATCCTCCACCTGCGGCGCCAGCACACCAGGTTCTAGTCCCGGTTGGGGCACCGGTCCTGTCCCAGCTGCCCCTCTTCCAGTCCAGCTCTCTGCTCTGGCCCGGGAGTGCAGTGGAGGATGGCGCAAGTGCTTGGGCCCTCCACCTGCATGGGAGACCAGGAGAAGCACCTGGCTCCTGCCTTCGGATCAGCGCGGTGCGCCGGCCATAGTGGCCATTGGAGGGTGAACCAACGGCAAAGGAAGACCTCTCTCTCTATCTCTCTCTCTCACTGTCCACTCTGCCTGTCAAAAAAAAAATTAAAAAAAAAATTTGGCCTCAATTTCTTCATCTATAAAATGTAAGTGGATTAGATGATTTCTGATGACATTTCTAGCTTTATATTTGTTTGATTTCATGAATCAAAAGACAGCCACCATTTAAGTCTGCTTTTCCATGAATATAGAACCTTGGTGCATTAAAAGATGTTTTAAAAAAAATTGGGGGGCTGGCGTTGTGGTGTAACAGTTTAAGCCACTGCTTGTGATACCAGCAACACATATGGGCTCCAGTTCAAGGCCTGGATACTCCACTTCTGATCCAGCTCCCTGCTGATGTGCCTGGGAAAACAGCAGAGGATGGCCCAAGTGCTTGGGCCCCTGCATCTACTTGGGAGGCCCAGAAGCAGCTCCTAGTTCCTGGCTTTGACCTGGCCCAGGTTGCAGCCATTTGGGGAGTGAACAATGTATGAAAGTTTATCTCTAACTCTTTCAAATAAATAAAGATAAAACTTCTAAAAATAATTCAAATTATGTAGATTTTTGTTACTTATCCATTCTATTTGCTTCTTCTAGCTTTATTCCTTGATTCATTTGGAACCCAAAAAACCAATGGCAAGGAAGAACCTACGTGAAAGAGAATAAATGTTGAGTGCAGTTTGTTGTCAATTAAAGCATGTATATACTTAACTGGCCAACTGTGATTCTTAATTACAAAACTCAATACAAGGAATTTCTATATTACATTCCAACTTTGCTTTTCTGAATCTTGGGGTCTCCATACTAGTGTAGACTTCTGACAGATATCTTTCATGGACAATATAGAGGAGCATAAAGAGTAGAATTGATTTTGCTATTTTGTTGGTTTTAAAGGAATTTAAGTTAGTCTGTGCCTGCCCTGCTCTACGTTAATTAATTTCCCCAATTAACTCCTAAATTGAGGTCTTCAATTTAAAATTGTTTCACAAATTGCCCAGTCACACCAAATTTAATATTACTTCCAAAGTTTAAATTTCCATTTTAATAACCACTGTTTTTCAAGTCTGAAATATCTATCAATAAACTATTTTCAAAGACACTGGAATAGGCAAGGACTTTTGGAGACTTCAAAAGCAACAATAGACAAATGGGAACTCACCGAACTAAAGATCTTCTGAATAGCAACAGAAGCAATCAACATAGTGAAGAGACAAACTATAGAATGGGAGAAAATATTTGCAAGCGACACCTCTGACAAGTGGTTGATATTTAGAATACGTAAGAAACTCAAACAATGTAATAGGAAAACAACAACAATGACAAATAACCCAATTAAAGGTCCAGACATTTGATGTGATTAAGACACCACTTGGGATGGGCACATCCCATACTGGAGTGTTTGAGTTTGGATCTTGGCACCAAGTCTGATTCTCATTTTTGTTAATGCAGAGTTTGGGAGGCAGGAAGTGATGCCTTTAGTACTTAGATTCTTTTAACTCAAATGTGAGACTTGGATTGAATTATAATCTCTTGAATCCACGCTGGCCTATTGCAGGCTGTTGCAGGCATATTGGGAGCCAACCAGTTGAAAATAAAAATGTTTAAAAATGGGCAGTGGCTTTAAACAGATATTTTTCAATGGCCCACAGGGACATGTGCAAATGCTCAACATCACTAGTCAGACAAATGGAAATTAAAACTACAATGAGATATCACCTCACTCCAGTTATATTGGCTACTATTAAAAAGACCAAAGATGGGGACAGTGCTGTGGCATAGTAGGCTAAGCCTCTGCCTGTGGCACTGGCATCCCATATGGGCATTGATTCGTGTCCTGGCTGCTCCTCTTCTGATTCAGCTCTCTGCTATGGCCTGGGAAAGCAGAAGTTGGTTCAAGTGCTTGGGCCCCTGCACCTACGTGGGAGACCCAGCTTCAGATCGGCCCATCTCCAGCTCTTGCAGCCATTTGGGGAGCGAACCAGCAGATGGAAGACCTTTCTCTCTGTCTCTCCCTGTGTCTATAACTCTACCTCTCAAATAAATAAATAAAATATTTTTTTAAAAAAATACCAAAGATATAAGTGTTGGCAAGGATGTAGAAAAAAGGGAACCCTTGCACTCTGGTTGTAGGAACGTAAATTAGGACAGTCACTGCACAAAACAGTATGGAATTTCCTCCAAGAACTAAAAATGGAAATACAATATTATCCAAAAGATCATAAACTCAAGGAAAATGAAATCAGTTTAAGAGACATCTGCATTTCTGCATTTATTATAGTACCATTCACAATAGCCAATCTAACTGCCCTTCCTCTGATGAATGAAAAAAGAAAATGTGGTACATATATAAAATGGAATACTACTCACCCAAAATTTTGTAATTTGCAACAACATGGATAAAACTGGGGGCCATCATGTTAAGTAAAATAAGCCAAGCACAGAAAGACAAGTTCACTTGATCTCACTCGCACGTGGAGTCTAGGGCCTGGTGCCGGGGCTGGCACTGTGACATAGTAGGCTAAGCCTCTACCTGTGGCACTGGCATCCCTTATGGGTGCTGGTTCGTGTTCTGCCTGCTACTCTTCAGATCCAGCTCTCTGCTATGGCCTAGGAAAGCAGTGGAAGACGGTCCAAGTATTTGGGCCACTGCACCTGCATAGGAGACCTGGAGGAAGTTATTAGCTCCTGGCTTCAGATCAGCCCAGCTCCAGCCCATGCAGCCATTTGGGGAGTGGACCAGCAGATGGAAGACCTTTCTCTCTGTCCCTCCCTCTGTTTGTAACTCTACCTTTCAAATAAATGAATAAAATCTTTAAAAAAAATATATAGGGGCTGGTGCTGGGGCACAGGTGGTTAAGGTGCTACTTGAGATGCTGACATCCCACGTAAGCACGAGTTTGAGTCCTAGCTGTTCCACTTCTGATCCAGCTACGAGCTAATGTTCCTGGGAAAGCAAGTACTTGAGCCCCTGCCACCCATGTGGGAGACCCGGATGGAGTTCCAGGCTCCTGAATTCAGCTTGGCCTAGCCCCAGCTTTTGTTGCCATTTGAGCAGTCAACTAGCAATGGAAAATCTATATACATCTAGATGTAGATCTAGATCTAACTCTGCCTTTCAAATAAATAAACATTTTAAAAAGTATAATGGTAATTCAAAAAAGAATTGTCACTAAAAAAAAGTATAATGGTGGCTACCAAAGGCTGCGAAGGAGAGAGGGTGGGAAGGGGAAGGCTGATTGAGGGGTACTTAGTTTTAGCTAGACAGGAATAAAAAGTTCCGGAGTTCTATTGCACACTAGGGTGAAAATAGATAATGTTCATGGGCTGTATATTTCTCTATTAAAAAACCTAAAATGTAGAATTTGGTATGTTTTCACATAAAGAAATGTGAAATGTCTGAATAGACATATTTGTTCTGATTGGATATTACACAATATTACACAATATGTCCATGTATCAACACATCATACAGTACACGATAAATGTGTAACATTTTTACATGACTAGTAAATATTTGTAATTTAAAAATCTAGAAAGATGAAGTATTTTTAAAGTAGGTTTAATATAGAAGGACTTCAAAAATTTCATATAAAATGGAATCAAAATAGAAGTTTAGGGAGGGGTGTTTAGCTCAGTGGTTAAAACGGCAGTTAAGACATTCATGTCCTACACCGGATCATTTGGATTTGATACCTAGCTCCAGCTCCCTGTTGATGCAGACTTGGGAGACAGTGGTGATAGCTCAAATAATTAAGTTCCTGCTACCCATGTGAGAGACCTGGGTTAAGCTTCCAGCTCCTGGCTTTAGCTCTGGTCCAGCCCTAGCTGTTGCAGGCATTTGGGAAGTGAACCAGTAGATGGGATCTCTCTTTCTGCCTTAACAAATCTATTTACTTGGTGAAATAGACTTTAAAATCCATGCATAAAAGGGTATACAAAAATTTGTGGAAAATGAATATTATGAAAAAACTATGCATCAATTTCAAAAATTTGTGCAGCAAAATAAATTTTTCATTTAATTCAGTTTTTCATGAAATTTTGAAGTACTCTTGTATTACATTTTAATATATTTTGATTAATTCTAAAGCATGAATTACATAGTCATTCATTCATAAATTATTCTCCAACTTGTTTCGGGAACAGACACAATGGTATCAGTTAACTTTTTTTAATTTTTAGGAATATAAACTAGCAATGTTCATATCTCCAAATTAGCTACAGGGTTTCAAACAAAGGTACTTGTTCATTTAACTAAGAATGTAAACATTTTCTTCCCTTAAATATCCACTTGTTTAGTTTGATTGCATCTTCTCATATTTTTTAAAATATTAATTTTGTTTATTTGAAATGCAGAGAGAGAGAGGCAGAGAGACAGAGAGAGACAGAGAGAGAGAGAGATATCTTCCATTTGCTGGTTCACTCCCCAAATAGCTGCAAAGGCCCTGGGTGGGCCAGGCCAAAGCCAGGAGCTTCTTCCGGGTCTCCCACGTGGGTGCAGGTGTCTTTATGCTGCTTTCCCTGGAGCATTAGCAGGGAGCTGGATCAGAAGTGGAGTGGTGGTGATTCTAACTGGTGCCCATATGGGATGTGGGTGTTGCAGGCAGTGGCTTAACTGACTACACCACAATATCAGCCCCATACCTTTTCATCCTATGGAAAATTATATAGAAACACATGGCACAATATTTATTAAATATCCTATGTGAAGACAAAATAATTATTTTTTAAAAGATTAATTTATTTATTTATTCGAAAGTCAGAGTTACAGAGAGAGAGGAGAGGCAGAGAGAGAGAGATCTTCCATCCAATGGCCCACTACCCAGATGACCGCAATGGCCTGAGCTGCGCCGATCCAAAGCCAAGAGCCAGGAGCTTCTTCTGGGTCTCCCATGTGGGCACAGGGGCCCAAGGACTTGGGCCATCTTCTGCTGTATTCCCAGGCCATAGCAGAGAGCTGGATGGGAAGTGGAGCAGCCGGGACTTGAACCAGCACCCATAAGGGACGCCGGCGCTTCAGGCCAGGGCATTAACCCGCTGCACCACAGTGCCGGCCCCAAAAATAATTATTAAAAATAAAAATAAGGGTTTTTTTTGTGTGTGTTGAGAAACAATATGAAAGCAAAAACATCAAAAAGTATGTTTTAAAATAATTCCACCTTTCTGTTACAAGTAATGTTAAGTGTTGGTGAGTAAGGTAAGAACATGGAATGCAGCAACTAACAATATTAGTTTTCAAAATGTAATTTGCTATTAAAAAATCTATCCTTGGGGCTGGCACTGTGGTGTAGCAGATAAAAGCCACCACCTGCAAGGCCGGCATCCCATATGGGCACAGGTTCAAGTCTGGCTGCTCCACTTCCTATTTGGCTCTCTGTTATGGCCTGAGAAAGCAGTGGAGGATAGTTCAAGTCCTTGGGGCCCTGCTCCCAAGTGGGAGACATGGAAGAAGCTCCAGGCTCCTGGCTTTGGATTGGCGCAGATCCAGCCATTGCAGCCATCTAGGGAGTGAACCAGCAGATGGAAGACTCTGTCTCTCTCTCTAACTCTGTCTTTCAATTAAATAAATAAATCTTAAAAAAAAAAAACCTAGTCTTTGTAAGACGATAAAGTAGTAAAAGGCAAAGCAAAGTAACTTTAATTGATTTAAAGTTTCTGTAATTTGTTTTGAAAATGATCACTCTGGGGACAGTGCTATGGCGCAGCAGGTTAACACCCTGGCCTAAAGCGCCGGCATCCCATATGAACGCCGGTTCGAGACTGTGCTGCTCCACTTCTGATCCAGCTCTCTGCTATGGCCTGGGAAAGCAGTAGAAGATAGCCCAAGTCCTTGGGCCCCTGCACCCACGTGGGAGACCCAGAAGAAGCTCCTGGCTCCTGGCTTTGGATCGGCACAGCTCCGGCCATTGTGGCCAAATGGGGAGTGAACCATCGAATGGGAGACCTCTCTCTCTCTCTGCCTCTCCTCTCTCTGACTTTCAAATGAATAAATAATTTTTTTTTTTAAAAAAGAAAATGATTCTTCTGAACTTAGTTTATGCTGTGTGTATGAAGTACAGCAGTTAGTCAGCTATAATGTAAGATATGTTTTGGTTTTTTTTTTGAAGATTTATTTGAAAGGCAGAGTGACGGAGAGAAAGTTATTTCATCTGGTGGTTCACTCCCCAACTGGTTGCAATGGCCAGGGCTGGGTCAGGATGAAGCCAGGAGCCAGGAACTCCATCTGGGTCTCCCATGTGTATGACAGGGGCTCAGTTAATTAAGCCATCGTCTGCTGCTTTCCCAGGTGCGTAAGTAGGGAGCTGGATTGGAAGCAGAACAGCCAGGAATTGAATTGAGCACTCTGATATGGAATGCCAGCGTCACAAGGGAAGCTTAACCCACTGTGCCACAATGCCATCCCTGCTTCAATTTTTTTTAAAGCTGTTGATAGACTATAATTAATTGTGTGCTATAGTGATGAGAGAAAGGGAGTGGGAGTAAAGAAATCCCAAAAGGGCTGCCATGGTTGGCATAGCCTGTTAAACCACCATCTGTGATGCTGGCATTCCATATGGACACTGGTTTGTATCCCAGCTGCTCCACTTCCGATCCACCTCCCTGCTAATGGCCTGGGAAAAGCAGTGGAAGATGGTTCAAGCTCTTGGGATGCTCCTTCCCCGTGAGAGAAGCAGATGAGGCTCCTGGTTCCCGACTTCGGCCTCACCATTGTGGCAGTTTGGGGAATGAACCAGAGGTTGGAAGATCTCTCTCTCTCTCTCTTGCTCTCGCTCTCTGTCTTCCCTTTCTCTGTAATTCTGCCTTTCAAATAAAATAAATAAATATTGAAAAAAGAAATCCCAATAAAACTTGTACATTTTACAATTATGTGTATGCATTTAAGAGATTGCTTTAGGTACCCTGAAATGCAACCAATAGGTTAAAAATTAGAAGTAGCATAACTGTGACCAAATAAAATCAGCATATGACCTTGAGAAAAATTTTATCTTTAGGTTTTGTACGATAGCTTACATATTTCTGAAGCTCAGTAGATCTCAGTGCCCACAAAAAGGGAGTGGTATCATATATTAAATAAACATCAGTCTATTCAATAAATCAGCTAATAAATATAATATAGGTTCTTATTCAGGTTATTTCCCTTTACATCATTCCCTACCAAAACTTACAACATTTTTCTGTTGTTCATATACTGAATTCCTGTAATTTGCAATTTATTCCTCAAATTTACTGTAACTTCAGAAAGCCTTAGACAATATCTTTATAGATTTATTAAGGAACCAGCACCAGGGAGAAAACACATATTACCATAGAAATTGATAAAAATTTTGTAGCTTTAAATTAGGGATTTTGTGGTCTCAAAGCTGTCAATTTGGACAGAATTACCTATAAAAGCTGTTAATAACTATTGGGATTATGAAATAATGCAACGACTACTCAAGACTTTCAATATGATTTTGCAGGATTCAGGTAGTTGATAGTAAGGTATAATGAGCAATGCCATGGTCAGTTTGCCATTTTTAAGTACGATCTCTTGCATAAAGAAGGGTTTACTCATTGCTTTGACTTGATACATGACATTGGCCAATATTCTGGGAGTGAAATGGAAAGTAGTTGACATTGTCCAATGCTCTGAGGAGATACATAGGAAAAGGGGAGGTAAGGTACAGATGCATGTGTGTGACTCTTAAATAACAGACTAGTTTAAAAGGGTTAAATAGTAGCTGGGGAGACCTCTTCAAGGGGCTTTGCTTTTCACTTCCTTCTTTGGTTTACACTTATTCTTCCTTTTTACCTCTTTAAAATTCTTTGTTTCCCTCTTTACAATTGTGAAAATACCCAGATCTTCCAGTGAAATGGGGTTACTTAGGATTTTTGTCTGTTTCTTACCTCAGCAGTCCTCCCTCTACTGGACTGCTAGCATTAAAAACTACACACAGGTGGCCAGCGCTGTGGCTTAGCAGGTAAAGCCACCACCTGCAGTGCCGGCATCCCATTGGGTGCCGATTCGATTCGTATCCCAGCTGCTCTACTTCCAATCCAGCCCTCTGTTGTGGCCTGGGAAAGCAGTGGAAGATGGCACAAGTCCTTGGGCCCCCGCACCTATGTGGAAGACCCAGAAGAAGCTCCTGGCTCCTGGCTTCGGACCGGCGCAGCTCCGGCCGTTGCAGCCAATTGGAAAGTGAACCAGTGGATGGAAGACCTCTCTCTCTCTCTCTGCCTCTCCTTCTCTTTCTGTGTAACTCTGACTTCCAAATAAACAAATAAATAAATAAATCTTTTTAAACAACTACACACAGGTGATTATTAAACATTTCTAGGCCCCAGTAACTTTTAGTAGTAGTTGGGGAGCCACTAGTATGAACACTTGTATGTTCTTGCAAGGAAGAACATACAAGGTACTTAGTGAAGTCTATAGAGCTAGGAAAAAGTCCACTGTCCTCCTCAAGGAACTAGTATTCTAGGACACAGTGTGGCTGCTAAAAAAAAAAAAAAAAAAGATTTCCAAAACCAAGCTTTACATTGTTTGCTGATATGCTGTTACCTTTTTAAAAAAAGATTTATTTATCTACTTGAAAGGTAGAATTACAGTGAGAGGAAGAGATAAAAAGAAAAGAAAGAGAGGTATTTCATCCACCAGTTCACTCTCTAAATGGCTGCAAAAGCCAGAGCTGGGCCAGGCTGAGGCCAGGAGCTAGGAACTCCATCAGGGTCTTCCACATGTGTGGCAGGCACCTAAGCACTTGGACCATCTTCTGTTGTTTTCCCAGGTAATTAGCAAAGGGTTAGATCAGAAGTAGAGCAGGCAGGACTTGAACAGGTGCCCATAAAAGATGCTGGCCCTGCAGGCAGTGGCTTAACCCACTGTGCCAAAATGCCATTCCATGCTATTATCTTTTGAAGCAACAATGAAAGGTATATAAGAGAGAATGGAGGCAAAGAGCACAGGTTGATGTAAAAAAATACAACAATTATATATATCCTTCCAACTCCAATATCTTCTAGTGGAAGGGTGAAGGCAAGTGGCACAAACAGCATTACTTTAATTCTCTAAAACGTCCATGTTTGGAGAAGGCAAACATGATAGCATACTTCACTCAATATTCTGACTTGTTCTCAGTATTGTAAAGTGAATTAGGTAAATACAGGCTTTTAGTACAACAGTATCATGGTGTAGAAAAGGAATTAAGTTAAAAGGTAAATCTGACAAAGCCAAAGGGGTTGAGAATAATCTCTGAGTGAAACTAATTCAAAGTATATCACTAAAGGGTGATTATTTGGAGGATTAGGTTTAAGAAATTCACTATGGGGGCTGTGGGTTAAGCTACCGCCTGTGACCCTGACATCTCATGTAAGCACTGGTTCGAATTCCAGCTGCTTCACTTCTGACTCAGCTCCCTCTTAATGTGCTTGGGAAAGCAGAGAAAGATGGCTCAAGTACTTGGGCCCCTGCCACTCAGGTAGACGATCTGGATGGAGTTCCAGACTCCTAGATCCTGGCTTCAGCCTGTCCCAGCCACAGTCATTGCAGCCATTTTGGGGAGTAAAGAAGAGGATGAAAGGTCTCTCCTCCAGATCCTCACTGTCACTCTGCTTTTCAAATAAATAAAATATGCCTTGAAAGAAAAAAGAAATGAGCATCAGCGCTGTGGCATAAGGGGTAAAGCCACTGCCTGCAGTGCCAGCATCTCATATGGGTGGCAGTTTGAGTCCTGGCTGCTCCACTTCCAATCCAGCTCTCTGCTATGGCCTGGGAAAGCAGTAGAGGATGGCCCAAGTTCTTGGGCCCTGGCAACTGCATAGGAGACCCAGAAGAAGCTCCTGGCCTTGGATCAGCTTAGCTCCAGCCGTTGCGGCCATCTGGGGAGTGAACCAGTAGATGGAAGGCCTCTCTCTCTCTCTGCCTCTGCCCCTGTTTCTCTATTACTCTGCCTTTCAAATAAATAAATAAATCTTAAAAAAAAAGAAAGAAATGCCCTGTAGCTTACTTCTGAGAGGGCAAGGAGAGGAAAAGTTCCTATTAGGTTTGCCTTAAATCCCTCTATTATAAATATGAATAGGATGGGGTCCCTAACTTCCAAAGCATAAAGGCTTGGAATGGCCTAAGAAAAAGAAAAGAGAATGAGTTTGTGAGTAATCTGTGCTTTGTTTCGTCTCCAGAAACACCCTGGAGGCTTATGCGTAGGAGCAGAGCCATTTTGGGAACATAATCTCTTTACACTAGTGCTACTCTGTGCCCATCTGGCATTTGAGTCTTCAATCTTTTGATTTGTTAGATAGGGTGATAGTAACGTTAATGTCCATGAAGCAGTTGATTGATTTTAAGGCGTTCAGCTTCATTTACCATTAAGTTTTAAAAATAGAACTGTAAGTAGTAAAATGTTAGAGGGCAACAAAATCCAGTGTGTCTAGAGAAAAAAGGGATATATGACAGAAAATAAAATGTTATTTAAAAAAATTTCAACTTGCCATACTCCCTTATAAATCATTATAGCAACAAGAGACTGAACAATTTTTATTCAGTAGGGCCAATTAAAAAAAATGCCCCCAAACAAAACTGTTTCTGTTGGGAAAAACAAAATTATAAGAATTACACAGTCTTGGGGTGGCGCTGTGTTGTAGTAGGTAGAGCTGCCGCCTGATGTACCAGCATCCCATATGGGCGCGGGTTCGAGACCCAGCTGCCCCACTTCCCATCCAGCTTTCTGCTATGGCCTGAAAAAGTAGTGGAGGATGGATGGTCCAAGTCCTTGAGTCCCTGCACCTGCGTGGAGACCCAGAAGAAGCTCCTGGCTCCTTTCAGATTTGCAGTTTCAGCTATTGTGGCCTTTTGGGGAGTGAACCAGCGGATGAAAGATACCTCGCTCTCTCTCCCTCTCTCCCTCTCTCTCTCTTTTTCTTTCTGCCTCTGCCTGTCTGTAATTTTGCCTTTCAAATAAACAAATAAATTTTAAAAAAGAATTATAGTCGGGGCCAGTGCTGTGGCGTAGTGGGTAAAGCCGCCGCCTGCAGTGCCAGCATCCCATATGGCACCGATTTGAGTCCTGGCGGGGCCCCACTTCCAATCCAGCTCTCTGCTATGGCCTGGGAAAGCAGTAGGAGATGGCCCAAATCCTTAGGCCCCTGAACCCGCGTGGGAGACTCAGAAGAAGCTCCCAGCTCCTGGCTTCAGATCGGCACAGCTCCAGCAGTTGTCAGAGTGAACCAGCGAGTGGAAGACCTCTCTCCCTCTCTGCCTCTTCGTCCTCTCTGTGTAACTCTGCCTTTCAAATAAATAAATAAATCTTTAAAAAAAAAACAATTATAGTCTTTGCATCATATTTTGTATGATGATGAATGTCTGGGCAAATATGTTTATACTGTTGGACCAACCTAGAAAACAACTAGAAAATGTTCTCTAGAGAACAGGGAATAGCAGAGTGATAGTAACTCCTGTTTTTTAAAAATCAGACTTATTTATTTAATTGAGAGTCAGAGTTATAGACAGAGAGAGGGAGAGACAGAGAAGTAATACCTCTTAATTATTAATTTCACCATTACTTTAAAGGACATATCATTAGTTTCCCAAGTCAGTCATTATTTAGAGTGTTAAAACTAATGAAAGTATCATTCTATTCCAAATGCTTTGCCACATCCTGTTGCCCTTACTAGTCACTTTCTCCAATATACTTTAGCAAATATATTCTTATACACATATTTAGATATTTGTTCATTTTAAGTTTTATTGAGATACAATTCAATATATATGTTCCACCTATTTAAAATATACAATTCAATTATTTGTAGTGCATTCGTAGAATTATGCAACCATAATTATAATCAATTTAGAATATTTCATTACCCACCCCAAAGACTCCACACCATATATCCCAAGAGTTACTCCTCATTTATCCCCAAGTCTCCCAGTCCTGGGCAAATAATAAACTATTTTCTGCCTCAATAAATGAACTACACTGGTTATATATATAGAATCATACAATATGTGGCATTTTGTGAATGGATTATTGTACTTAGTGTCATGTTTCCAAGGTTCTTCCGTGTTTGTGGTATGTATCAGTACTTCTCCCCTTTTATTTATTTTTATAAAGATTTATATATTTGAAAGGCAGAGTTACAGAGAAAGAGGGTGAGAGAAAGGGAAAGCTCTTCCATCGCTGCTTCACTTCCCAAATGACTAAAATGGATGGGGCCGAAGACAGGAGCACGGAATTCCAGCTGGGTGAAGCAAATGGGACGTGAACCCACAAAGGTTTAACTTATTCTGCCATGATGCTGGCCCTACTTCTCTGCTTTTAATTGTGGAGAAATATGTTATTGTATGAACACACTACATTTTGTTTATCCATTCATCAGTTGATGGACATTTGGCTTGTTTTCACTTTGGGCTATTTGTAATAATGTTGCTATGAATATTCACATAGAATTTTCTTGGGTGGACATATGTTTTTTAGTTCTTTTGAGTATATATCTAAGAGTAGAATTACTGGCTAATTCTTTATTTAAATTATTGAAGAACTATCACAGAGTTCTCTGAAGCAGTTGCATCATTTTGCTTTCCCATCAGCAGTTTCTCAGAGTTCTAAGTTAACCCACATCCTCAAAAGCACTCGTTATCATCTATTTGATGGCATTCATCTTACTGTTTATGAAGTGGCTTATCTAGTGTTTATGAAGTGGCTTTAGTCCTTTGACTACAGATGCTGAGGATTTTTTCAAACACTTTGTTTACTTTCTAATTGAGTAACTCCCCTTTTTATTTTTCAGTTCTTTTTTTTTTTAAAGAGACATTTTCTCTCAACTGAGAGAAGGTTTTTTTTAAATAAGATTTTTTTTTATTTATTTATTTGACAGGTAGAATTACAGACAGTGAGAGAGACAGAAAGGTCTTCCTTCCATTGGTTCACTCCCCAAATGGCCGCAACGGATGGAGCTGTGCTGATCCGAAGCCAGGAGCCGGGTGCTTCTCCCTGGTCTCCTTCACGGGTGCAGGGGCCCAAGCACCTGGGCCATCCTCCACTGCTTTCCCAGGCTACAGCAGAGAGCTGGACTGGAAGAGGAGCAAACAAGACTAGAACCGGCACCCATATGGGATGCCGGTGCCACAGGTGGAGGATTAACCGAGTGCGCCACGGCGTCGGCCCCTATTTTTCAGTTCTTAATGTTCTTTACAGATACGAGCTCCTTTTATCAGATATATTTTCCCAATATGTAGATTTTCTTTCCACTTTATTTTCTTTTCACTTTAATGCACAAAAGTTTTTAATTTTTTAAAAAGTTTATTTACTTATTTATTTGAAAGAGCTATAAAGAGGGAGAGAAAGGGAGAGAGAGAGAGAGAGAAAGAGAGAGAGAATCCACTGGTTCACTCCTCAGATGGTTGCAATGATCAGGTCTGAGCTAGGCCTTTCTATGTCAGGAGTCAGGAGCTTCATGCAGGTATCCCACATGGGTGGCAGGGGCCCAAACACTTGGGCCATCTTTCACTGCTTTTCCTAGGCCATTAGCAGAGAATTGGATTGGAAGTGGAGCAGCTAGGACACCAACCAGTACCCATATGGGATGCTGGCATTGCAGGCAGTGGGTTTACCTGCTGCACCACAATGCCATCCCCTTTAATTTTGATAAAGTCAAACTTACATATTTTTTTCCTTTTGTTGCCATTTCTTTTTTTAAAAAAGATTTATTTATCTGAGAAGTACAGTTACAGACAGAAAAAGGGAGAGACAGAGAGAAAGGTCTTCCATCTGCTGGTTCACTCCCCAAATGGCCGCAATGGCCGGAGCTAAGCTGATCTGAAACCAGGAGCCAGGAGCTTCCTCCGGGTCTCCCACGCAGGTGCAGGGGCCCAAGGACTCGGGCTATCTTTTACTGCTTTCCCAGGCCATAGCAGAGAGCTAGATTGGAAGTGGAGCAGCCAGGACACGAAACAGCACCCATATGGGATGCCGGCACTGCAGAAGCTTAGCCAACAACGCCACAGCACTGGCCCCTTTTGTTGTCATTTCTAAGAAACCATTGCCAAACCCAACATCTAGGAAAATATTGTCAAATCTAAGATCATGAAAATTCTTATGTCTTTTTTCTTCTTCTAATGGTTTTATAAGTTTAGATCTAGCTTTGTCCCATCAATGAGGGCAGGATAGAAGAAGGAAGTCCCCATTTCTTGGGTGCACTAGACTAGAACATAGCTTCAGCACCAGGTAACTTGGGGAAGCATCAGAAATATGATGATGTTCCACCTCTCCCAGGTGGGATAACCCTCTAACTGGGCACTGGTGGGGAGGGGGTGGGGAAAGAGAATCCTGTGTTCTTAGCTGTTTCAGTCTGGAGTGGAGTTTCCCTCTACACTGGGTTTGGCAGATATTTTTTAGAAGATTTTATTTATTTATTTGAAAGGCAGAGTTACAGAGAGAGAGGTAGAGTCAGAGATAGAGCGAGCTCCAGAGAATCAGAGATTCCATCCACTGGTTAACTCCTCTAATGGCTACAGTGGGTGATACAAAAGCCAGGATCCTGCTTCTCCCAAGTGGGTACAGGGGCCCAAGCACTTGGGCCATCTTCCGCTGCTTTCCCAGGGACCCGGGTCTGAATTGGAGCCACCAGAACTAGAAGAGAGGCTCATATGGGATGCCAAAACACTGCAGGCACCAGCTTAACCTATTGCACCACAACACCAGCCCCTTAGCGGTTAGGTGAGAGAACATGGTCTCGGTTCAAATACCTTAGACTTTCACTGTTTTTAGAGTGTTAGTAGATTTCTCTGAATTTTTTTCGTTTGTTTTATGCCATTAGTACTATTTCCAGAGACTTTCGATTATTGTTTATATTTTATAATTGTCATTAGTTTCACTGGGGAGTTGCCCCCAGAAACTTCTAATGCTGTCATGCCAGAAGTGCTATGTCTCCATCCACATGCAATTTTATTGTTAATGTAGTTGGACTTACATCTGTTATTTTAATTTTACTTTTTGTTTGTCTTTTTTTTCCTTTTCCTCTTTTCTTGCTTTCTTTATATTAGGTAAATATTTGCTACTGAAATTTTAATGGATTTTTACTGGATTGTTAAATTTTCATAGTGGTTGCTCTAGAGCTTACTAAATACATCTTTTAAAAAATTTTTTTAAAGATTTATTTGAAAGGCAGAGTTACAGAGAAGCAGAGGTAGAGGCAGAGAGAGATCTATCTTCCTTCTGCTGGTTCACTCCCCAAATGGCCATGGCTAGAACTAGGCCGATCTGGAGCCAGGGGCCAGGAGCCAGGAGCTTCTTCCAGGTCTCCCATGTGTGTTCAGGGGCCCAAGGAGTTGGGCTATCTTCTACTGCTTTCCCAGGCCATAGCAGAGAGTTGGATTGGAAGTGGAGCAGCCAGGTCTTGAACCGGCACCCATATGGGATGCTGGCACTATAGGCAATGGCTTTACCTGCTATGCCACAGCGCCAGCCCCTATGATATACATCTTGGCTTATCAGAATATGCTTCACTTTTATTAACTTTTTTCCTTTGAGATATAAAAAATATTACTCCTGTGTAGCTCTATTTCCTCTTCCCTTTTGGTTTTATTATTATTATGTATATTGTACCTATTGCATCCTTCCTCTTTTTGGCCTATTATTATTATGCATACTATCTCAATGCAATATGCTAAAATATGTTAACATATTATAATATATGCAATGTTTTAAACCCAAGACTATTTTAATCATTAGTTTCTATAATTTTGTTTTCTTAAAGAAGCTGAGGTGAGAAAAGAGAGAAACTATTTATAGTTTGTTATATTAATCTTATTTCTTGTTTACCACTTAGTCATTTCATATCAAGATTTCCTGCATTCTTTTCTTTTGCCTTCCTAGGGAGATTTACATTTTCAACATTGATATTCCATTATTCCATTAAAATGTGATTTGTAAAGACTGGAATAAAATAAATGGATGAATTAGAGGAATGAATTGTATACCCCGCAAAAATATGTCCATGTTCAAACCCCAGTACTTTCGAATATGACTTTAATTGGAGATAGCCTTTGAAGATGTAATTAAGATTCTGGAGGACAGATTATTCCTTGATTTAGGGTGGGCCTGAAGTCAGATGATTGGTGTCCTTATAAGAAAAGGGAGTGAAACACTTAATCCAGAACACACAATGTAGATAGTCATGTGAAGATGAAGTCAGACATAGGAGTATGCTGCTACAAACCAAAGAGTACCAGAAGGCACTTTTGGAAATCTGGTTGGCGCAGTGGGTTAACGCCCTGGCCTGAAGCGCTGGCGTCCCATATGGGTGCCTGTTGGAGACAAGGCTGCTCCACTTCTGATCCAGCTCTCTGCTATGGCCTGGGAAAGCAGTAGATGGCCCAAGTCCTTGGGACCCTGCACCCATGTGGGAGACCTGGAGGAAGCTCCTGGCTTCTCTGGCTTTGGCGGCCAATTGGGGAGTGAACCATCGGATGGAAGACCTCTCTCTCTCCCTCTATTTCTCTCTCTGCCTCTCCTCTCTCTGTGTAACTCTTTCAAATAAAAATAAATAAATCTTTAAAAAAAAAGAACTTTTGGAGAGTGCATTATTCTGGCAATACCTTGATTTTGGATTTCTGTTCTCCAAACTGAAAGAATGAACACATTTCTGTTGGTTTAGAATATGCAATTTATGATAATTTGTTATGGCAGCCCCAGGAACTAATACATCTGCAGAATAAACATTCCAGTTTCTTTCCTATGCAAATTCATTTTTTTCTTTATGAAATCTTCCCTGTCTTCCTAATTTAAGACTTTGGCCATCACAGTTATGACTGGTGATTCTGGTGCTGGTGTCTTGGCATAGCAGGTAATGCACCTAAGAAAGCAGTGGAAGATGGCCCAGATCCTTGGGCCCCTGCACATATGTAAGAGACCCAGAAGAAGCTAAGCTCCTGGTTCCTGGCTTTGGCTTGGCCCAGCCCTGGCTATTGTAACCACTTGGGGAGTGAACCAGGGATAGAAGTGCTCTCTCTCTTGCTCTGTTTCTCCTCTCTGTAACTCTGCCTTTGCAAATAATTAAAAAATAAATATATTTTTTAAAAAAGACTGATGATGGCCGGTGCCGCCGCTCACTAGGCTAATCCTCCACCTGCGGCGCTGGCACCCTGGGTTCTAGTCCCAGTTGGGGCACCGGATTCTGTCCCGGTTGCTCCTCTTCCAGTCCAGCTCTCTGCTGTGGCCCAGGAAGGCAGTGGAGGATGGCCCAAGTCCTTGGGCCCTGCACCCACATGGGAGACCAGGAGGAAGCACCTGGCTCCTGGCTTCAGATCGGATCGGCGCAGCGCACTGGCCGTAGCGGCCATTTTGGGGGTGAACCAATGGAAGGAAGACCTTTCTCTCTGTCTCTAACTCTGCCTGTCAAAAATAAAAAATAAAAAATAAAAAAGACTGATGATTCTGTTATAAAATACTGCAAAACATCAGCCCTGCTTAATTAGCAACAACAAATAAACACATTTTATTTATGTGAACACAAGAGGGAATGCTGAGGCCAGTACTGTGGAGTAGCAGGTAAAGCTACCACCTGCGGTGCTGGATACTGGCAGTCTCTCTTCCAAGACAGCTCCCTGCTGATGTGCATGGGAAAGCAGTGGAGGATGGCCTAGGTGTTTGGACCCCTGCACCCATGTTGAGGGCCAGGGTCAGGCTCCTAGTTCCTGGTTTTGTACTGGCCTGACTCTGGTCCTTGCTGCCATTTGAGGAGTGAGCCAGCTCATGGAAGATCTCTCTGTTTCTCCCTCTAACTCTGCCTTTCAAAATAAAAATAAATAAATATTTTTAAAAAGAGGGAATGTCAAAAAATCATGGAAAATGGAATTAAAAGATAATGTGCATTTCCATAAAGTTTCTTTTATTTAAAATATGCAGATGATTGTTAGGGGTGATGTAGTGCTTTTTTTTTTTAATATTTATTTATGTACTTGAAAGGCAGAGTTACAGAAAGGCAGAGGCAGAGAGAGGTCTTCCATCCACCGGCTCACTCCCCAGATGGCTGCAATGGCTGGAGCTGTGCTAATCTGAAGCCAGGAGCATCTCCCACGGGAGTAAGGGGCCCAGTTTCTTGGGCCATCTTCTACTGCTTTCCCAGGCCACAGCAGAGAGCTGAATCGGAAGTGGAGCAGCCGGGACTCCAACCGGCACCCACGTGGAATGCGGGCACTGCAGGCGATTGCTTTACCTGCTATCCCAAAGCTCAGGCCCCTCCATAAAGTTTCTAAGTACCCTCATACACATTTCAATAACTTCCCTCTTATCTACACTAGTCAAGGAAGCAGCAGGGAAGTGGTTATCATTTTCAAATTGACCCTTATGGACTGCATTGTGAAAATGGATCTGGGCTATTTACATATTTTTTCTTTTGTTAGCTGGCACTCAGAAGCTTTGTCATCAGCAGGCACTAGAAAGACAGTGTGGGAAGAAAGGTTTTTGCTTCCTTCTTCTGCCATGCTTACTAGGTAGGCTGCTCCTGCGATTGTAGTTCTCTCCAAGCACAGTCTCTGAAGTCCTAGGCTGCTTCCCCTGGCACCCTCCCTCTGGTGGTTTTGTGGTGGGGTGCCTCTGGTGAGATATCTCACTGTGAACATCTTTCTCACGCAATCCTAGAGGGCAGATTCCAAGGGGTGGGTGTCTACTAAGCTCCATAGGGCAGAGTTCTAGTAATTTCCCAAGTCTGGCATTTCAGCAAGTTCTGCCTGCAAGGCATCACAGCATTTTTCTTGCTATTGCATAAGTCTCTGCTGGCTCTGTCCTCAGTCTGGATCTTTGCACTGGGTGGGAAGTATGGATAGAGGATGTTCTCTCAGTTCTAAAGATAACGACTATCATATCTAATATTAGATACTAGATACGCTATTCCTACATTTTTTAGAGTTTTCTCTACTCCATCTTTTTTAAAGTTTTCTTTAATAAATATAAATTTCGAAAGTACAACTTTTGGATTAGTGGCTTTCCCCCCATAACCTCTCTCCCACCCACAACCATCCCATCTCCCACTCCCTCTCCCATCCCATTCTTCATCAAGATTCATTTTCAATTATCTTTATATACAGAGGCAATTTCATCTTATTATTAATAATTTTTACCCTAAATGTTGTCCAGTGGATTAGACTGGTGCTTGCAATGCTGGCATCCCGTATTGGAGTGCTAGTTTGAGACCCAGTTACTCCACCTCTGAATCAGCTTCCTGCTATTTTGCCTGGGAAGGCAGAAGATGGTCCAAGTACTTGAACCCCTGTCACCCATGTGGGGAGACCACAACAGAGTTCTTGGCTCCCGATTTTGCCTTGGCTCAGACCTGGCTGCTACAGCCATTTGGGGAGTGAACCAGCAGATGGAAGATATCTCTCTCTCTCATCTGCCTTTCAAAAAATAAACGTCTTTAAAAATAAATAAATAAATCTAAACACCCCAGCTGATCTTTGATTTTTTTAAAAAAGATTTTATTTATTCATTTGAGAGGTAAAGTTACAGAGAGAGAGAGGGAGAGAGGGAGAGAGGGAGAGAGAGAGAGAGAGAGAGAGAGAGAGAGAGAGGTCTTCCATTTGCTGGCTCACTCCTCAAATGCCCGCAATGGCTGGGGCTGGGCTGATCTGAAGCCAGGAGCCAGGAGCCAGAAGCCAGGAGCCAGGAGCTTTTTTCCGGTCTCCCATGTGGGTGGAGGGACCCAAGCACTTTGGCCATCTTTGCTGCTTTTCCCAGGCCATCAGCTGAAAGCTGGATTGGAAGTGGAGCAGCAGGGACTTGAACTGACGTCCATATGGGATGGTGCTGCAGGCAGAGGCTTAGCCTGCTGCACCACAGCGCTGGCCTTGATTTTTGTTTTTTAAATAATAGATCAGTGCTGCATAAATTTTGAAATAGGATATGGATATATTCTCATATGACTTTCACAACAATTGATGTGAACTCAGTACAGTATTATTTATTATTCACATTTTATGGGTGAGGAATAAGGGTCACAGAGTGTGTTTTGAAATCATATTATTTTTTAAAGATTTATTTATTTGAAAGTGAGAGAGAGAGAGAGCACTTCCATTCAGTGGTCCACTCCCGAAATGGTTGAAACTCGGACCAGTCCAAAGCCAAGAGCCTGTAAATGCCATCTGGGCCTTCCACAAATGTGGCAGGGGAACAAGTACTTGGACAATTTTCTGTTGCTTTCTGAGGTGCATTAGCAAGGAGGTGGATTGGAAGTGGAGCAGCCAGGACTTGAGCCAGTGTGCCTATGTGGGGTGCCTGCATCAAAAGTGCCAGCCTCATTTGTCATTTTTATAATATGTAAAATGGAGATAACGTCTAACCTCCTCCTAGGCTCATTGTAAAGGCATAAATGAGGTAAAGCAGGTAAAGCGTTTAGTGCATAGCAATGCCTAAAAATGTTAACAGTTACATGGACTATTACTCAGTCTTGTACTTGCCTAAACTGCTTGCAATGAGTTGTCCAGGTCATAAATATTTTCAATATTTAATTTTTTTCAGTTAATGGTATTTATTGTCAGACACCATAGCATGACAACAAAAAATAAAACTTTCATCTCACAATTATCTCCTATGGTTTATTGCTTTCTGAGGAGGAAAAGTGGCCAGAGTGAGAACTAATCATCCCAGGCTAAGTTTATGGGTGCTTAACAGAATTGTAGATCCACTGTGGTCAATGGTGGAGTGAAGAAATCAAATTTCTAGCAATACAGCACTAAATTTAGAAGATGAATCTTCAGATTTGAATATTTCAAGGTATATAATACATTGCAACTTAAATAGGATTTCTAATCTAAGTGTATCAGCTTAATTCTTTTGGTCAAGGCATGCAGGTGGGAACAGGATGCTAAGGGAAGGTAGTAGGGAAGGAAAGAGATCCAGTTACTGTATTCATGTCAATTATTATACAAACCCTTTGATCAGTGAAGATTTTAGTAACCAAATACTGAACGCCAGTGTTTTGTGCTAAGAGTTGGGGTTATATATTAAACAAATAGATTTTTGAACCTGTAGAAAACTAATTGCATAGAGATATGCAATAATATACTCGCATATGCCCTTGGTTAAAGGAAAATACTTTGACAGTATTAAAGCACAATAGAAAAATTATCCTAGTGGGATGGCACAGATAGGGCATGTGTCAAACTTTCAGAAAGGGGAAAACGTGCTTCATGGCTGAATACAAATTTCTCACGCAATATTTATCAGAATCGAGGGCCATTTTGAGTGATTTTCTTCTGTAATACTATAAACCTCAAACTCTGGATTGGTAAGTACAGCATTTTCACTTGGTACAAAAATCATTTTAAAGAAAAGCGACGACCAACTGGAGCGCCTTTTCCTTCCTCAATCGTAAAATCATTCAGAGGCTGGCCTGTTTTCCGTGCGTGAGAGAAAAACAAAATCAAACGAAACCGCTCTGTGCCCTCAGGAAAGCAGCCGGGTAAAGTCAATCCCTAACAAATTCCTCAAGATTACCCCTAGGGGGAAGGGTCCTCGACCGGAAAGGGCCCGACTGCCCTCACAGGAAGGGCAAGTGACTCCGGAGCTCGCAAACACCGACGCGAACGCCACCACAGAGTTCTACGGCGGTTGCCAGAGCGTCGGCCGTCAGCTAGCACCTCCCCTCCTTCCGGGAGCGGTAGCTAAGCAACCATAGGCCCTCTGGAGAGCCTAGGCCAGGTGGTTGGTATAGTGCCTCTAGCGGCGAACAGCGGGCTCTGCGCGCTCCTCACCGGTTTTGCCCTCCCCTCTCTCCACCTCCTTTGCCCCCGCCCACCTCTCCGCCACTTCGGCTCCTCCCTCCTCTTCTCTCTCGCTCTCCTTCCTCCTCCGCCTCCTCAGCTCTTGGGCTAGAATATCTATGGGTCGAAACGTGATGCGATGAATCCGAGAGAGACCGAAACTGGGACGAGGAGTGCGGCGGAAGCGGCGGGACTCCCGGGCATGGGGGCTCCACTACAATAGAGGCAGCGCCCCCAACCACCCCCGCCAGCCCCTCCGGAGCGAAGCCCCCAAATCCCCTCGGGAAAAGGATGGCGGCGGCACCTACTCAGATAGAAGCCGGTGGGTAGCTGTGTCTGAGGGTTGAGGGGATGGGGGCTTAGCTCGACGGCTGTCAGTTTCTTTTGAAAAAGCTTCTATTTCTCTTCTTTGCCTCCCTCTCAACCTCTTTTCCCCCCCTCTTCCTCAGAGCTGTATTACCTGATCGCTAGGTTCTTGCAGTCCGGACCCTGCAACAAATCTGCTCAGGTGAGGGGGAGAAGGCGTTCTGGGAGTAGTGGGGAATGGTCCCAGAAGGGGAAATCGAGGCAGCGGGGTGAGCGGTTCCGCTGAGGGTGAGGGAAAGGCCGGCCTTGACTAGTCCTACCCTCAGCGTCTGGGTTCGAAGTGGGGAGGGAGGAATGGGTTGATGGCCCGAGCTGCTCCTCATTCGTGTTTCCCTTTTGCTCAGGTGCTAGTGCAGGAGCTCGAGGAGCATCAGGTACTGAGCCCCTTCGGGAAGGGGTGGGGAGGGTTGGGTGAGACTGGAGGAAGGGGAGGGCAAGTCCGGGGCGGAGGGCACGGGCCAGGAGGGAGGCTTCGAACTGGGCACCCATAGCTGTTGTCACCGGGGTGAACCGGCTTTTTCCTTCCAAAGGGGCGGACGACGCTGGGGGCTTAACTCGCCCCCTCTTTATGCCTGTGGGAGGCGGTTTTTCAGGATTTCCTCCCCTTCGGCCTCCCCCTCCCCCCCAACACACACTCGTCTAGCTCCGAGGCAGTAGCTATTGGACCAAAAGAAATAAAGAAGCCAAAGGCTCGAGGACAGGGACCCGAGCTGGATCGGTTTGATGGGGAGCGGTGGCTTCGCCTTCATCGTTTGCCCCCCTCCCCCTTTCTTTTCCTCCGGCCCCCAGCTGATTCCGCGCCGCTTAGATTGGGAG
Organism: Oryctolagus cuniculus; assembly: GCF_051225735.1. Taxonomy (NCBI): domain Eukaryota; kingdom Metazoa; phylum Chordata; class Mammalia; order Lagomorpha; family Leporidae; genus Oryctolagus; species Oryctolagus cuniculus. The sequence goes on from NC_142888.1 coordinate 68,846,431, forward strand.
GGGAAAGAGCACCGAAGAAGCTTCGAGGATCTGGTGAGTAAAGTTTTCATTTCAACTTAATCGAACTCTTTCTCCCCTCCCTCTCCACCTTGTACCCCTACCCACCTCCGACCCCTCAGCCAACAAGGCTCTAGAGCTCCGTGCTAAGCCGAAGAACGACTGCCCCTTCCCCCCCTCCCCGCGAGTCGGAGAAAGGGTACCTTGCCCCTCTTGGCCTGCCTTCTTTCTACCCGAAAACTTTGAAGAATGTGAGTTGGTTTTGAGAGGTGCCGTGTTTTGGATTATGAATATGCTACAAACATCGGGGAAGGCCCATTGTAGGGGGAAAGGGAGAGAAACCAGGGGGTTATCTTGGGGCACGTACCAAGGACTGACGCTGGCCAATGACAGCGTTGCTAACAGCCCGGAGTTCCGGATTAGTGGAAGAAAACTGGTTTCTGGTTGGTCCTGGCTTGAAATACGGGAACTGAGGCCAGGCTTGGTCTTTTTTTTGGGGGGGGGGGGGGTGCTCAGGGGCTCAGAAGGGGAGTTGACGGACTCGGGACTGGGAAAAAACGACACAATTAAAAATAATAAGGCGCATCGAGTGAATTCCAAAATTTGCCTCTTAGATACTGCACTACTGAATAAAAGCATATTCGTTGTATATCTCAGATCTTAGAAAATAGCTCATTAAATCACCGGCAAATCGTATTTGTACAGATGCATTTTCGCCAAATAAAAACTATAGATAACGACCTTTTGAAGAACTGGTGAAACATGATTTTAGATTTACCAGGAGACAATGGACGTATTTTAAAATATACTTTTTTAAAGAACCAAAGGCATTGGTTACACTGTTCTGCTGCGAATATAATTCATAGTATAAATGAACCTTCTGTTCAACGTTAACACACAAAAAAGGTGATCCTTTTTATTTTGGCGAGAGGAGGTTCCCGTGTGTTAGCCACTGGTGCAGCAAATTGGAGGGTAATGAAAGGAGAAAGAGGTGATGTTAGAAAAATCTAAATTCAGCTATCTTTTCTTCAAATAAGTTTCAAATGAAGGAAAAGTGGACAAAGTTAAAGAAAGTTGGAGGGGCATACTGTATTCTAAAGATATATAAGATGATTACAGATTTCCTTGCAATAAGACTATTTAAATTGCTCTGGTGTTCATTTTGGTATTTCTCATATTAGAACAGTGAGGCCATGTTAATTATTATGGAATCTGCCAGCTAAATTTTTTTCTTATGTCTTTCAAATCACAAAAAGTGGTATTAGGATTGTGATAAGGGTACATTTGGCCATTTATACTATTAATGGTAACTTTCTCACGTGGATAAAAGTTGTTTTTGAAAAACTGCACGAATTACCAGATTATTTAATTTTCAGTTGGACTTTTTGTTGGACTCGAAGTACCATCCCTTCTCAAAAAGCAAAAAACAATAGTGGCTACCCATATGAGTATATAGTTCAACAGTTAATGACTTATAAGATATTGAAGGTAGAGTTTTAATACTAAGGTATATTGACATGTTTTTGTTTATGTTTGTCCCTCTCACACCAATTGTGTGTCTGTAAGTGGACTATTTTTAAGCAAGTGGTAAAAGTTGTTTTTTAAAGAAATAGTTCCCTTTCCTACAACAGACTTCTGAATGCCTGGTAGCTTGCTCTTTTTTTTTTTTTTTTTTTTAGAGATTTATTTATTTGAAAAGCAGAGTTACAGAGAGAGAGAGAGAGAGCTATTCTCTATTCACTGGCTCACCACCCCCCAAATGGCCGCTAGGGCTGGAGCTGGGTGGGTCTGAAGCTAGGAGCTTCTTCCGGGTCTCCCACGTGGGTGCAGGGGCCCCTTGTCCCTGGGCTATCTTCTGCTGCTTTCCCAGGCACATTAGCTGAGAGCTGGATCAGAAGTGGAGGAGCCGGCAGAGGCACACCTGTGCCGGGGGGGATGCTGGAGCCACACAATACCATCCCCAGAAGTTTTTTAAAGTAACTCGACAGGGTCTGGCTCTGTGGCATAGTGGGTAGGGTAGCCGCCTGCAGTGCCTGCACCCATATGGATATCTTGTATGGGCGCCAGTTGGAGTCCCGGCTGCTCCACTTCTGACCCAGCTTTGCTATGTCCTGGGAAAGCAGTAGAAGATGGCTCAAATCCTTGGGCCTCTGCCCCTGCGTGGGAGGCCCGGAAGAAGCTCCTAGCTCCCGGCTTCGGATCAGCGCAGCTCCAGCCATGTCAGCCATCTGGGGAGTGAACCAGCAGATGGAAGACCTCTTTCTCTCTGCCTCTGTAACTCTGCTTTTCAAATACAAAAATAAATATTTTTTTAAAAAATAAACTTGACAGTGATAATCTTGAAGTAATTAAAAATGCTAAGTCTCACTACACATGTAGTTTACTAGACTTTTGTTTTATTTATGTTTTCCTAGTACTTTTACATATTAAATTGCTTTTAATCTTTTGGTGGTTTTAATAGTTGAGGAGAGCCTCTAGTTGAGCTGACTACCCTTTTTCACTTTTATTTTTTAAGTTGTTAATTTATTTGAATATCCTTACATATACTCAGTTTAAACCTTTTATCATTTTATTGTTTTCTGTTTTTATAGGTACATTTCCTTACATATTCCTAATTTTACGTACACAGAGAATTTTCTTTTATTGACGATTATCTGTTGTTTAGATAAGTAGTATATCCTTATTTTTCATTTAATTTTTATAATGTGTTCTCAGGTCTTTATTTTTCCATACTCAGATCCAGATTTTTAAGAGATACTACTTTTGATATCATGGTCTTCTTTTAAGTCAGAGGTCTGTTCTCTACCTGTGGCTTTCTTTGTAAGGAAAGATGGGGCAAAGTTGAATGAAAATTTGAACAGAAGGAAAAGAAATGGAGTGCCTGAGAAATGAGTGTGCAGTTTTCAGCTGAGTGCTAAAGTTGTCGGTTGTATTGTTGATTAAAATCTTTTAACATCTGACCTCTCATTTTGAGTGGTTTCATTGTAGGAGAGATGAAATATTTTTTTCTTGGGATTGTTTTTAAAACTGGATTTATATGTAAAGTGAGTTCTTTGATTTAGCTACATGTTTGGGACTGAAATTTAGGGTAAAGTATTAATAACTAATAGAATTTTGACGTATCTGGTATATTAAATTATATGGTAATACTGCAAACTTAAGACCTACTGCATATGAAAAGGAAAAGTACAGATTCATAATGAAGAGATAAAAAGATTGTGAACCAAGATATCTACATAGTGAATTGGTGTTGCATAGCCATATATACTGCATATTTGAAACAAAAATCCTGCCTTTCCATTCGTCAGCAAATTTTCATTTGAATTGACTGTCTGTACTGCTTAACCTGATGTATCCAGAATATTAAGGTAACAATAAGTTGGATATTTTCAACACTTCATTACCACTGTTATTTTATATTCTAGAAGCTCCTCCTTTTTTCTTAACATGAACATGTGATTTAATATATTTTGGAACACAAGGAAGGTGCTTTTTTGTAAGATTTATTTATTTGAAAGGCAGAGAGAGAGAGAAATAGAGATACCGTCTATCCACTGGTTCACTTCCCAAATGGCCAAAAGCCAGGAGCCTGGAACTCCAGCTGAGTCTTCATGTGAGTTGCGTTTTCTGCTGCTTTCCCAGGTGCATTAGCAGGGAGCTGGACAGGAAGTGGAGTAGCAGGACTTAAACTGACACCCATATGGGATGCCAGTGTCCCAGGCTGCAGTTTAACCCACTGCACCATAGCATCAGTCCCAGGGAAGGTGCTTTTTTTGTTGTTAACACTGCTAGCAGGCGACTGTTGACATACCCAGGTCTGAACATGAAATGTTTGTCAGTCTATGTTGAACTTTAAGGATTTTAAATATATTCAAAATAAAATATTCCAAATTAATTTTAAGAAATGATAGAGAAAAATAGTTCGAAGTTGTGGTAATTGTTTCTGAAGTTTGATCTTGGCATTTCTCTTTATTTTCTGTTTCCTTGTTGATGGTTATTGAGAATGTAATAGAATTAGATGTGGTTTTATAATTCACCCTAAGGTAAATTCTTTAAATAATTATTGATGTTATTTTGTGAGGACCCTCTCGAATTGAGGCTGTTGTATTGCTTCCTCCTGGGAGCTTTATTGAGAAGGACAGACAGTGATTTAAGGGTGTTGTGTTGTGTGTGTGTTTAATTGAGCAGTTTTTGTTAACATCAGAAACTTACATATTGAATAGTGATTTAGAAACCTTTTTAAAGTCGTGTTTTAAGAATTTTGAGTCATTTTAAGATTAAGAGTGAACCAAAGGCATAATTATCTTTAGGAGTGGCATATATTTTTACCTTTATTCAGCATTTTTCATCCATATAATTGAAAACACCTGTTAATGCTTAACATTTGGAATGACGTAGATTGTGTTACCTTCATTTTATATACCCAAAACTTGAAGGAATTTAAAAAAATTAAGATTATATTTTCATTACTGTTTTTGCAAATAATATATGCATCTACGATCACATGTTAATATAAGAACTTGCATCTGCATATAACACATTCAAGTTAAACACTGTGTAACATTTTCTGTTTTGATCTTCACCAACTACTTTACTATATTTGAATTCTGGACTAACCTGTATTTTTTTTTAACCTTATTTAGCTGTTGTTCTCCAATTACTAGTAATACCTTAAATTGTTTGTTAGAATAGCAGAATTATCCTGGAGTGCTGGTGCTATAGTTATTGTATCTTTAAGTGTGAAAGCAGTTTAAGCATGTGTGATTTATTAACTGCCATGTGGACACACAGCCATAGCTAGGAAGAACAGAAAGCATCATGGGAAACCAAAATGCATATGCTGCTCAGCCCCAGTGCTGTGCAGTGTGCGTATAATGCTAATTGATAGGTATGGCAGACAGCAGTCAATATCTGGAAACCAGTATTCCTGACTACTGCTTTACCTGATCCACAGGTATACTCCTGCTCTCTGAAACAAACTGTCTTTAGCTGTCTGGGTTTAATCCCTGTCTGTTTTCACATTTGGGCTGTAGAAACATACTTTCAATGATTAAAAGCCTTTTGGAGATTTATCATTAATCCCAGGAAAAATAGTGCAAATAAAATGTTATGAACACGAAGAGAGATGCTGTTAGAGAAGTTAAAGATTTGGATTCTGTGTATTTGCCTTACAAAATTTTGTCCTGAAATCAACTTTGTCACATTTGAAGATTAGTTTGTGTGTTTTTGTTTACCTCTGATGTTGACTAACTGGTAAGGAACAAAATAGTAATCTAAAGGGGATTTAATGTTTGCGTCATATTTTATAGATGACCTTGTTTGACATTTGTCATGTGGGAATTTGTGGGCTGTAGAAAAGACCTTAAAATTTATTGTAAAAGACAACCTTTACTTGCTGAAGTGACCCCTGGGCAAGTTACTTAATCTCTTAGAGATTCCAATTTCCTCATTTAAAAAATGAAAATTCCCACCTGTTTTACAAGGTTATTGTGTATACCGAAAGTTAAGTGTGAAATAATGAATTTTGTGAATTTTAAAATGCTGTGCTAATAAATTGGTTACTACATTTTAAAATTAAGACAAAAAGGCTGAATGGCTAGCAGGGTAATCTGGAGAACTATGATCCCAGAATTGCTATTTTCTTAGCTAGGTAATTATTGGCTCCCTATTTTATTAATATTTTTATAAGGCAAGGGGCATATTGAACAATACTATAAAAAGGAGTTATTTGAAATATGAACTTCAGAATTGAGCCCCAGATGAAGTTTTGAAGTATGTCTATATTAACTCAGACAAAAAAATGAACATATGCCACAAGATACTGTTATTTGCATTTTTATAAATACCAGAAAAATGATTCAGTATGACATTGATAGAGTATTCACTCTTTTATAGGTGGGAGTTATACTGTTGAGTCTGTCTGATGTCATATTGCAGGAATTCTTTTTTTTTAAAGATTTATTTTATTTATTTGAAAGAGTTAACAGGCAGAAAGAGAGAGATCTTCCATCCCCTGGTTCACTCCCCAGATGGCCGCAGAGCTGCGCTGATCCAAAGGCAGGAGCCAGGAGCTTCCTCCGGGTCTCCCGCGCGGGTGCAGGGGCCCAAGGACTTGGGCCATCTTCTACTGCTTTCCCAGGCCACATCAGAGAGCTGCATCAGAGAGCTGCATCAGAAGAGGAGCAGCCGAGACTAGACCGAGACTAGAACTGGCGCCCATATGGAATGCCGGCGCTTCAGGCCAGGGCTTTAATCTGCTGTGCCACAGCACCGGCCCCTGCAGGAATTCTTAACTTTTCTGATTGATCTTATCCTGAATTTTATTTTCTATATGTTATTGAAAATTGTTTTCTTATATTTAAATAGGTTACCTTAAATTTTCTTATTCCCTTCAATATCTATCGTGATGGCCCTCAATTATTTAATTTTCTTAACTTTTGTTGGAAGCATTTTGTGACACATGTTTTTAAGGCTTAGCTGAGTTTTTTTTAGTGAATTTTTCCCTACTGAGCAACTTTTAGAATGTGGGTGGGTCCTCTGTCCTTGTATTGATTTAATCTGCCCTGAGGGTTATCGTACATTTAGTGCTTTCTTGAAGTTGTGTGACCTAGAGAATACTTGAGCTTTGGGAGGGTTTGCTGTGGCTGTCTCTTTCCTGAGAAATCTTAGAGCTAATATGAAGAAAAAGAAGTGCTATGAATAATGATTAACATTTTCAAAGGAAAGTGATAGGAAGTCCTGAGGCTTTGTAGCGCCCCTGGTAACCAGTGATATGACTAGACAAAGGCCTGCCTGGTCAGTTTCCTTTACCCCTCTCCTTTAAGGAAACTTTAAAACTCAGCACTTAAAAGTTACAGTGCCAAACTATTGTAGACACTTATATTTTACTGAAAAGCATCAAAAGGAAAGTACTGTTAATTTTTTTTGGTATTTTATTCCAGTCTTTTTTTGTACAAGCATTTGTGGTTTTTCCTTTCAAAATTGCATGAGACTATAGATAGTTTTAATTTTTTTCTTTTTAACATCTTTCAGGGAGAACACTTAAACATTGAGAAGATACTAATCACTGTGGGAAGTGTTTTTCTGGGTGGGGGTGCCTTTCTCTTTGTCCGGTATACTCTCAGTCCCTTTTGTCTTGTGAACTTTCATTTATCCTTCAAGTGTGAAACTGGACATGAACCTTTACCTGCAGGCAAAAGTAGGTACTGTACTTCTTTGCTTCCTTAGCTCACCGTACTAACCTCCAGGCAGTTGGCGGCTGTGATTTGTTTCTGTTTACTAGTTTGTGTCTTCCACTGGGATTGTGGGTTCCCCTAGGGGTAGCAATTTAATCTTCCTTCCATTGCATCCCCCTACTTTAAACGTCTGAATGAATGAATATATGTGTGAATGACTTTGGTTTTGCTTTAACCAAATTATTTGATAGTTACCGTTATTCCCAAATGGGGACGCTCAGGCTCAGAGAGGCTAAGTAACTTTGTCCAAGGTCGCGTAAATAGGAGCTAGCAATGCTGGAAAGATTCAAATCTAAATCTTTGTGCTGTATCACATTGCCAGAAAAGAGTAACAGCTAGTAAATTTTAGAGCTGGAATAATCCATGCTCTCAGACTTCAAAGTCCCATGCTTATCTCTGTGCTGCATTTATATTGATATAGTTAAAGCCTTGTATTTTTCAAAATCTATTTTGTTTTCTGTTCACAAAGATCAAAAGATTATGTGACAGACTTTTGTAAGAGCCTCTTCCATTCTCCTCCCCCCAAAATTAAAAATCCCAGACAAAATGTTTTCACTTCAGCATATGATCCTAGTTTGATTATGTATTTTAACTCTAGAACCTGGCTTTATTTAGAAAGCAATTACACACACACACACAAACACACACACACAAAATTCCTTCTTGTGTATATATTTTTTAAAGTTACTTGTCCAGCCATATTATTTCTAAAAGCCAGGGTAAAAACATTTTCATTGCTGTCTGAAAATCAGTTTTTAAAAAAATCTAGCTCTTGGTACAAGCCTGACCTCCTGAGATTATCCAGTTTTTGCATTGTATTCAGTGTCTGGCTGGATTCCTTTTAACTAATTATGATGAGTAGGATCATCTCAGTTAGTTCTTTAGTCTTCTCAGTTGTCATAATAATCGGAAGTGTGGTAATTAAGTTGTGATTTGCTCTTTAGGTCAATCTTCCTATCAAGCAGGTTTGTAATCTAAGGTTCATTTAATTTCTTTCAAATTATTTAGATTTATTTATGGTTTTCATTGCTTTATAGCTGTTGTGTTAATTATAATTTTTCAATGGCTTTTATTGTATATTATATTTGTACATACTTTTTTAAAGATTATTCATTTATTTGAAAGTCAGAGTTACACAGAGAGAAGGAGAGGCAGAGAAAGAAGTCTTTCATCTGCTGGTTCACTCCCTGACTGGCTGCAATGGCCAGAGCTGTGCCAATCTGTAGCCAGGAGCCAGGAGCTTCCTCTGGGTCTCCCACGTGGGTGCAGGGGCCCAAGGACTTGGGCCATCTTCTACTGCTTTCCCAGGCCATAGCAGAGAGCTGGATTAGAAGTAGAGCAGCAGGGACTTGAACCAGCGCCATATGGGATGCTGGCACTATAGGCAGTAGATTTACTTGCTACGCCACAACGCCAGTCCCAGTTTTTATACATAGTTTTAATGTAAAATATTTTTAAAACTTAAACATAACAACTCAGCATAGATGAGGGTTCTTGTGCCTTGAAAGATCACCTTTAAAAAATTCCAGCATTTTTCTTTCAAAAGCAGGAACAGTAAAACTGTTAGTGATTTATTATTGTTAAGATTTGTTGTTGTCATTGTTTATTTTTAAAATTTTTTTTATTGATTTGAAAAGCAGAATGACAGAGGCAGAAAGAGATCTTTCCACTGGTTCATGCTTCTGATGGCCTCAACGGCTGTAGCCGGGCCAAGCCAAAGCTAGGAGCCTGGAACTCCGTCTGGGTCTCCATATGGGTGGCAGGGGCCCAAGTATTTGGGCCATCTTCTGCTTTGCCAGGCACATTACAAGGGAGCTGGATCAGAAGTAGAGCAACCAGTATATGAACTGGTGCTCATATGGGATGCCCCCATTGCAGGTGGCAGCTTAACCTACTGTACCACAATGCCAGCCTCCCAAAATTCCAGGTTTAATCAAAAGCAAATGGACTCAAGTAAACACTAATACCACGTATAAAACCTAAAGATTCTTTTAGAAGAAATTTTATTGTAAGAATTACATCACTGATAGACCATAATCTGGAAGCCTGTTAATGTTTAAAGGATAAGTTAACATGTTTAAGCTCAAAAGATTTTAATTGCTGTTATTTTGGTCCGATATATGTTTCTCTAGTCATAGTCAAATTTTTATTCATTTTAGAGGAAATTGATAAAATGGACTGCTTATAAATTCAGTAATTTTCTACTATATAGGGTGAAAATCAAACTTGTGAAATTTATTTACCAGTTTATCATGCAGATCTTCAAGGGAAAAATTTAAAAGAAATTAAACCTTGTTTTAGTTGCTGAGTGTACATACTTATTCATAACTGTTAGTCATGTGTTTTTGAATTTTTAAGGAGAAATTGATTATTAAAAAGCTTCACTTATTTATTTGAAAGGCAGTGACAGAGGTGGAAGGGGGATAGGGAATGAGGAGGTAGGGGGAGAAAGAAAGATAAAGGAAGAGACAGAGACAGATATCTTCCATTCTTTGTTTCATAATACTGAAGCTTGGAGTCCACAACTCCATCTGGTGTCCCAGGGGCACAAACACTTGGGCTGTTTGATGCTTTCCTAGGTACACTAACAGGGAGCTAGACCAGAAGTAGAATGTTCTGAACTGGAAGTGGCATTCCAATAGGGAATGCTACTGTCTCAAGTGAGACTCAGTCTGCTGTACCACACTGGCCCGCCCCTGAGGAATTAATTTTAAAATGTTATATAATTAGCTGAAAATCTAACTTCATTGTTTTATAAAAATGAAGTAGGCAGGGGACTTAAGATGTGAGTTTAAAACTTTTAAAGAGCCAGAGCCAGAGTGAGAGGGAGAGAGAGAAAGCTTCTTTCTACTTATTTATTCCCAAATGCTTGCAACAGCCAAGGCTGGACATCACCTGCTGCATCCCAGGGTACTCACTGGCAGAAAGCTGGAATTGGAAGCAGAGCCAGGCATTTTCCCCACTGTGCCAAATGCCTGCCCTGAGTGTGTTTTAACTATAATTCTGACACGTTTTCTCTAAAAAGTTAATTCTAAAAGTTCTAATTAGAGAACTCCCATTTTCTGGAATACATATTGCCATATATATTGCGTTTCAATAGTATTTAGTGAAGACTATATAACAAATGAATAATTCTTAAGTTGGTCAGGGGGTGAAAAGAAGATTGCAAGTAAAAATATCACCTACAACTCTACATATGTAAAGTGCCTGATAACAGCATTTATTTGATGAAAAGTAATTCCTAATATCAGAAGACCTCCTTGTCTAAGACAGTATTGGTACAAAAAGGTATAGCTTTTGTACTTAATATGAAATATTTTTTTCATTGAGATACTATATTTATTTTTAAGGGTACTAATTATATCTCTATGTAGGTATTTTTAGGAAATACCTTAATATATAAAGTATTAATTATAAACTAAGATTTCAGGATATCAGTTTTTATAGATAGTAAGAAATGTTTTATTTATTTAATTATTTGAGAGGCTGGCGGGTGGTTCCCATCTGCTGGTTCAGTCCCCAAATACTTGCAATATCCAGGACTGGGATGATCTGAGGCCTAGGGCTGGGAACTCAATCTAGATCTCCCAGTGAGTGACAGGAACTCAATTACTTGGCCCATCACTGCTTCCTTCCACTGTATTCATTAGCAGGAGACAGGAGTCAGGAGCTGAAGCCAACTCTGAAACCCAAGTTCTCTGATGTGGATGTGAGCATCTCAACTGGTATCTTAACCACTAGGCTAAGTGCCTGCCCTTGTTTTGTAGGTTGATCATCATCTGCTTTGACTTGAATATTACCTGTGTATTTTACTGAACTGTATTTATAGATATAGTTTGCTTGGAAAATAAAACTAAAGATGGAAGAAATGGTTGAGTTTGCTTGATCCCTTGTTCCAATCCAGAAGCTAAACTTTCTAGACCCGAATCTAGAATAATCTACTGCTATTCTTCTTTGCTATTCATGACCATTTCCTAGGTTCCAGTTATTTTGGGGAGATTAAAAATTTCTTTGCAGAAATTTTTTTTGCAGGCGCTTTCAAAAGATAATTGGCAGGAAATAAAATAATCACACTAGAATCTCTTATACTCCCAGAATTCTGAATATATATTGGATTATAATTCTTTGACCTGGGTTTCCTAAGGAAAGCAAATGTACCTGATAGGAGAACCTGAGAATCTAGGAATTCTTATGATACCCTGAGTTGTAGTTAGACTTTACTTTGACTTTTATTCATTAATTCATTGATTTATTGAACAAATATTTACCTAGTCCTGCTTTATGGCAGGTACTTTTTTACACACAACTTTTCTTCTCTCATGGTGAACACCAGGGATGGGTTATTAAAGTGTTCTTTTGTGTGGTATTATTTTTCTTGACTTTAATGGCAATACTGTTGATTTTTCACTCAGATACTATATTTATTTTAAGGATATTAATTATATTTTAGATATATTTGGGAAATACCCTAACATGGAAAGTATGAATTATTAGCTAGGATATCAGGGTATCAGTTTCTATAGATGATAAGAACTGTTTTATTTGTTTGAGAGAGAGGGAGAGAGAGATATAGAGAGAGGTCCCATCTGCTGGTTCAGTCTCCGAATTAATACTTGCAATGACCAGGACTGGGATAAGCTGGAAGCCATGAACTGCTACAAAAATATACATTTTAAAAATTTTATTTAAGGTATGCAAACCATGCATTTCATATATATAAATTTAGGAAGATAGTGATACTTCCCATCCTACTCTCCCCCTCTCACACTCCCACCCTTCTTCCTCCCTCTCCCTCTCTTATTCCCAGTGTTAATTTTTACAAAGATCTATTTTCAGTTTACTTTGTACTCATAAGATTAACCCTACACTAAGAGTTCAACAAATAGTATGGAGGGAAAAAAAAAACTCTTCTTTAACAGTCAAGACATTATTTCTAGCACTTATAAAAATTGACATTATAACTAGAAGTAGATTTAAGAACCTACATCAAGGAGAGATTATAGATGTTTTTAATATAAATATTTTAGTATCCTAATTTTCTCTATTTACTGTTTTAATAATTAGGTGTTTATGGAATATATCAGGGATTTGAACATTAGCTTGGATTTTTAAAGTTTTATTCTTTTTAAAGATTATTTTGGAGATGGTGTTGTGGTGTAACAGGTTAAACACCACTTACAATGCCAGCATCCCATATGGGCACTGGTTCGAGTCCCGGCTGCTCCACTTCTGATCTGGCTCCCTGCTAACATACCTGGGGAAGCAGCAGACAAGTGCATGGGCCCAAGTGGGAAACTCATGAAGCTCCTGGATCCTGGCTTCGGCCTGGCCCAGCCCTGACGGTTGCAGCTATTTGGGGAGTAAACCCGCGGATGGAGGATCTTTCTCTCTGTCACTCTGTGTTTCAAATAAAACTTTTTATCTGCTGGTTGACTCCCCAAATGGCCGCAGCATCCAGGTCTGGTTCATGCCAAAGCTAGGAGCCAGGAACTCCTTCCAGGTCTCCCACATTGGTGTCAGGAGCTTACGTAGTTGTACCAATATCCTCTGCTTTGCAAGCACATTTTCAGGGAGTTGGACTGGAAGCAGAGTAGTTGGGATTCATACTGGCACCCTGATGTGTGATGCAGATATTGCAAGCTGTGACTTAACCTGCACCAAGGTGCATGCCAGCTTGGATTTTTAAAAAATGGTATACAGGTTTCGTTGTTTTATTGTCCCATTCATATCTGTATATGTTGGCTCATATCCAGCAATTTACTTGCATTTAAAAAATATTTTTTATTATTTGAAAGGTAGAGTCGGGTAAGGGGGAGAGCAAATGAGCAAGAGCCTCTGACAGAGATCTTTTATCTGCTGGTTTACTGCCCAGATGCCCACACCATCTGAGACTGGGCCAGGCTAAAGTCAATCTCCTGTATTGGTGACAGGCACCCAAGCACTCAAGTCACTATTCATTGCCTCCCAGGGTGTGCACCAGCAGGAAACTGGAATCAGAAGTAGAGCCAGAAATTGAACTCAGGTACTCCTATATAGGATGTGGGTGTCCCAGAGTGGCGTTCTAATTGCTGTGCCAAATGCCCACCCCATTTGTCTTCTGTTTAAAAGATTTATTTATTTATTTGAAAGGCAGAGTTAGAGAGGCAGAGGCAGAGGTGCAGAGAGAGAGAGAGAGAGAGAGGGAGGTCTTCCATCTAGTGGTTCACTCCTCAGATAGCTGCAATGGCCGGAGATGCGCTGATCCGAAGCCAGGAGCTTCTTTCAAGTCTCTGTAGCGGGTGCAGGGGCCCGAGGACTTGGGCCATCCCCCACTGCTTTCCCAGCCATAGCAAAGAGCTATGCCGGCACTTTAGGTGGTGGCTTTACCTGCTATAGCACAGTACTAGCCCCATCCATTTGTCTTTTTAAAAACAAGTTTGTGTTACAGTGAATTTTTGATACATATTTCTGTTATGTATAGCATGATATTTCTAAAGTCATAAATTTGACATATTCTTGTAAATAAGCTACCTTTTATAAAAAAACCATTATACTTTATTATATAAATATGTACTATTAGCTCTGTGCTGATTTGGGTGAGAGTCTGGTGCAAGCAGTACCTTTCGTTGGTGTTGTCATTTGTATAGAACCTAGATCTTCTGTTATTCTTGATCAGTTCAACATCACTACTGAATACAGCAAGTAATAGTTTACACATCACCTTTGTGCTGTTTCGTTCTTTGGCATATTTAGTTTTGCTGCTTTGTAACACTCATTTCATGCTAAGCAGATGATTTAATCAAAACACGTAAAAGTAAGTGCCATGGTGTTTCGGTGTTTTTATATCATGTTTATTTTCTATGATTTTTTCTTAAGTTTGGTTCAAGTATTAAATATTTAAAATTTTATTTTTTGGTTCCATATTATAAAGATTCTAGTTTGTTTCATGATAGAGCAGTTTGTTAATGAAATTGGTTGATCGTTTTAAACAATAGTTCTTTCTTTGTTGTCTTTACGCTTTTTAGGTGGCAGCCAATGCACACATTCCTCCAGACTACCTCCTTAAAATTTGCGAGCGGATTGGTCCCTTACTAGATAAGGAGATCCCTCAGAGTGTCCCTGGGGTACAGACCTTACTAGGTGTCGGTCGGCAGTCTCTGTTACGGGATGCCAAAGGTAAGATTTTCAGATTTTAGAACTATGTTATCAGAGGAAAGAGGAAAACATGTTAAATTTTTGGCTGAGTATATGTTCCTGTGCTTTTTTTAAAAAGCTATTTATTTGCTTATTTATTCATTGATTTATTTAAGAGAGAGAGAGAGGAAGGAAGAAAGGGAGGGAGAGGGAGAGAAAGTATGCATGTATAAGGATTCCCATCTGCTGGTTCATTCTTCCAATGCCTGCAATGCCTGGGGCTGGAGCCACAAGTTAGAAACACAATCTAAGTCTCCCATGTGGGTGACTGGAATACCATTACTTGAGCCATCACCTGCTGCCTCCTGGGGTCTGCATTGGCAGGAAGCTGGAGTTGAGAATTGAACCCAGGAACTCCGATGTGGGATTCAGGTGTCTTAACTGCTGAACTAAATACCTGCTTCTCCATGCTTTTCTAAATACTCATTTTTCTTATCTTGCCAGTGTTGTTTTTATTTTCTTAGCATGTAAGCAAAATTTAGGGGTATCAGTAGGAGCTCTTCTGTGTAAAACAGTGACTATCACAAAGGTAAAGAATATAAAACCCCTGGGGCCAGCGCTGTGGCGTAGCAGGTAAAGCCACTGCCTGCGGTGCCAGCATCCCATATGGGTGCTGGTATAAGTCCCCTCTGCTCCACTTCCAATCCAGCTTTCTGCTATGGCCTGTGAAAGCAGTAGAAGATGGCCTAAGTGCTTGGGCCCTTGCATCCACATGGGAGAACTGGAAGAAGCTCCCTGCTTCAGGTTGGCCCAGCTCTGGTTGTTGTGGCCATGTGGGGCGTGAACCAGCAGACGGGAGACTTCTCTTTCTCTGTCTCTCTGCCTCTGCCTCTCTGTAACTCTGCCTTTCAAATAAATAAATAAATCTTTAAAAAAAATATAAAACCCCTTTGTAATCATGAAATAGAGATTTCAAAGATTGTTGCTCTGGTAAATATAGTATAAATGCTTTAAACACTTTCATTATGTTTTAATGTTCTTATTCCTTATTAATCATGATAATATGAACCAAGTCATATTGTATACTTCATAACACATAAATAAAATTAGATTTATACATTTTATATTAGAAAATATTTAAATAGAAATATTGGCCCATCAGTGATTATTCAATAACATTTTCTCTACTGTGTTATATTTTAGTTTTTTACAGATTTTCCCCAAAGTTTTACATGGAACCCCAATATGTAAAACATTTAAAGTGCTATTTTATGAACATGAAAAAAAACTATCTCTTGGAGTAATAAATACTTAAGGTCTAGCAACCATTTTGTTTGTTATGTTTTGTGTTATTAACATACTAGTTTTAAACATCTCATTTTATAATGTAAGCAAATTCTTCAATTGAGTTAACTTAGAAACTTTCAGGAGAGTAGTAGAATACTTTTGTTTTAAAGCAAAATAATTAAGACTAATATTTGCTTAAATTTTTTTAAAGGTAAACATAAAAGTCAGACAAAGCATCAACTATTTATAGTCTTTTATCATCTGATATATGTTGTTGTTACTTGCTATGGGCACAACTGGCAAATGTTCTATAACATGGGCATGTCCCAAGTATAAATGTATCTGAATTTTCCATTTCATATTTGTCCTATTGTCATATCTTGGCTTATACAGTTTTATATGAATAGACATGACTAAGCCTAAAGATTAAGAATGTAAACTTAAAAATTGACTAGTATATGACATGTTTTATAAGATTCAGACACCAAGCACCCTGCTGATATGTTAAGTGTTGGTGTTTACCAGTCATAATTTAGTTTATAGCATGTTTAAATATATGTCTATTATTTTTACTGTGGTTTTAATAATTAAAAATATATACCAAAAATGAAAGTGAAATCAGAATTTACCTCTAAGGCAAATTTATAAAAACATTGTTCTATTCTTTGACTAACTTTCATTCTTTTTATAGACTGTAAGAGTACACTATGGAATGGGTCTGCTTTTGCAGCTCTACATAGAGGCAGACCTCCAGAACTACCTGTAAATTATGTGAAACCTCCAAATGTGGGTGAGTGAGAAACATATTCTTGATTCATTCCTTCCTGAATGTAATTAGAAAGCCAAGAACAGGTATCAGAATTAAATTTGAAGTGTAAACGAGTGCTTACATTCTTGAGAAGTTTCATTGTTGGTCCAAATTTTTCATGTATTTTATTTAATTAAGCAGATATAATCATGATTTTGTAAAAAGGTGACTGCTTTTTAGTTATTTTGTTCCTTTTTTTCTTAGTAAAAGCATTTCTTTTTTTATGTAGTACAGGTGTTTTTAGCCATATGGTTGTGTATTTACATGTCTATGTGCTGAATTTCCCAAAGATTTTATAGGGAAATTTATAAAGATAGCTTTCAGAAGGAAACAAAACAAAAGTACATTCTGCTTTTATCTGTTTGTCAGACTTGTAGTGATATTATATATTTTTATGTGTGTTTATTAAGACAAAAAGTCACCCTTCCTGTTTCTAGTTTACTGACACATGTTGCTTTCATATTATTCTTGAGACATCTCGGGCCACACCATTTTCAAGAGAAATTAGTAGTGTGTCCCAAGGAGATCCTGTGAACAAAACTATTTGTATTAAAGTTAGTTCTCACAAAGTATTTGCAAGATGAGGGTCCTGGCTGAATAACTGCTACTCTGCTTCCCTATGTTCTCACTCTCCTGAAGAACATTTGTAATTTTATATAGTGTCTAGTACTTACAGAATATGCCATAAATATGAAATGGATGAATTTTAAATTGAAAAATAAGAATGTTTTTAATATTGTTTTAGACACTATGTTTATAAAACTTATTTACCCCCAGATGTTAAATAAATACATTGACACTACAAAGAATTTTTTTGAATTTTTATTTATTTTCATTTTAGTTGAAAGGCAGAGAAACAGACAGTTGCAGAGATTTTCATTCTACTTGTTCACTTCCCAAATGCCTGCAACAGCTAGGGCATGGCCAGAACAAGGCCAGGACCCAGAAACACCATCCAGGTCTCCCATGTGAGTAGCAGGGACCCAACTGTTTGAGTCTCATCTGCTACCTTTCAAGGTGTGCATTGGCAGGAGGCTGAATCACAAGCAGAGTAGCTGGGACTAGAATCAGGCACACCAATATTGGATGTGGATATCCCACATGATGTCTTAACCACCACACCAAAAACCTGTCCCTGGAAATTTTATTGAGACAAAGGCATTGATTCAAAATTTGTAAGGCTTGAGGCTAGCATTGTGGTGCAGCTAGTTAAGCCACTGCCTGCAACACTAGTGTCTGTATTAGCACCTGAGCAATGGTTTCTGGCCCACCTGTTGCATTTCTGATCCAGCTGCCTGCTAGTGCACCTGGCAAAGCAGTGGACGATGGCTCAAGTGCTTGGGCCCCTGCCACCCATGTGAGACTGGCTGAAGCTCCTGGCTCCTGGTTCCTGGCTTTGGCCTGGTCCAGCCCTGGCTGTTGCAGCTATTTGGGGAGTAACAAGTGGATGGAAGATTCTCTTTCATTCTTGGTCTCTCCCTCCCTTTCTATCTCTTTGTAACTCTGCTTTTCAAATAAATAAATAAATCTTTTAAAAAAATTCATAAGGCTTATTAAGGGGAAATTGGATATACTAGGATATATTGCTAACGGTACTCTTCTGTAGCCTGGATATTGCTTGGATGAGTAGGCTACTGAGTTGGATCTAATTGAACATGCTATTGTTAACCTCTTTTTTTTTTTTTTACTTTTAAGGGTATTTTGTTAACTCACCCAAATTATCCAATGTTCATTTTACCTAAAAGCTTTTTCATAATTTATTGAATTGAGCTATCTTGTTACTTTTACATTTATTTATATGCACAGATACAATATTTTCAGCCATGCTATCAACATTATTTTGTAGTGCTTTATACTTCCTTCAGTCTTCACATGTGAAGTGCTAAAGAGAAGTCTTTAGAGTATTATTTTCAGATTTTCTTTATTCTTTCTTCCTTTACCCCCCTTTTCTCCTTCTTTTAGTTTTTTTTAAAGATTTATTTATTTATTTGAAAGGCAGTTACAGAGAGAAACAGAGAGAGAGAGAGAGATCTTCTTTCCTCTGGTTTACTCCCCAAATGGCCACATGGCTAGAGCTGGGCCAATCTGAAGCCAGGATCCAGGAACTTCTTTCTGTCTCCCATGTTGGGGGCCAGGGCCCAAGCACTTGGGCCATCCTCTGCTGCTTTCCCAGGTGCATTAGCAGGGAGGTGGATGGGCAGTGGAAGAGCAGGGACTTGAACTGGCATCCATATGGGATGCCAGCACAGGCAGTGGCTTTACCCACCATGCCACAGCACCCCTTCTATTAATGAAGCATATACTCTCAGACTTCTGCTGGTTTTATAGAGTATACTCTTTACAATGCTTTGAATCTTATTTTCAGTGGTTTTTAAGAAATGTAATATCACTTTTATTGATGCTCTCAAATTTTAAAATATGTATATATATTTATTTTATTTCAAAGGTGGCAAGATAGGGAGGGAGAAAGAGACAGACAGTTTTCATCCACTTCACTCTGAAGCTGGGAGGACTGGAGCTCAATCCAGGTGTCTTATATAGGTGGCAGGGACCAAAATACTTGAGCCATCACCTGCTGCTTCTCAGGGTGTGATTAGTGAAAAGCTTGAACCAGAAATAAAGTAGCTGGAGCTTGTAGTAGGCATGCTCATGGGATGAGGGAGTCCCCAGCTACAACTTAACTTCTGTGCCAAATATCTGTTTCTGAAATTCTTTTTAAATCTGCCATATTATTTGGAGAGGAACTCTTAGAATAGAAATAATTCAGTCGTGATTTATTTTCATGTAGTGCCTACTAGCCGTGGTACTTTGTTTTTGATAATTAGAATTCATAGACAGATAAAATCTCAGAGGATTTAAGTAAGAAAGTAAGCAAGATGAATATGAAAATCTTTTAAGTTTTAATTTGAGGCAATTTTCTTTTGGGGCACAGCTCTCCACAGCTACTTTAAATCAATCAGTTCCACAGTTTGTCAATTAAACCAATGTAATCATGAAGGTCAATCTTAAAAGTGTTGTCAAAGAACCTTAGAACTAGAAAGATCTTTACTAACAGTATTTCCGTGGGAAAAAGGCTCCCATGGTCAAGTAAATGTGGGAAACAATGAGTTTTTTTTAGTGAATGGGAAAATATTGGGGCTAGTGTTGGGGAGCAGCTGGTTGCTCTGCTTCTAATCCAATGTCCTAGTAATGCACTTGCGAAGGCAGTCAATGATGGCCCAAGTACTTGGATCCCTGTCACCCATGTGGGAGATCCAAATGGTTTCCTGGCTCCTGGCTTCAGCTTGGCCCAGCCCTGGCTCTTGTGGTTAGTTGGTTGAGTGAACCCGTGATAGAAGATTTCTCTTTCTCTCTGTCTTTGCCTTTCAAAAAAATAAACTGAGGAGAATTGAATGGAAATAGTACTTCTTAAAGCCTTTCATGTTCTAAAATGCATTGAGAATCACCTTATGGGGAATATTTTCCAAGTAATTTGAGTTTGGAAGCCCTCATTTCTTGGCAACATAGAGATAAAACCTCTCTGTCTATAGCAAAAGAACCTAAAGCCCAGAGAAGTTGCGTGATTGGCCTAAGTTACATTGCTTTGTATTCCAAAAAGCCTATGTTCTTAGCATCATACTTCTTTGGTATAACAGATGTACACTTGCAGAGCATCATTCTTTATTTTTTTAAGATTTATTTTATTTATTTGAAAGGCACACTTAGAGAAAGGGAGAGAGAGACAGAGAGTGATCGTCCATCTGTTGGTTCAGTCCCCTAGTGCCTACAACAGCTAAGGTTGTGCTAGACCAAAGCCAGGAACTTTTTCTGACTCTCCCACTTGTGTACAGGGGCCCAAGGACTTGGACCATCTTCCACTGCTTTCCCAGACACATAAGCAGGGAGCTTGATCCGAAGTGGAGCTGCTGGGTCTTGAACCAGCACCAATATGGGATGCCTGTGATGGCTTTACCCGTTATGCCACAAAGCTGGCCCTGTGTTTCCACATTCTTATCAGGTTTGGGTTCTGTCAATTAATATTTTTTCATGTGCATATTTACAAACCTGTATATGTTTAGTGAAGTATCTGTTTTTTGCCCATTTTTAAATTTTTAAAAAATATATATTTTATAAAACAGAGTGAGAGAGGGAGAGGATGGGGGAGTGAGGGAGGGAGGAAGAGGGAGGGAGGAGTATCTGCCCTCTATTAGTTCACTCCTCATATGTCTGTAACAGCTGGGGCTGGACCAGGCCAAACCAGAAGTCTGGAACTATATCTGAGTCTCCCACGTGGGTGGAAGGGGATCAAGTACTTGAGTCATCATCTACTACTTCCCAGGCATATTAGCAGGGGGCTGCATTCAAAGCAGAGTAGCCAGGATTTGAACCTGCACTCCAATATGGGATGTGAGCATCCCTGAAGCTGTTTAATCTGCTGTGCCATGGCACTGGCACTTTTTGCTTAGTTTTTTTTTTTTTTTTAATTTGTTTACTTATTTGAAACTTAGAGTCACAGACACAAATAGAGAGAGATCTTCATTTGGCTGGATCACTCCCCAGAAGGCCACAACGTCCAGGGCATACATATATTATATATAATATATACACACTTATATAGTAGATTATATAACATATATTATTAATATATTAATTATATTAATATATACTTAACATTTGGGAACTTTTTAGTAGTTATAATTTGAATATAAACTTTACACAAACTCAAATACGTGTTGTGCTAAGATAGTTTGTTAGTACAGAAGAAATTTTAAAAGTTTGTTTTATATCTGTTTGAGGAATTCAGTTATGAGCTATTGTGGTAAAACTTTCAGAGATTTTCCTAGTGTATTCTTTTTTCTTTATTAAAATATGTATTTATTTGAAAGGCAGAGTTAGAGAGAGGAGAGACAGAGACAGAGACAGAGAGAGAGAGAGAGAGAGAGATCTTCCATTTGCTGGTTTACTCCCCAAGTGGCCGCAACAGCCAGGGCTGTGCCAAGCTGAAGCCAGAAGCTTCTCCTAGGTCTCCCATGTGGGTAGCAGGGGCCCAGGTACTTGGGCCATCCTCCATGGCTTTTCCCAGGCCATTAGCAGGGAGCTGGATATGAAGTAGAGCATCTGAGACATGAACTGGCACTCGTATGGATGCTGGCATTGTGAGGCAGCGGTTTTACTTGCTATGCCATAATGCCAGCCCCCTAATTAATATATTCTAAATCATTTTCATAAAATTATTCGTGTAAATAACAATAGGATGGATTTTTTACTTAGTCTGAGGCTGATATACTAAACTGAGTCAAGGGCATGATTCAATAGGACTGTTTTTAAACTTTTTTTTCCTTTTATCTTTCATACAATTGGCATATAGCAATGTCCTATAATTTATGTCGAAGGCCTATAATTTACACTGTATACAGCTTGGGAGGCTTGTATTAATTCTAAAGCCAAATTAATATTTACGTGTTGCTATAAGCTTCCATTTAGCATTGATTGACTCTTGACTTACTGGCCATTGTATGGCTATAAGTTATACTTAATTCCAGAATTAACTTTGAGGTGGGATATCTGTCTCTTGTTAATATATAAATGTAAAAATGAAAGAAAGTAGTCTAATTTAAACTTTTTATCTGGGTGAGATGACTGGGGTTTTGCTAGGAGTATTTGGCATCCTCCCTCTCTAATTTTAGGTAGTTCTTCCTATCTTGCCCATGAACTACACTTTTGTCAGGCATTGCATTTTGTTGCTTTTCTACCTCTATTTAACATCTTTGGGTACTCATGTAATTGAGCATGAAGCAGGTTCCTTCTAAAGTCATTACTTTTATGTGTTATGTATTTGGAGAGGAGCAAGGGATGCTTGTCACACCTGCAAGTAATTACAACTGGAATGTAAACTCAGAATCTTTTGTATGTGCTGCATTGTGAGTGATCACTATATATTAAATGGATGGAAGTGCTGTAATTGCTGCTACATGGAAATTGAAGCATCCCTGTTAAATGTATTTATGTGATTTCACGTACATTTCTGGAGTTAATATTGTAGTAATATTAGGAGTAACAATTTTAAGTAGCTTTAAAAGAAAACGTTTTCATATAGAGGTTTATCTACATCATATAAAATCTAATGAAAAAATTTCTTTTTAATGCTACTGTGAACATTTCCCCTTTTCTCATTATTCCTTATCACTCGTTTAGCCTTTACTTTCCATGTACACCAAAGTATTCTGAAAGGATGGCTTGATATTCATTCTATACATTTAACTCAGTACCTTACAAGTATAGATGGTTAGCAAAGCAAAGCTGTAAAGCAGTGCCAGGTTTGTTTAGTTGGAGGAAAAAATAGTCTGCACTTCTAACAACCACATCAGGTTAAATGATTTAGAAGAGGATATGCAATAAAGATTTGGGATGTTTTTCATTTCAAATTTTAGTATACATATTAAATGAGCTTTGTGAAAATCTGAATGGACTTGGAAGTAATGTTTATTCACCATACTTCACTTAATATTTTCCAAGCAATAGGGCATTCAATGAACTTGAGTTATTGGTAGCCTGGATAGTATTTACTAGAATTAAGCACTGTGGATAAATATTAGGGGATGGGATTGTCATCAGCCTTAAAGACTGTAAAGCTTTTAGTATGAATAGTTAAGGTTTTAGAGAGATGATTTTATCCATAACAACATTAAATCCATGAAAAAAATTCTATAGTTTTGTACTTTGACTAGAGTTCAGATTTTACTGAAATTCAGTTTTCTTCCATTTTTGGCTTCTTTCAAGAATTATTTATAGTAATTTATTTAGTTGTTAGAACTTCTTAGAGATTCTTAACTAGTTTCTCGCAGAAAACCCTACTAGGCATGGGAATTTTAGAATTGACACTGAATTTCATGAGTCACTTTTGAGTGTTTTTTTTGGTCTATTTTTATCTTCTCTACATAAGCTTGTTATATTTTTTGAAGATTTATTGATTTGTTTGTAAGTCAGAGAGAGAGTGAGGCAGAGAGCGTGTGTTTCCATCTGCTGGTTCATTCCTCATATGGCTGCAATGGCCAGAGCTGGGAAACCATGAGTCGCTTTTGAGGTGTTTTTTTTTTTTTTTTTAAATTTATTTATTTATTTGAGAGTCAGAGTTACACAGAGAGAGAAGGAAAGGCCTGAGCTGTGCTGATCAAAGCCAGGACCCAGGAGCCAGGAGCTTCCTCCAGGTCTCCCATATGGGTGCAGGGACCCAAGGACTTGGGCCATCTTCTACTGCCTTCCCAGGCCATAGCAGAGAGCTGGATTGGAAGTGGAGCAGCACCCATATGGTATGCCTGCACTGCAGGCAGTGGCTTTATCCACTACACTATAGCGCCAGTCCTGTTAAGTGGTTTTTAGTCTATTATTGTCCTCTTTACATAAGCTTTTTATATTTTTTTTGAAGATTTATTGATTTGTTTGTAAATCAGAGAGAGAGAGAGAATGAGAGAGGCAGAGAGAGGCAGAGAGAGCATGTTTCTATCTGCTGGTTCATTCCCCATATGGCTGCAATGGCTAGGGCTGGGAAGCCAGGAGTCAGAAGCATCATCTAGGTCTCTTACATAGGTGCGTGGTCCTAAGCACTTTGGCCATCTTCCAATGCTTCTCTGAGGCACATTAACGGGGAGCTGGATCAATAGTGGAACAGCAGGGACACAAACCTGTACCCATATGGGATGCCTGCACTGCGTATTATGTCATGTTATGCCACAATGCTGGCCCCAGTTTCCTATGTTTTAACCAGTCAGAAGTTTGCATATATACATTGTATTTTCTGATTGAACTTACAACAAATAAAATTTTTGGTGTTGCCCAAGTGATGTGTTTATGAAAATACTGATCCAAGATTATTTTAGCCTTGCTAAAGTGTCACTTGTTTTCTGGAAAAAAAAAAAACACTTTGTATATGAAGATGATGATTTTGATAGTGATGGTGTGGTGCAAGAAGCCCAATTTGTGAACAATTGTCTTTTTTTGTTTTTTTCTTTATTTTGTTTCTTTTTCTCTCTCTTTTTTTAGTCTTTTTTTTTTAAATTATTTATTTGAGAGGCAGAGTTACAGAGGAAGAGGTAGAAAGAGAAAGAGGGGTCTTCATCTGCTGATTCACTCCCCAAATGGCCGCAACGGCCAGAGTTGAGCCAATCTGAAGCCAGGAGCCAGGAGCTTCTTCGGGTCTCCC
Source organism: Oryctolagus cuniculus (assembly GCF_051225735.1). Classification (NCBI taxonomy): domain Eukaryota; kingdom Metazoa; phylum Chordata; class Mammalia; order Lagomorpha; family Leporidae; genus Oryctolagus; species Oryctolagus cuniculus. Next base: position 68,871,050 of record NC_142888.1, read on the forward strand.
ATGTGAGTGCAGGGGCCCAAGGGCTTGGCCCATCTTCTGCTGCCTTCCCGGGCCATAGCAGAGAGGTGGATTGGAAGTGGAACAGCAGGCCAAACAATAGTGCTTTCTGCCTTGTGTGTATAAAGACTTTAGACTGTTATTTGGTCAGCAGTTATTGGCTGAGCCTGGTGCTATTTTGGATTCACTCTTAGCTTTTGCTGAAAACACGATGCTCACTGCTTCATACTTCAGTACACCCTTACATTTCTGACTTGTATTTGAGGTAGATGTGTAGCTACTATTTATTAGACATAAAAAAACTTTGCTTTATTGCTTTGAAGTTGGTTTAAAAGATTTAAAAATATTTCTTGGGCACAGCGCTGTGGCTTAGCTGATTAAGCCACCACTTGCAGTGCCAGCATCCCATCTGGGCGCTGGTTCAAGTCCCAGCTGCTCCATTTCCCATCCAGCTCCCTGCTAATAAACCTAGGAAAGCAGTAGGAGATGGCTCAGATGTTTGGGCCCCAGCACCCACGTGGGAGACCTGGAAGAAGCTCCTTGCTCCTGGCTTTGGTCTGGCCCAGCCCTGGCTGATGCAGCCATTTGGGGAGTGAACCAGTAGATGGAAGACTTCTCTCTCTGCCTCTGCCTCTCCCTCTTTGTAACTCTACCTTTCAAATAAATATTTAAAGAAAATTTCTTACTAGATATTAGGTCATTATTTTGGTAATATCATTTGTCCTTTAGTCCCTTCATAGACTGGCCTGCCCAGCAGGTTTGAGATTATTCTTTAAAATAGATGGATTTGTTATTTTCCAAAGCCTTATTAGTAGACACAAGGTACTTTATAACTTGCTTACATTTTAAAATATAGTAGAGTTGCCGGCGCTGCGGCTCGCTAGGCTAATCCTCCGCCTTGCGGCGCCGGCACACTGGGTTCTAGTCCCGGTCGGGGCGCTGGATTCTGTCCCGGTTGCCCCTCTTCCAGGCCAGCTCTCTGCTGTGGCCAGGGAGTGCAGTGGAGGATGGCCCAAGTCCTTGGGCCCTGCACCCCATGGGAGACCAGGATAAGTACCTGGCTCCTGCCATCAGATCAGTGTGGTGCGCCGGCCGCGGCGGCCATTGGAGGGTGAACCAACGGCAGAGAAAGACCTTTCTCTCTGTCTCTCTCATTGTCCACTCTGCCTGTCAAAAAAACTAAATAAATAAAAAAAAAGTGGAGTCTTATTTTTTACTATGTAGTAAATGCAGTGTGACAACTTTGTTTATAAAGTTAGCTTTGTTTATGGCTAAAACAATTAATTCAGTTTGTTTCTTAGGACCATTTAAAAAAATTGGAAAATTCAGCTTTTATATAATTTGTTTTAAAGTTTAAAATTAAAGCTTTTAAAATTAGACAAGAATTTTATGAACACTATGTATAATCTATTATGTTATAAGTGACTGATAAAATTGCTCAGCAGTTATGTGAGTCATTTGTGTTAAAATATCAAATAATATCACCAATTTGTACACTTCTGGTTTTGTCTGGAACTTGTGCCGAGTTAATGATGAAGTCTTTCTTAACATATAGTAGTTCCTGGCTTTGGTTAAGTCCTGTATCTTGGCACTACTGATCAGACTATTTCCTGTGGTATAAGCTGTATTCAGTGAGTTACTCGTCTTTCTTGGCAGTAAAAGTCTTGCTATTAGTGATTTTCTGGTTTAGCTTCAGAAGATTTTTTTGAGTGGGGGTAGAAAGGGGCTTTTGTTAGTATTGAACTGCTGAATATGTCAGCTAATTCAAAATAATATGTATATGTAGAGAAATTCCTTGTTAAAGCATAACCAAAGACCACAAAAAATTAGTCTGTAGCCTGACAAAGCCAGATGTATTAATTCACAATGAGGGAGTAAACGCCCCAGGAATCATGGAAGGCCTCTGAATAAGAGGATAAGAGAAGTGTATCCTTTGTAAGATTTGGCTTATACTAAACAAATTTAAGAACAGTATAAAGGAAGCCAAGCTCCTTTCTGGGTTGGTGACACTTTTGAAATTGGATTGGGAAAAGCAAGGCTTAACGAGGGATTAGCTGCTATCATGAAGCAAGAAGAGAACTTCGTTTACTAGCCAGTGGTCTCTCCATATAACTACTGTAATTGTCATTTTTACTGGTGAAATATCAAAGTCATTCTCTTTAGAATAGTGAGAGACTCTTTAGTTTTGCTTTCTTCTACACTGTTATGAAGTTTCTACATGATACAATTAAACAAGAAATGTAACAGCTCATAAGGAAGAAATAAGTACTGTAACATACATAAAAATATTTGATATTTAAAAAAAATTGGATACTTCCCTCCCAGAATGAATGAAAATAGCAAAGTACGTCTTAGTGCATCATTGGTAAGACAACAATAATTACTCAAGAAGGGATCCTTGTAATTTATAACTGCTGAATGATCTTTGGAAAAACGGTATTTCCTGTTAACTTTGCAGATGGTTTTCTTTCTGTCCTCCCAAGCCTGACTACATGCAGGGCTTTTTGATTTTGTCTTTTTTTCTATCTTAAGCGATATTCACTATTCACTGTTTCAGTCCTGGGTGATTTTTTTTTTCTCTTTCAACATATAGCCTCATAAATCTTTTATAAGCACATGTTCAGCCTATAACACTGTTATTAATTTTAAGACTGTTCTGTATGTTCTTAGCCTTTGGAATTGAAAATCCTTTATTTTGGCCTAGACACATTTTTCTGACACCCAAGTTCCATGCCTTTGTGAAATGTTTTAATGTAAACATTTTTCTACTATAAATAGAGAACAAATGGACTATTGGTCTTAAACTCTGATGTGGCCATCTGAATACTTTTTGTATCTTGGTGAGGTTTGTGGTAAAGCCCAATTTACTAGAAGCCAGTCTGCTGATTGTATTAAGTGTCTTGCAACTAGAGGTAAGATTGAGGGATATTATGCAAAATTTTTGCTGTTAAAGTTATTTCCTATTTCAGAATCATAGCAGATTATATTTACTGTAATGTTATTAAACATAGCATTGAAAAGTGATAAGACTACTGAATTAGAATCAGAAGACCTGGATCAAGCCTACTGTCATTTATTGATTGTGAAGCTAGGCAAGACAATTTCTTTGGGCCTATATTTCCTCATTAACAAAGTAAATAGTTGCCAAGTCTCATAGTATTACTATGAACTCAAATAAGATGTCTATGAAAGGGATCCCTGTTGTGGCGTAGTGGGTAAAGACATCGCCTGTGATGCTGTCATTCCATACGGGTGCTGAATCGTGTCCCAGATGTTCATCTTCTGATCCAGCTCCCTGCTAATGCACCTGGGAAAGGGGCTGAGGGTAACACAAGTGCTTGGGCCCATGCACCCACGTGGGAGACCCAGAAGAAGCTCCAGGCTCCCGGTTTTGGCCTAGCACAGCCCTGGCCACTGCAACCATTTGGGGGGTGAACCAGCAGATGGAAGATCTTTATCCATCTCTCCCTCTTTCTCTATAACTCTGACTTTCAAATAAATAAAAATAAATCTTTAAAGTATATATATATGTACATATATAGATAGATGATTATGGGATTACTTTATACATTTTTAAATGTTATGCAAATTTAATTTGTAATTATATGATATCATAGATGGTGATGATAATTATGTCTCAGGTTAAAAAATTAGTATTTGAGTTATCTTCATAAAAAAACTATGCAGCTACAGTGAGGCTGTACTTTAATGTCCAAAGTTAAGTGTCAGACCTAGGTTCATTATATCCAAATTCTGGTGCTCCATAAAATTACCTAGGTAAGCTAAATACAGGTTGAATAACCCTTACTTGAAATGCCTGAACCCAGAAAAGTCACATATTCTAGTGTTTTTCAGGTTTTAGAATGCATTTGCATAGGCTTTACCTGGTTGAGCAGTCCTAATATGAAAATCAAATATATGAAATGCTATAAAGTCTGAAAATTTTTGAACTGACATGTGACACTCAAGTTTAGGCTTACCGATGCTCAACTATAAGAAGTATTTCTTGGGGCCAGCGCTTTGGTACAGCGGGTTAAAGCTCCAGCCTACAGCACCAGCATCCCATATGGGTTCCGGTTTAAGTCCCAGCTGCTCCATTTTCAATCCAGCTCCCTGATAATGTGCCTGGGAAAGCAGTGAAAGATTGCCCAAGTTCTTGGGCCTCTGCATCCATGTTGGAGACCTGGAAGAGGCTTCTGGCTCCTGGCTTAGGATTGGCTCAGCTCTGGCCAGCCATTTGAGGAATGAACCAGGAGATAGAAGACCTCTCTCTGTCTCTGTTTCTGTCTCTATCTCTCTCTGTAATTCTGTCTTTCAAACAAATAAAATAAATCTAAATAAATAAATAAAAAGATGTTGCTTAGAATGCCTGCGTCTCATATAAAAAAGTATTTTTAGTTACTATATTAGAACCTCATATCAGCCATTTTTATCCAGCTATATATAATACATATGAGTATTTTTGTCATTTTTCCAAGTGATTTCCAGTCTCTGATTTATGTTTAGAATCAGAGTTTTCACTTTGTCATATGCATTTTATATAAGACATGAGAGAATATGGTGGGAACTGGTAAATGGTATCGTTTTATTCAGTATACTTTGTATCCCCATTCTATCAAGGATAGCCCCTTATAAAATGAGTAGTGACTTTATTAAGAAGAGAATGGCCTCTTTGATATGATTGGAACCTAGTGTTTATTTTGGGAATTAAGACTAGAAAGGGAGTCTGGAGCCCAACTTTTCTATACCCTTCATTCCAGGGATCTGAATTTTTTCTGTAAAGGATTGTGGCAGAGGCCTATGTCTTTTAATTAAGCTTGTTTCTAACTGACATGATTAAAGTTGTGGTAGAGGCCTTCACAAAGTTAGAAGAAGAAAAAGGGTGGCATCTGTCCTGGGAATGAAATTTGGCTGCTATCTGCTTGCCTATGAATGCTTCAACTGTAGTCCCTATCTGCTTATATGTAAACATATCAGGTTCTGCTTGTTAGTACAGAGCAGTGATGTTAACCCTTGTCAGAAAACTTATGGCTCAATATGTGTGCAAGAAAAAAGCCATCTTCAGTATCTACATTCACATTCACAGTATTGTATCAATCCTGTGGCCACCATGCAATATTAGAATGTCCAATCAAATGTATGCAAGTAACCCTATAAGGGAGACAAAGAGGCTAAAACCATATATAAGGGAAACTCTTCTTTGTTCAGGGCTAAGGATTTTGGATAAGAAATTCCACCTGGGCCTTGTGCAGGCATAATAAAAAACTACTTCTTGTTAAGAGGCCTTGGTGTCTTGTCTCGGTACAGGAATCCTGCTACAGGACAAGATAGTAAATATTTTTATTTATTTTTTAAATATTTATTTTATTTATTGGAAGAGTTACATAGAGAGGTAGGGACAGAGAGAGAGAGGTCTTCCATCTGCTGGTTCACTCCCCAAATGGCTACAAAAAATGACTATAGTTGGGCCAATCTGAAGCCAGGAGCCAGGAGCTTCTTCCTTGTTCTCCCACTTGGGTGTAGGAGCCCAAGGACTTGGGCCATCCTCCACTGCTTTCCCAGATGCATTAACAGGGAATTGGATCAGAACCAAACTTGAACTGGCACCCATATAGGATGCTAGTACTGCAGGCCAGGGCTTTAACCTACTACTGGCCCCTGGATAGTAAATATTTTTGACCTTCTAGGACTTTTGGTCCCTGTTCCAGTTGCTCAACTCTGTTGTAGTCTGAAAGCAGCTTTATATGGTATGTAAATAAATAAATGAGTATGACTGTTTTCCAATAAAACTTTACACAAAGAAATGGTGGGCTGCATTTGACCTGTGGACCTTAGTTTGTGAAGCCCTGCTCTATGCCATGTAATTAATTTAGATTTTTATCCTGTAGGTACTGAGGAACCATTGTATGTTTCTGAATAGGAAATTATATGATCAGAATTTTCTCTTTTTAAAAAATTTATTTCACTTGAAAGGCAGAGTTACAGTGAGAGAAAGATATCTTCCATTTGCTGGTTCACTCCCCAATGGCCACAATGCCATGGCTGTGCCAGGCCAAAGCCAGGAGCCAGGAGCTTCATCCAGGTCTCTGATGTGAGTTCAGGGGCCCAGGGACATGGGCAATCTTCTACTGCTTTTCAAGGCACATTTGTAAGGAGCTAGATTGAAAGAGGAGCAGCCAAGACTTGAACCAGCACCCACATGGGATGTTGGTGTTGCAGGCAGTGGCTTTACCTGCTATGCCACAATAAAGTATACTCAAGTATAAATTGGAGGAGGAGGCAGACAGGGAGATCAGAGGGGTCACTATTATAGAAATAGACAGGAAATAATGAATATGGAGATGGTAGCAGTAGAAGTGGAGATTACTGGATTGATCTACGCAAGATTTTGGAGGTGGGATTATTAATGTGGTTTGGTTAGGTATGTGGCATAAAAAAGAAAAGTAAAAAAAAAAAATCCTGTAAATGACAAAGTTGAGTAGAGGGGAACCTAGCAAACTTGTGATGGAAGGATAAGGGAACTAGTACAGAAAACTACAGTCTGTGATACATCCAGGTAGAAGGGCTTGGTTGTCTGCCCATTAGGTATTTGAAAATATGGTACTGGTGCTAAAGTGAAAGATAAAGTTTAGAGATAAAGATTTGAAAGTAGTACGTTGATTGGTAAAAATCATTCAGGGACAACATGTGGATGTAGAAGAGACCTGGATAGAATTTGAAGCAAACACTAGGACTTCAAAAAGGACATGTCATAGTAGGAAAGATAATAAGAGACAGAAAGGCAGAGGAAAATGAGGAATGGCGCCTTCTAGGAAGAGAATTGCAAATTTGATTAACATTTCCCCTCAAACTAACTCTATGAGATTTATATTCTCAATGGTATCGGAAGCTTGAATAACAATCAAATTACTTAACTTTCTAGAAATAGGTTCTGTTCTGTTCAATTCAGCAAATACTTTGAACCTCAAATGTATACAAAATAGTTCTCAGGGCCAGCGCTGTGGCAGAGTAGGTTTAGTCTCTGCCTACATATGGGCACCGGTTTGAGTCTGGGATGCTCCACTTTAATCCAGCTCCCTGATAATGGCCTGGGAAAGCAGAGGAAGATGGTCCAAGTGCTTGGGCCCCTGCACCCACATGGGAAACCCAGAACAAGTTCCTGGCTCCTGGCTTCAGAGCAGCCCAGCTCCAGCCATTGTGGACATTTAAGGAGTGAACCAGCAGATGGAGGACCTCTCTCTGTCCCTCTGTCTGTCTGTAACTCTGCCTCTCAAATAAATAAAAAAAATCTTTAAAAAAAACTTGAAGAGGGGCTGGCACTGTGGCGCAGCAGGTTAAAGCCCTGGCCTGAAGCGCTGGCATCCCATATGGGTGCTGGTTCTAGTCCTGGCTGCTCTTCTGATCCAGCTCTCTGTTATGGCCTGGGAAAGCAGTAGAAGATGGCCCAAGTCCTTGGGCCTCTGCACCATCTCTTTCCAATAAATAAAATAAATCTTTAAAAAAAATATTTGAAGAAATAGAAAACAAAGTAGTTCTCAAGTAGTTCTCACAGTGCTCAGGGCAGTCCTTGCTGTTGAGGAATTTACTTTATGGGGAAGTTTAGACCAATACCAGAAAGTAATTATAGCACAGGATATAAACTAAGTCATTTAAGGGAAATTAAAAGTCTAATGGGCATTATAGAAGGTAGGGATGAGACTGATGAAGAGAAACTGGGGGAAACCTTAATGAATATGTGATCTTTGAGATTAACATTGTAGAGTTAATTGTAATTTGAAAGGTAGAACTTTACAGGTTTAAGGGATATCTGCATAAGACTGAGCAGGATGTTAGATTTCAAGTGGAGAATTTATGCCCTGGAGGAGCAGGAGCTATGGTTGGATGTTTTGGGAAGGGTGGGACCAGTTTAAACAAATACTTGAGTGCCTTTTGCTTCTAAGTTACTGAGCTAGGTCAGTGCATTAAAACATTAATCCCTACCCTGAAACTGCTTACAATAGATCAGAGATGGGTACAAATAACTAAAACAAAGTAGAGGCCAGTGCTGGGGCTCATTCCATATGAGCGCCGGGTTCTAGTCCCGGTTGCTCCTCTTCCAGTCCAGCTCTCTGCTGTGGCCCGGGAGGGCAGTGGAGGATGGCCCAAGTGCTTGGGCCCCTGCACCAGCATGAGAGACCAGGAGGAAGTACCTGGCTCCTGGCTTCAGATTGGTGCAACGCCAGCCGTGGTGGCCATTTGGGGAGTGAACCAAAGGAAGGAAGACCTTTTTCTCTCTCTCTCTCACTGTCTATATATCTACCTGTCAAATAAATTAAAAAAAAATAAAGCAAAATAGACTGTAAGAAGATCCAGAACTGAAACTGGAGAGTTCAATTGACTGAAGTGACTGAGAAAGATTTTATGAAAAAGGAGGTGGTTTTAGATCATACCTGTATGGATAATAAGGACATTGACAGATTTAAATGGCAGAGGTGGGCATACTGCTAAAGGAATAGCAGAAGTAAGAGAAGTCAGGTAGTAAAGTGGGAGAAATTTGGTTTAAGACTCAGGAGATATCTTTAGTTTTACTTGTACTCATTTGTGTGTGTAGGTGCATATCTCTGTGTGTGTGCATATACCAAATTCTATGCAAATTTATCACTTGTGTATTCACTGTCATAGTCAAGATAAAGAAGAGTTTTATTGCCAGAATAGGATCTGCCATGCCCTTTCATAACCACATCCACCCTCCTGCCTAAACCCACCTCCCTAGTCTTGTCAACCACTAAATGTATAGTCATTCCGGCCGGCGCCGCGGCTCACTAGGCTAATCCTCCGCCTTGCGGCGTCGGCACACCGGGTTCTAGTCCCGGTCGGGGTGCCGGATTCTGTCCCGGTTGCCCCTCTTCCAGGTCAGCTCTCTGCTGTGGCCAGGGAGTGCAGTGGAGGATGGCCCAAGTGCTTGGGTCCTGCACCCCATGGGAGACCAGGAGAAGTACCTGGCTCCTGCATTCGGATCAGCGCGGTGCGCCGGCTGCAGCGCGCCAGTCGCGGCGGCCATTGGAGGGTGAACCAATGGCCAAGGAAGACCTTTCTCTCTGTCTCTCTCTCACTGTCCACTCTGCCTGTCAAAAAAAAAAATGTATAGTCATTCCTCGGTATCCATGGGGAGATTGGTTCCAGGAACCTCTCAGATGCCAAAATCTGTGGATGCTGAAGTCTCTTTTATACAATGGCATACTATTTGCATATATACACATATCCTCCTATGTACTTTAAACTTATCTCTAGATTATAATACTTAATAAAATGTAAATGCCATTTAAGTATTTGTTATACTCTATTGTTTAGAGAATAATGACAGGAAAAAGTGTCATTAAAATTTTTCCCCAAATATTTTCTGTCCTGTGGCTTGTTGAATCCATAGATGTAGAATTTATGGGAAAGCCAACTATACTCCATTTCTATAGTTCTGGCATTTTTTTCTTTCCTCTTTTTCTAGTTTTGTCTTTTTAAGAATTTCTACAAATAGAATAACATAGTGTGTATATATATGATAATATAGTGTGCATATATATTATATATTATACATATTATATCACACATATAATATATTATATGTATTAAATATTATATATTATATATAATAATATAGTGTGTATAGTATAATATAGTATAATATACTCAGCATAATTTCCTAGATATTATACAAGTTGTTGCATGTGTCAGTGCTCATTCCTTTTTATTGTTGAATGATATTCCATAGTATGAATGTATCACAGTTTGATCATTTACCAGTTGAAGGATACCTGGGCTGATTCCAGTTTTGGGCTATTACAAAGAAGTAGCTTTGGGATCCTCAAGGAGGGAAGGCCTATACTTCCGAGAATAGAGTCCCTACCTGTACTTCAGGGGAAGAAAAGTCCTTGTCAAGGTCCCTGCGTGTGCCTAAAGGTCAACCAATGAGGATCAGACCCGCCTCAACCTTTAACCCCCATGCCCTGAATCTATAAAAGGAGCCCTCCCAACCTCTGACGGGCGACTTCCCCGGCCCCTGTTCTGTTGCTCTGTTGGGACCGGGGAACCTCACCCGGGAGCGGAATCCCAATAAAAGCCTGTGAATTAATTGATTCGTCTGCCTGGGAAGATTTGTTATGCGCCAGACACCTTGCAATGTGATTTTTGTAAACATAAACTTATTTTTTCTGGTACAATTGAAGATCATATGGTAACTGAATGTTTAATGAAGAAATTGAAAAACTTTTTATAGTATGGCTGTGGCATTTTATGTTCCCATAAGCAAAGTATGAGTGATCCAATTTGTCTACATCCTTGTCAGCATTTTGTGTTGTCAAGACTTTTATTTTAGCTATTCTCCTTGGTATGCAGTGTTAAATCTCATTGTGCATTTAATTTGTATTTCCCTGATAGTTACTGTATTAGGGTTCTCCAGAGAAACAAAATAAGTAATATATACAGGAGTCTTCAAAAGGATCATGGAAAAACTGTACATAGATTTCAAAAATGTTTTGCATGAAAATAAATTTATTTTTTCCACAAATGTTTTGAAATACCCTTGTAATGTGATTTTATTTTTTTAAAGATTTATTTATTTATTTAAGAGGCAGAGTTACAGACAGAGGGAGAAACAGAGAGAGGTCTTCCATCTGTTAGTTCACTCCCCAAGACAGAGAGGGAGAAACAGAGAGAGAGGTCTTCCATCTGTTAGTTCACTCCCCAAATGGCCGCAACGGCCAGAGCTGGGCCTATTAGAAGCCAGGAACTAGGAGCTTTTTCCAGGTCTCCCATATGGGTGCAGGGGTCCAAGCACTTGGGCCATTTTCCACTGCCTTCCCAGCCCATTAGCACAGAGCTGGATTGGAAGAGGAGTAGCCAGGACAGGAACTGGCGCCCCTATGCGATGCTGGTGCTACAGGCAGAGGCTTAACCTACTACGCCACAGTGCGAGCCCCTCTAATGTGATTTTAGGGCCTTAGAAGTCCCATAATGTGCTATATGGAAGCTAAATACCTGGAAGAACTGATTATATAAGATCCAGTCTGAGTCCAAAGGCCTGAGAACCAAGAGAGCTGATAGTTAAATCCCTGTCCATGTGCAAAAGACAAATATTCCAGTTTGAAAGTAATCAGGCAGAGCATGTGAATTCTGCAGTTGCCTTTCCTGCTCACTTCATTGATTGAGGAGGGCAGTCTCGCCTAACATAATGCAACTTATCTTCCATATAACTGAAATATACTAACTTCTTTTCCAGATGAGGAAATAAATTCTTGAGTGATGTTTATTCTTCATATCTTGTAATTGAGATAATGGTGATATAAAATTAACGTGAATTAATATTGTTAATATTACTACATATTGCTATATAATTAATGTTAAATATTATAAATCAATATATCTTATGATAAAGTCAATATGTTTATAAGTCAGTGTAACTTATATCCATATCTACACAGATTCAAAACAAAATTATCTTCTTCCACTCTGTTTTGATTGTAGCTGGTCTTTATAACTGCCATCTTTCACTACTCAGAATGGTAAAAGAAGGTAAAATGACCTAAATCTTCATTTCTGAAACATCTGCACCATTAGTCCTACCTGAATTGGGTTGTTGTAGCTTTTCCATTGGCCTTAGTTACAGAGCATGGTACAAGTTGAGTATCCTTTATCTAAAAGGGTTTGACTCAGAAGTGTTTTGGTTTTCAGATTTTTTTTTAGAATTTTAGAATATTTGCATATATAAAATATCTTGGGGATGGGGCTCAAGTATACATATGAAACTCATTTATGTTTCATATATGCTTTATGCACATCACCTGAAGATGATTTTGTACAGTATTTTTGTGTGCCTGTGACATATCACAGTAGATCAGATGTGGTATTTTCCACTTGTGGTGTCATGTTGCCACTCAAAAATTATTCAGATGAGGGATGCTCCACCAGTAATAAGGAGAGATGCCCTAAGAGAGAGCTCCTATACTCCATACACAGTCTTCCTTACCTATATTGTGGAATAACAATCAAATTAAATCTCAGCTATCAGAATCAGTCACCTCAGTCAATAAATAACTCCCTTCAGTGCCTGTTGATATAGATCTAGCATTGAGAGCCCAAAGTGACTGGGCAACAGTCTTAACTCCCAATTCAATGGAATCATTGTTGTGCCTCTGGGTAGAAGCATTCTTCCCTTTGGAACTAACCAGTGCCACACTGTTCTGATTACTGTAACTGTATGGAAATCTTTAACATTGAGAAGAGTAATCCAACCTACTTAGCTCTTCTTTGTCAAATTTGTGCTTTATATTCTAGGGCTGGTGCCTTTGCATACAAATTTTAGAATAAGCATCCTGATATCTACTAGAGCCTTTTGAAAGGAATTGTATTAAACCTATAAATCGATTTCAGAGGATTAATGTATTTACTAAGTTAAGCCTTCTAATCCATCAACACAGTGTGTCTTTCCATTTATTGAGGTCTTTCATCACCATTTTAAAATTTTTATCCTATCCTATCCTATGAAAAGCAGTGGGTAAGGGATAAAAAGAATAAAAAAAAATCTATGGAATTATACTATACACTGGGCAGTATGGATGACTCTAATGTAGAAGACAAAAGGATGGCCTGGTCAAGCTAATGCTTGACACCTTCCTCCTTTCAAATTCCAATTATAATTTATTATGTTGAATCATATAAAATTAATGTTTTTGTGTGTGGAAAATGGTTGAATATCAGCAATTCCGTATGGTTCCACTCGTGGGAATACACAGAAGGACCTTTGTAAGGCAAAAGATTTTTAAAATCTGATAGAAGGACATTTGAAGTTCTTATCAGCAGATGGGAAAAGATTCCATAGAGTTACTATATGGAAATAGATGGCATAATACTCTTAGGTAAAATTTTTATCTTAAATAAAATTTAAAGAAAGGTAAGAGTTGGAGATAATCATATTTTGCTTTAGTTTTCTATATCAAAGGAGATGATCTGTACATGGGAATGGGTTCAGCAAGCATGAATAAAGAAAACAGAACCCAAGATACATGAATATCTAGCTGTTTTAAGAGGCTCAAGTGATTTAAAGACTGATATGCTACAGTTGTTCCCATTGGCATATATTCTTTGTAAAATTAAACTAGATAGGAGAGGGATCAGCACTGTGGTATAGCAGGTGAAGCTGCTTCCTGTGACACTGGAATCCTATATGGGCGCTGGTTCATTCCGGCTGCTCCTTTTCCAAAGCAGCTCTCTGCTATTGGCCTGGGAAGAGCAGCAGGAGATGGCCCAAATGCTTGGGCCCCTGCACCCCCGTGGGAGACCCAGATAAACCTCCTGGCTCCTGGCTTCAGCCTAACTCAGCATGGCTCAGTCTTGGCAGTTGCGGCCACCTGGGGAGTGAACCAATGAACAGAAGACTCTGTTTCTGTCTCTGTCTCTGTCTCTGTCTCTCTCTCTCTCTCTCTCTCATTCCTCCCCCTCATAACACTTTCAAATAAATAAATCTTAAAAAAATAATAAAGTAGATGGGAGATAGGGCTGGTGTTGTGATGTAGTGAGTAAAGCTGCTGCCTGCAACACTGACAACCCATATGGGCACTGGTTCGAGACCCAGCTGCTCCACTTCCTATCCAGCTCCCTGCTAATGTGCCTGGTAAAACAGCAGAAGATGGCCCAAGTGCTTCAGCTCCTGTACCCATGTGGGAGATCCAGATGAAGCTCCAGGCCCCTGGCTTCTGCCTGGCACAGCCCTGGTTGCTGTGGCCATTTAGGGAGTAAACCAGCGGATGGAAGTTCTCTTTTTCTCTGTGTCTCTCCTTCTCTCTGTAAGTCTGCCTTTCAAATAAATTAATAACTTAAAAAATTAGGTAGGCAGGAGAATTGAGAATGACTTAGTGTTCAATGCTGAAGTATATAAAAACGAATAAAGGCTAGATTCCAGAAACTGTAGGTTGGTGAAGTTAGCTTTAACCTCAGACAAAATGACAGAAAGGACTATTTCACAGGTAATTTGTGTACTTTGAGAAAAAGAGGTGAAAGAGGTGATCATTAGGAACATATATATGTTTTCTAAGGAAGAGTTATAACTGAATGCATTTCCTTTTTTGTTTTAAAAGATTTTACTTATTTATTTGAGAGGTAGAGTTACAGACAGTGAGAGGGAGAAACAGTGAGGAAAGTCTTCCTTCCATTGGTTCACTCCCTAGATGGTCTCAACGGCTGGAGCTGTGCCGATCCGAAGCCAGGAGCCAGGAGCTTTTTCCCGGTCTCCCATGTTGGTGCAGGGGCCCAAGGACTTCAGCCATCTTCTACTGCTTTCCCAGGCCACAGCAGAGAGCTGTATTGGAAGAGGTGCAGCCAGAACTGGAATCGGCGCCCATATGGGATGCTGGCGCTCTAAGTGGAGGATTAACCTATTGCACCACAGTGCCGGCCCCTGTATTTCCTTTTTTGTCACTAGATACTATAAGGCAGCCATTTTTAGAAACCAAACGAAATCTTTGCAGTTTTGAGCTGTATGCATAGAGATGTAGATTCCCAATTAAGGGAAATAATCTGTTGGGCTGATCAGACCACTGGAGTATTTTGTTCAATTCTTTATTTTAAGAGGGCCAGACATTGATGAGAACTTGGAGAAGAAAGTAACCACAAAAACACAGTATTTATGGTTAAGGAATGAATGTTTTTCCTTAGGGGATGATAGGAAAGAGGAATATCTATAACTCACGACTAATTATGGTAATGTAGAATAGACCTCAAGTGTTAAGAGGAAACTCAGTTTCAATGATAGCTACCTTTAAGTACTTCATGGGTTGCCATGTAACAAAGAGATATGAATTTTTTCTTTTTTAGTATTGTTCCCTGGGGTAGAACCTGGAGGAAGCTCTGGAAGTTAGAGGGAGAAGAATTGGGCTTAAAAGGTAGAGTCAAAGCTTAGATTAGCTCGAAAATTAGGTGGCCATTCCTGAGAAATAGTATTCTTTTTACTAGAAGTGTTTAGACAGAAGCTGAGTGGCCAATCATCAGATATGTTATAGAAAGGGTAATTTTAGGAAAGGGAGTTTGGATATAATTTGTGGTTCCCAAAGCCGGCAGAATATTGGCATCACCTGCAGAGTTTATTTTAAAAACACATTTTAAAAACCATATGTAATTTTCTAGATCACTTTTCCCCTACTGAAATATTTTATTCAGTCCTGAAATTGGGTAAATGATATAGCTTGCACAGTAGAAAGTCTATTCTGTAAGGACAGGGATCTTGTTTGACTTGTTTATAAATTGTTTCTCCAGGGTCTGTCAAAGTGCATTAACTTACGGTGATTATGTTTAAGAAAGAATGCGACAAGTCCATTGACAGTTGTTTATTAATTTCTATGACTTTATAAATTAATAAAATATATATTTAACACATCTATTATTTCTGTTCAGTGATAGGATGTGTCACTGATTTGTTTAATTTTGTGTTTTGTTTAAAGTTTTAAAATTTTTTATTAACTTCTAATACTTGTTCATTTTTATGGACTACAGTACAATACAGTATTTCAACATATATAGAAAGCATAAAATGATCAAACCAGGAAACTAGCCTATTTCATTTTCTTTCTGTTTGGAGCCTATC
This sequence comes from Oryctolagus cuniculus, assembly GCF_051225735.1. Taxonomy (NCBI): domain Eukaryota; kingdom Metazoa; phylum Chordata; class Mammalia; order Lagomorpha; family Leporidae; genus Oryctolagus; species Oryctolagus cuniculus. Next base: position 68,886,654 of record NC_142888.1, read on the forward strand.
AGTTCCCTTTTGCAGCCCTTTGTATGGTATTTATAATTCAATCTTGTGAATTATAGTCACTTCACTGTGATATGGAACATTAGAACTTGTTACTTCTAACTGTGTCTTGATAACCATTAGCCAACCTTCCTTTATCCCCCACCCCAGCTGCTAGTAATCACTATTCAAAGTTCAGATGGACTATATTCTTTAACTTCCCCATAAGAGAAAGAATGTGCAGTAATTTGTTTTTTGGCATCTAACTTATTTCACTTAACACAATGATCTCCAGTTCCATCTGTTTTACGGCAGATGTCAGAATTTCATTCTTTTTTATAGCTAAATAGTATTTTGCTGCTTTTGTGTATCTATATCTATTTATATCTGTTTAAATATATTTATTTATATTTTCTTTATTCATTCTTCCCTAATGGAAAAGTCCATCATCTGTGAACATATAAGTTGATTCCTTATCTTTGCTATTGTGTATAATGCTTCAATGAACATGGGAGTATAGGTATCTCTTTCACATGCTGACCTCATTTCCTTTGGGTATATATCCAGAAGTATGATAACTGGGGCATATGGTGGATCTGTTTTTAGTTTTTTAAGGAACCTCTATACTGTTCTCCATAATGACTGTACTAATTTGCATTTTCACCAACAGTGTATCAGAGTTCCCTTTTCACTACAACTTTGCCAGCATTTGTTATTTTTTGTTTTTGATATGAGCCATTCTTTTTTAAATTAAAAATGTTTTTAGTTTTATAGGCATTTAATATATCAATTGGTACAAATAAATTTTGTTTTACACAGAGTGCAACAAATCTTACTGTAAAAGAAAAGCAATGTTATATACATTGCTTTATTGATTTCAGTTGTGTCAATATCTTCAGTTAACTCTTAACAATCCGGGGAACTGTTTTCTTCAGTTACCACCTCTACGACATTCATATGAAATCAATGCTTGCCTTCATGTTAGTGACAGGATCAACTTTTAACTCGGAGATTCTGTATTTATTTCTTTTTCTTTTATTTAAAAGATTTATTTGAGAGGCAGAGTTACAGACAGAGAGAGGGAGAGACAGAAAGTGAGGTCTTCCATCCACTGTTTCACTCCCCAAATGGCCACATGCCAAGAGCTTCTTCCAGGGTCTCCCACATGGGTGCAGGAGCCTAAGCGCTTGGGCCATCTTCACTGCTTTTCCAGGCCATTAGCAGGGGGAGCTGTATCAGAAGTGGAGCAGCCTACCCTGGGCCCGTGTAAGATGCCGTATAAGATGCCGGCACCACAGGCAGAGGCTTAACCTACTTTGCCACAGGGCCCTCCCCTTGTGTTTATTTCTTCTGAGTGAGACTTTGGGATGCCCTTCAGGATAGGCAGGACAAGAAAGTAGCCACTTATGTGATAGAGTGGAAAGATAAAAAGGCCAGGTGGGAGGGATACCTCATTGTTGTTTTGTTCTGAGTTTTTCTGAAGGATGGTGATGTTGAGCCTTTTATCATGTAGTTTTTGGCTATTTGCATTTCTTTCAAGAAATTTCTATTCACATCCATTGCCTCTTTCTTCTTCTTCTTTTTTTTTTTTAAGATTTATTTGTTTATTTGAATGAGTCATTGGGAGAGGGAGAGACAGAGAGATCTTCTATCTGCTGGTTCACTCCCCAGATAGCCTGGCTGGCCCAGGCGAAAGCCGGGAGCTTCTTCTAGGTCTTCCACGAGAGTGCAGGGACCCAAGGACTTGGGCCATCTTCTGTATCAGAAGTGGAACAGTTGGGGCTTAGTGGATAAAGCCGCTGCCTTCAGTGCCAGCATCCCATATGGGCGCAGGTTCAAGTCCTGGCTGCTCCACTTCCGATCCCACTCTCTGCTATGGGCTGGGAAAGCAGTAGAAGATGGCCCAAGTCTTTGGATCTCTGCATCTGCGTGGAAGACTTGGAAGAAGCTCCTGGCTCCTGGTTTCGAATCAGCACAATTCTGGCTGTACGGCCATTTGGGGAGTGAACCAGCTGATAGAATACTTCTCTCTCAGCCTCTGCCTCTCTGTAACTCTGCCTTTCAAATAAATAAATGTTTAATAAATAAATATATAAATCTGTATATATGAAATACATGAAACTTGTATAACTTAAATAAAATATTAAAAAGAAGTGAAACAGCTGTCCATATGGGATGCCTGCATTGCAGGGGGCGGCTTAACCCTTACACCACCAAGTTGCCCCCATCATTGCTCAGTTCTTAAGTGGATTGTTTTGTTGAATTTTTTGAGTTCCTTGTATGTTCAGATATTAGTCTTTTGTGAGAAGAATGGTTTGCAAATGTTATCTCCTGTTCTTGTCTCTTCACTATGTTGATTATTTCCTTTGTTGTGCAGAAAATTTCTAGTTTGGTCTAATCCCATTTGTCAGTTTTTGAGTTTAAAAAATTATTTTCATTTTATTTTAAAGGAAAGGAGGATGGGAAAGAGAAATAGGGATAGAGAGAAACAGAGAGAGAGAGATTCCATCTACTGGTTCACTCTCCAAATGCCAAAGCCAGGGTCCTGGAACTCAGTCTGGGTCCTTCACATGTGTGGGAGAGACTCAGGTATTTGAGCCATCATCTGCTGCCTTCCCAAGGTGTGCATTAGCGGGAAGCTGGATCAGAATTGCAATAGTGGGGCCTTGAACCAGGCACGCTGATCTGGGATGTAGGTGTCTCAAGTGACAACATTGCGCCAAATGGTTGTGCTTTTTTTGTCCGTTCTTTTGGAGTGTTATCCAAAAAGTTGTTATCCATACTTATTTCTAGTGTTCCTCCTATGTTTTTGTTTAGTAGTTTCTCCTAATTTTGGGTTTTACATTCAGATATTTGATTTATTTTGAGTTGATTTTTGTATGGGATGAGAAATAGGAATCACTCTGTAATCTTAGGCATGTGCTTATCTAGTTTTCCCCAGCACCATTATTGAAGAGACTGTCCTTTCTCCATTTCATCTTTTTGATGCTTTTGTTGAAGAACAGTTGGGTAGATATGTGGATTAATTTCTGAGGTCAATTCTGTTGCATTGGTGTATGTGTCTGTTTTATTCTGTCTTTTATTACAGAATAATTTAGAAGCTTACCCTATAAAATTTTAAATAAAAATATTTATGAGACATAATGGATTCTAAGTGGAACATTATTTATGTAAATACATTGTGTACATATCTAAATTTGACTGATTTAACTACTAGTTGAATTTTTCAACATTGATAAATATAAGGAATGTTCCTTTCAAAAGGAAAGTAAGTTATTTAAATATTTTAACACTAAGTTGGCATGTTCATATCACTGTTCAAGAGAAAATGCTCTATAGGATGATTGAAGCCTGTCCATAACTACCTTAGCTGCCCAAATAGAAAGGAGTTATAACTAATTAAAACAATAGTGCCCTATTGTTCAAAGGTTCCCAAATCCTTAACAATAGTGAGTAGAGAAGCAGACATTCTTTTTTCTGACTTAAATTATCTTGGTTGGTTGCTTTCTCTCTCTTTTTTAAATATTTTTTAAGAGGGGAGAGAACTAAAGATTTTTTTAATAGCTAGCATGGTTTATGGCTTTTAAAAAATTTATTTATTTTATTTCAAAGTCAGAGTTACATAAAGAGAGGAGAGGCAGGGAGAGAGAGAGGTCTTCCATTCGATGGTTCACTCCCCAATTGGCCACAACTTCTCAAATGGTTGTAATTGCTGGGGCTGGACCAGTCCCAAGCCAGGAGCCTGGAACTCCATCTGTGCCTCCCATATTGGTGGCAGGGGCCCAAGTACTTGGACCATCATCCATTGCCTTATGAGGCACAATAACAGCGAGCTGTATCAGAAGTGGAGCTGCTGGGATTCAAACTGGCATTCCAATATGGGATGCCAGCATTGGAAACAGTAGCTTAACCTACTGCACCACAACATTGACTCTACTTGCTCTCTTACAAACAAGTTTTTAGAGCTATATTACATTTTAAATCTGTGACATAGTAGGGCAAAGTCTCCTGTTAATTAGAGGCTGAGATAATATTACTTAACTTTATGGTGGTTTTGAAATAATCAAATATACTAAAACTTATTACATAACTTTGAAATACTATAGATTTTAAAGGCCTAACAGTGGGAACGCAATGTCATTATAGTGAATATATCAGGCAGAGGGGTATGCAGTTTTTGTAATATATTTATAGTTGTTTTCATATTAATACTTCATTCTGTTTTGTTACAGTGGAAATAGAATTGCTCATGCCTAAAACTGTATTATGCTTATAATACAAACAAGAAGAAAGAATTCACTCAAATAGTACATTTGATAGGAACATTCAGATACAACACAATGATTTTATGTGTGTATGTGTGGGTTCTGTTAATTTTGAGAGAAGGAAAAACATTTTTGAATGCTTCCCCTACCAAAGGACCTATATAATATTCATATTAGAAGAACACGATCTACTTCTTCCTAACATGTTCAAGTGTTGGTGAGAAGTGGGCACTTTTGAATTATATATTTGTAGTCAGTTATTAGCCATTAATATTTTGGGAAAATACTGCTACTACTCTGTAGATATAAGTAAAGCAAAAATTATCAATGCTGAAAGATAATGCCTAAATGCAGAATATATGCAAAGGAAGTGTGTTGACAGAATTCTTTATTAATGTGTAGAATTAAAGGCCTGTTTATTTGACCAAATTACTGAGCAAATTGGGTAGACATTGTTGTCTCAGGTGTTGGTTGAACAGACAAAAAAAAGTGCCTAAGTTAGGAAAAGGTGCATTTAATGATGTATAATATACCTTATAATAGTTTTTTAAAATGATTGTTAAGTGATTACTAGGAAGAATATAATGGAAAACTTATATTAAAATAGAACTGTATTGTTAAGAACATTAAGTGAAATTTGAAAAATTTGCCTATGTCTTTAATAGAAAGTACTTAGTTTTATTTCTTTTTTCTTGTCTTTATCCATATATATGCATACTTTTGTATAATTTAGATTATAATGCACCTATAATTTTAGTTTTTGCCTTGGTCCTAATTATTTTTCACATTGATGTTTTCATGTTTTATTTACTATTCCTATATGACAATTCATTGGTATTCTATAATTAAATTAACCATTCCTCTGACTCTAGACTTACAGGTTATTTTTAATTCACTGGAATTCTACATAACACTCTACTAAATATTTTTGTACATACAGGTCTTTTTGCTAATCAGTTATGTCTATAATAGATTCACAGGGGTTGAATAATGCATATTTTCATGACTTGAAATATATTTCCAATTTTTTTCCAAATGGATTATGTCATTTTATAGCACTTCTATAAATTCTGGAGCACAGTAATTTCAAATAGTAATTGCTAATGTTAGATTTCAGAATTAGTAAAATTACTGCTCATTATTTTCATTTGAATTCCTTTGATACCCATCAAAAACATTGAACATTTGCTGTGACTTAGGTTATTATTTATTATATTTATTATTTATATTTTAAAATATATATTTATGGCTTTATTTAAGGCAGAGGGACATAGAGAAAGACCGACAGATACATAGAGACAGAATCAGATCTTCCATCCTCTGGTTGTTCATTCTTCAAATGGCCACAACAACTGGGGTTGGATCAGGCTGGAGCCAAGAGCTGGGAGTTCAGTTTGGGTCTGCCACGTGGGTGGCAGGGATCTAACTACTTGAGCCATCACCTGTTGCCTCCTAGGGTGTACATTGTCAGGAAACTGGAACAGAAGCAGAGTGGAGACTTAAACCCAGACACTCTGATATGGGATATAGAGCATCCCAAGTGTCATCTTAACCACTCTGCCAAAGCCAGTCCCTGTTGTTTATATTTATACTGTGACTTAAGTGTTCATTTTCTTTTTTAAAAAATATTTTGAGAGGCAGAGACAGAAAGATCGATCTCCATCCTCTGGTTCACTCCCCAAATGGCTGCAATGGCCAGAGCTGGGTAGATCTGAAGTCAGGAGCCAGGAGCTTCTTCTGGGTCTCCCATTTGGGTGCAGGAGCCAAAGTACTTGGGCTGTCTTCCACTGCTTTCCCAGGTGCATTAGCAGGGAGCTAGATCAGAAGTGGAGCACCCAGGACTCAAACTGGCACCTATATGGGATACTCATGTCACAGATGGCAGCTTTACCTGCTATGCCACGGTGCTGACCTCTGTTCATTTTCTTTATCCACTCATCTATTGGTTCTTGATGGGATTCTTATAGTGAGTCAGTTTCACATATATTTTTAACATTTTTTTAAAAAAGATCTTTATTTTAGAGGTATAGTTAGAGAGAGGGAGAGACAGAGAGATCTTTCACCTGTGGATTCACTCCCCAAATGGCCTGCTTTCCCAGGCAATAACAGAGAGCTGGATCAGAAGAGGAGCAGCTGGGGCTTAAATCAGCACACACATGGGATGCTAGCACCACAGGCGGTGGCTTTACCCACTACACCACAGCGCTGGCTCCTACTATGCTGTTTTGATTGAATTAGCTTTAATAATACATTTTGAAATAAAGGACTGTGTTACCTCCAGATTTGTTCTTTTTGCTCAAGATTGCTTTGTATATTCATGGTATTTTGTGGTTTGTATGAATTTTGAGATTTTTTTCCTCTTTCTGTGAAAGAGTCATTGGAATTCTGTTATGGATTGCATTGAATCTGTAGATTGCTTTGGGTAGTATTGACATTTTATAAATTGGCTGAATAGATTACAAAAATGACCCAACTATATATTGCCTAAATGTGATTCACTTCATCTTCAAGGATGTACATAGACTGAAACTGAAGGAATAGAAAAAGATATTCAATGCAAATGGAAACCAAGAGATCAGGGTCAGTTACTTATATTGGACAAAATAGACTGGAAGTGAAGAACTGTAAAAATAGTCATCATATAATGATACATTCATCAAGAAATTCATCAAGAAAATATGACAGCTGTAACTACTTAAACTGTAACAACTTAAACTTTAGAGCACCTAAATATAGAAAGCAAATATTGCATTTGAGAGGAGAGAGGCTATAATACAGTAATAGCAGGAGCCTTCAATATCCCCTTTTCAACACTGGACAAATAACCTAGATTGAAAATAAATAAGGAAACAGATTTGAACCACACTTTAGAACAGTTGGACTTAACAGATATTACAGAACATTCTCTTGAACAACAGCAGAATATATGCTCTTTTCAAGTGTGCATGGAAAATTTTTCAGGATTGATCATTGTTAGGCCACAAAACAAGTCTTAACAAATTTTTTTAAAGATTTATTTTATTTATTTGAAAGACAGACTTACAGAGAGAGGTAGAGACAGAGAAAGGGGTCTTCCATTCAGTGGTTCACTCTCCAGATGACTGCAATGGCCGGAACTGCTCTGATCCGAAGCCAGGAACCAGGAGCTTCTTCTGGGTCTCCCACGTGGGTGCAGGGGCCCAAGGACTTGGGCCATCTTCTACTGCTATCCCAGGCTATAGCAGAGAGCTGGATGGGAAGAGGAACAGCTGGGACTAGAACCGGCACCCATATGGGATGCCGGTGCTTCAGGCTAGGGCTTTAACCCGCTGCACCACAGCGCCGGCTCCAACAAATTTTAAAAGATTGAAATCATATTGAATATTTTTATCAACCATGATGACATGAATGTGGAACTTAATACAAGTTGAGTGTCCTTTGTCCAAAAATATAAAATCAAAAATATAAAATTTCTGAGTTGCAACATGATGTCTCAAGTGGAAAATTCCACATTTGACCTTATGTGATGATTTATAGTCAAAAAACATGTACATTAAAATATTATATGAAATTATATTCAAGTTATGTTTGTTTAAAAAGATTTATTTGAAAGGCGTAGTTACAGAGAAAGGGAGAGACAGATCTTCCATTTACAGGTTTACTTCCCAATGGCTGCAATAGCTGAGACTGGGCCATACTGAATGAAGCCAGGATCATGGAACTCCATCCAAGTTTCCCACATAGGTGATAGGGGCCCAAGCACATTGGGCCATTTTCTGCTGCTTTCCCAGGTACATTAGCAGGAAGCTGGATTGGAAGTGGAACAGCCAGGACTCAAACCAGTGCTCATATGGGACGCCAGTGTCACAGGTGGCAGCTTAACCTGCTGCACCACAACACTGGACTCTCAAGTTTATAAGGTGTATATCAGACATAAATGTTGTCTTTATACTTTGACTCCATCCCCAGGATGTCTCATTATGCATATGCAAGTATTCCAAAATCTGAACACAACTGACATTCAGTTTTGATCCTATGCATATCATAACACAAATGAGAATGAAAACATAAAAAAACCTTGGGAGATACGTCAGATTCTTCCCTCAGAAGGAAGTTAAGCCATCTCTAGGACAAAGTAAGCCCAATGTTAGCAGAAGGAAGAAAATAATGAAGGTCACAGAAGAAACAAAATATAGAGTAGAATTACAATGGAGTGGATCTAAAAGCTGGGTTTTTGGAAAATTAAACAAAATTGACAAAGTTTTTAACTAGACTACCAAAGAAGAAGAGAGAAAACTTGGAACAAAATTAGAGATGAAAAGGAGATATCACAATTGATGAGATACAGAAGACCATAAGGGAGTGTTGTGAGCAACCATATGCACACAAATTGGATAACCTAGAAGAAATGGATGAATTCCTGGAAATAAGCAGCCTACCAAGACTGAAAGAGGAAGAAATAGATAATACAAGCACATCAATAACAAGAAGATTGAATCAGTAATAAAAATCTCCCAGAAAACTCATAACCTAATGGCTTCACTGCTGATACCTGCCAGTTAAAGAACTAATACCAGTTGTTCTCAAATTCTTACAAATACTCAAGAAGAGGTAATTTTTTTCAAGCTCTCTATCAGGCCAGCATTATCCTGATAGTAAGAGCCAAAGAAACTAAAAGAAAACTACATGCCAATGCCCCTGATGTACACAGATGCATAAATCCTCCACAGAATACTGGCAAAGTGAATTTGACAGCACATTCATCATAATCAAGTAGGATTTATTCCAGGGAAATAAGGATGATTCAGCATACATGAATCAAGCAATGTGATACAACATATTAACAAAATGAAAGGGAAAAATGACATAAACATCTCAATAGATACAGAAAAAGCATCTACCATTTATGGTAAACAAGCATTCAACAAAATGAGTATAGAAGGAAAGTTCCCCTACACATATATGACAAGCCCATAGCTAATATCATACTCAATGTTGAAAATGTGAAAGTGTTTCCTTTAAGATAAGAAACAAGACAAATCTCACCACTCTATAAAATAGCACTAGAAGTCATAGTAAGAGAAATTGAGCAAGAGAATTCTATATAGAAAAGAAGTGAAAGTGTCTGTTTGCTGATGGCATGTTCTTATATATAGAAAACCCAAAAACTCCTCTAAAAACTGTTAGAACTGATACTATAACAACAAATCATCCAAAAAATAAATTAAGAAATTATACCATTTGCAGTAACATCAAAAGATAGAATACTTTGGGGTAGATTTAACCAAGGAGGTAAAAGATCTTAACACAGATAACTATAAAACATTGATGAAAGGAATTGAAGACTAAAATAAATGGAAAGATTTTCCAGCTTCATCAATTGACTATCTCCTCTGGTTCCTTTCTCAAAGTTGCTTTTCTGTTTGTTTTCTTCCTGTTATTGATAAATTTTTTACATATTCAAGCAGTGATTTTTCAACCAGGGGCAGTTTTTTCCTAGGAGTATTTGGCAGTGCCTGAGGTGCTTTTTTTTCTTATTACTACTTATTTCTGGGGGTGCTACTCTCATCTAGAGGGTAGAGGCCCCGGATGTTGCTTAATACCCTACAGTGGACAGAGAGTCCCCCATGATTAAGAATCATCAATCCCAGGTATCAGTAGTTTAGGTTAAGAAACTCTACCTTAAAGTAGCATACCTTTTCCTCCATCTAACTGTACGGTACAGATGAAGCAAAGCAAAGCAGAAGCAGTGGTTGATTGTTTCAAGGAACTCAGAGTAATAAGAAATGTTTGGCAAGAGAAGGAAAATTACCAAAGTCCCACAGCTGGCGGGACTAGTCTTTCCATCTTAAGTTTGTGGACATTTTAGTGCTTGGGTTATGAAACTGCTGTCAAAAAGAAATAATCTTACATGATACTGATGCTTATGCATTTTCTTTTTTTTTTTTTTTTATTTTTGACAGCCAGAGTGGATAGTGAGAGAGAGAGACAGAGAGAAAGGTCTTCCTTTTTGCCATTGGTTCACCCTCCAATGGCTGCCGCGGCCGGCACATCGCGCTGATCCGAAGCCAGGAGCCAGGTGCTTCTCCTGGTCTCCCATGGGGTGCAGGGCCCAAGTACTCGGGCCATCCTCCACTGCACTCCCTGGCCATAGCAGAGAGCTGGCCTGGAAGAGGGGCAACCGGGACAGAATCCGGCGCCCCGACCGGGACTAGAACCCGGTGTGCCGGTGCCGCAAGGCGGAGGATTAGCCTATTGAGCCACGGCGCCGGCCTGCTTATGCATTTTCTATAATTATTTTTGGAGTACTGCATCTTATAGTATTATATAAATATCCAGTTCTCTTATGTGATCTTATGATTTACATTCAAAAGTTCTCTGATTTTGCTATTCATCATTCATCCTTTGCTATTTTCATATTTTAAAATGGCCAGTAGATCAGCCTTTACCTGCAAAATGTTGAAAACTTTCATTTTGGGGGGGAGCATGGTTCTAATTATACTAATTTAGCTAAATTTCAGTTCTTGCCTTAATCTTGCTTTGCTTAAACATAAAACTATTATCACTTGTAGTGTATTAATGTAGTGTAGTGAAATGTCACCTTGAAGCAAGGTGACGTTGAACTTACAGAGATTCTGCTTTGATTTAATGTGAACTATTTCAGTGTACAAGGGAGAATTTCATAGGGCAAGTGGGTAGAGGTATAAATCTGTTCATGGGAATCAAGATCTCCATTAGAATCCAGATGGTATTTGGAAGAGAACTGTGCAGACTTATGCTTTATTCTGACTGTTTTTAAGGAAACTAAGAAAGCCGCAAAACAAAGCAAAAAGACAATATTAAAATAATTTAATAAGAGATGAAGCCTCAAAAATTTATTGGTAACTAGAGAAAGAACCTCCAGATTCAGAAGCCAAACAAAATAGAACCCATTAACAAACCTAGAAAGGATTGTTTGCTACTTAAGACTTGGGTCGAGTCATAGTGTTCTTTCTCTTTTAACTGCATGGGTCTCTTGTATTGCTCTTAAAATTTTAAAGGAAGTTATACATGGGATGGATAGGTACAAGCAGATAGGACAGCAGTTCGTAAAATTCCCTGTATAATTTTCAAGATGTTTTTAATTAACCACATATAATTTTACTCTAAAATTTCTTCATGTTGTAGAAATATTCACCTATATTTAAAGAGGCAGTGTCTTTGACTATAATGTACCAATAAAGGCTAATTGGTAACGTGCTTGAGAAATCGCAATATGCCAAAGCAGAATATCAGGCATTTGGGATTTAACAGAAGGGTATTCATAGTGTTATAGTCGATGTGAGTTCATAAAATCATGCATTTTGTAAGGAAATTTAGGTTTCTCACTGGGTAGAATTGCTGTGTTGTGTGTACTCTGTTTAGTCCCATCTTAATATTCCTGATTTAGTTTCTTGAATTAGGTTTTATTTGTAGGTTTAAAAAATCAATCTCTCATTTTTTCCAGTGAATATCACCTCTGCCAGGCAATTAACCGGATGTAGTCGCTTCAGCCATATTTTTCCTTCATCTGCTTACCAGCACATTAAGATGCATAAGAGAATTCTGGGGCACTTGTCATCTGTATACTGTGTAGCATTTGACCGAAGTGGGAGAAGAATTTTTACAGTGAGTTTAAAATTTATGATAACACATTATAGATTTACAATTAAAGCTAGATTTCATGGTTTTGCATTATGTTTTATAAGCAATTCATTCATTCTGGACATAAGAATGTAAGGAAAGTTAAGTGGAAATTGAAAATTTTTTCTCATTTAAATAAGTAAATGGATTAAATGTAATTCCTAATTTCTTTTGAGAAATTTAATTTGAAAAATTAAGTCTTCAGATGGCCTTATATTATAAAGGTGGTTAATTTATGTGAAACAAGTATACTCAATGTTTTTTCTTTCTGTTTTTAGAAAACATTTATTAAAATGTATTTTCCATGTGTCACTTAGCATAATTGCTGCCAGTTTTGCTTAATTAATGATTATATCATTGTTATGATTAGATGTTTTTACTGCACAGGTAATAATAAAGATTATAGTTATTTTCTGTATCTTTCTTTGATTTTAGTACTGGTTGTTTTTGAAATTGATTTTTTATTAACCAGATCATGTGCTTTGGAGAACAAAATTACAGCATACTTACATTTCTAAAAAATATTTCATTGTTTTAGTACTAAATTACATTAGAAGTATGTGTAATTGCATGATTCCCTTTTTATGTTTACATGTGTCAACAGAATAAGTGGTTGTAGTTTGAGATGTTATGACTCCTTAGAGTTCATTACAGACTTCCATTGATGACTCCATGCCTCTAAATGAATCACCAAGTATTTGGTGTTGATGATTATGATGATAATGAATGCAGTCTTTTAATAAACAAGTAATTATTAAATAACTTACCACATTAAAGTGGAATGATATTTACTGTTTTTAAAACTCTTTTGAAATTCTCAGTAGGAAGTTCAATTAATATTTTCACTAAAGATTGTTAATAGCCTCATCTTTATTGAGAAAGAAATGTAGGTAGACTTTAGGTTAAATTTTTAAGTATTTGTAGAAAAAATATTGAAGCAATTAAGAAAAAAAGAGGCTGTTAGGCCTAAATAGCATAATTGCTTATTAGCAAATCACTTGAAGCTGAGTTTAATATATTTTGAGTTCTCAGGATTAGTAGTGTTTTTAAGGAGTTCTTTACGAGTACCATCACCAGTTTGGAACAGTGCTTTATCAGTGCTATCTTTTGGACATCATTTGTATTTGCTACTGAATCCTTATTGTATATAAAGAGATTATTAAAAGGGGAAGGCTTAGATTATTAGTAAAAATATTTCCTTTGTCTTTTTGGCTTTAGGGGGAGTGGCAGAGTTGGTGAATTTTTTCTTCATTATAAGTCTTTTTGTTCTTTTGTGTTATTATAGGGTTCAGATGACTGTTTGGTGAAAATTTGGGCTACAGATGATGGACGCCTTCTTGCTACACTTCGAGGGCACTCCGCTGAAATTTCTGACATGGCTGTTAACTATGAAAACACTCTCATTGCTGCAGGCAGCTGTGATAAGGTTGTAAGAGTATGGTGTCTCCGAACTTGTGCACCAGTTGCAGTCCTTCAGGGACATTCAGCTTCTATTACTTCCATACAGGTAAGAAAAATGATAACATATCATTAATGTGTAGAACAAAGGTGAGGATTATCCCCTTTTTTTGTTTCATTGTGTGGATAATATCACAAAGAATGGCTACAGAAACATGCTGTCTTAGGAGCTTTGCTCCTATCCTGCAAACAAGTTTTTTTTTTTTTTAACTCTATTTTCATTGAAATATATTCTCTTTAGAAATAAGTAAAAAAAGATGATTTAAACATTTCTTCAGGTTCAGTGTGAGAGATTCATTTGTGTTTGTGAAGAAGGGAGAAAGCTTGTAAATGCCTTTAGAGCACCCTAGTACCTGTTAATCAGGATAGAAACGGGTTCTGACTTGAATATTGGCATACTTTCTGTTAATATTTAATGCAAGAGGTTTCAATCAAATTTAGTATGTGTGTGTCTTTGTGTGTGGTTTAGCATTAAGGAAATTCCTATTCTTAGCTTTAGTGATTTTTCAATTTGATATTTGACATAAAACATTTGTATATCTTTTAAATTTTTATTCAAATATTTTTATCAGATATTGGTAGTGAAAATCCTGGATACCCCCAAAGACCTTTTATTTTTTAAAAAACTAAGCTGAACTTTTGTCCTCTTATTTGTGAGAACAAAACAGGAATCCTGAAACCTGCATACTGTGGTCGGGGAGACAGCTATTGGAGGAGTAAATTACCCTCACTTACTTCTCTTTGTTTCTTGTATTTACTAATATGTCAGTCAATTCTGGGGGTGTTATTTTAATAATATATCACTTGTCTATGGGGATCTACTAATAATTGAGTTTAATGTATATTTTATTTAAGGAAGTTCATGTCAAGACTTTGATCAGTTGAAATTATTTCATGGATTTGTTTTTGTGCAATTATAACTTGCGTTCCTACTGTATCTTACTAATTATTTCTGGAATTTGAAGATACTGTCAAATAACAAAATAATAACAATATTGTACTGAAAAATGTTTATGATATTGTTTGGTTCTTTTCATAGTTTTACTTACAGGTTTTTTCTTTCGTTTATATTTTTAGATGCCCTAGAGATCTATGAACCTCTTCTCTATTACACTCTTTCCTTTAATGATCTCATTAAGCTGTGTGTTTTGAATATCATCTATAGAATGATAATTCTCAAACTTATTTACACGTCTTGGACCTCTCTTTTTATCTCTATACTTGTTTATTCAGCTGCCTACTTTGCATCATCATAAGAATGTAAGGATGTGTCCTAGGCATCTCAAACTTAACATACTCAAAATTGAACTCATCTTGCTTCCTAAGATCTCCTTTCAAAGCTTTCCCCAGCTAAACAAATTATAATTTCATGACTCCTGTTGCTCAGGGTAGTCATCCCTAGCTTTTGTCTTTTATACTCCATGTCTAACCTTCCATCCAATCATTTTGGTTCTGCCTTCAAAATGTATTCAGAATCTGACAAATTACCATGACTTCATTATTACTGTCCTCTTTTAAGCCACCATCATCTGTGGCCTACATTATTGAAACAGACTTCTAATTGATCTTCTGCTTCTTCCTTTCCCTAACCCCTGCCTTAGTCTAGTCTCTGCATAGCAACCAGAGTGGTTTTAAAATGAAAGTTAAGTCACATAACTAACTGGTGCTCAGAACTCTGAATAGCTTCCAATCATAGAGTTAAACGAGTTAAACCTCCAATATTTAAAGTACTCATAAGACTGTATGCTCAGCCTCTTTGACAACATCTGTTCATTCTTGTTTCTCTTTCTTATTTTGCTTTAGCTATTGGTTTCTGCTTTTTTTTTTTTTTGAACACTCTAGGTAT
This sequence comes from Oryctolagus cuniculus, assembly GCF_051225735.1. NCBI lineage: Eukaryota > Metazoa > Chordata > Mammalia > Lagomorpha > Leporidae > Oryctolagus > Oryctolagus cuniculus. The sequence continues at coordinate 68,901,840 of NC_142888.1, forward strand.
ACTGCTACCTTTGGTCTTACTGTTTATTGTTTCTGGAATGATCTTCCCTGAATATTCCCATGATTTACTCTCTCATTTTCTAAATGGTTTGTACAAATACCACCTTCACAGGGAGACCTTTTGTGACAACCTTACCACTCTATTTAAAATTATAAATTATCCCTAGTGCTCTGTATCTCTCCTTTTCAGTTTCATTTTTGTCCATAGTAGTGGTCATTATTTGGCATTTTAGATGCTTTGCTTATTATTTATTCACTGACTGTTTCTACTAATATTGTGGTGTATTATCCTTCTAGTTTCTTTTTCTCATTTTTAACAAATTTGAAATAAAATTATAACTTAATATTGGTTATTTCTGAGTGGTATAAGTTGCTTTTATTCTGGTTTTCTATACTGCCTGAATTTTTCATAGCAGATATGTATTAATTGTATATTAGAAATACACATTTTTAAAAAACAATCTCTAACATGATTTTTATGATTGATGAATGAAATCTAATGTAATAGGGATAATAAAGGTTTCAGTGCTTCATAGAACTTAATAAAATACACAATTTCATGGTTAATTTTCTCATTATTATAGGTAAGATATGGGCAAGTTTACAGGCCAAATAGAAAATACCTTATTCTTTGCCAGCCATATAATCTGTCACAACTCCTCAATTATGGTCTTGTAGTACAGAAACAACCATAGTATAAAATGACTGTACTAATAAATTTTCATTTATAAAAACAGATGGAAAGCTGGATTTGATGTGTAGGCCAAAATTTGTGGACTTTGCTATAGATTGGTGATTAAGCTTTCTAATGTGAGCTTTTCTATTTCAGAAGAAAAAAAGTATAGGCATGCTGAATCTAGATTTATTTACTGTATATTAAGTTATTAATTTATAATGTTAATTGATAACTTTTATTTGAATTCAATTCTATAGTCTTTTGAGGTTCTGTGTATCCAAACAAAAAAATGAAGTGAATAAGCTCTAATACTTATATGATCATCTTGTGTTGGAGTTCAAAGTATGCTCCAATCCTATATATTTTGATCCTTAATCATTATCTCAATGAAATTGTTTATTATCTCCACTTGGCATTTTAAAAACTCATGGGCATGCTAGGGATTCTCATTTGATTTTCAACTTTTTCCTGTGTCCAGGCATCAGGAGCTCAGGAGCTCTTAGATTCTCTGTTATTGCTTCCTGAGGACATTTAAAATACTAAAAATGCTAAAAGTCAGAGCCTGGAAAGCCTACATGATAAAGGGCCATGATGTTATCTGCAATGGTGGGCATTTACATGAGCAACTTAAGTATATGCTTTTTCTTCCAAAATTACATCAACAAAGATTTGACCTATTTTACATTATCCATGAAGACAAATGAAATTGTCTTACACTTTAAAAGGAAAACATTGATATCACACTTAATTAAAGTTGAACTTTAAAGTAAAATATGAGAGACCAAATACTTTATTTCCTAATCATTTCTTCTCAGATATACTTATGCCTGTGAACTATACAATTGTTGCTATATAAATGTATATTTAACAAATTTGTATTGGTGTTGTTGGTAATGAGTTTGTAAGTTTATTCTCCATTAACATGATTAAAAACATTAATTTTAAATGTTAAGTAATGTTAAATAAGTTAAAAATAATTATGTAGGAATGAATTTATTTGGAAAATATTTAGTTAATTAGTTGAAAGGCAGTTACAAAGAGAGAGAGAGACAGAAAGACAGAGATCTTGCATCTGCTGGTTCACTCCCTAGGTGGCTGCAATGTCCAGGGCTGGGCCTGGCCGAAGACAGGAGCTTCTTCCAGGTCTCCCACATGGGTAGCATGGGCCCAGATACTTGGGCCATCTTTTGCTGGATCAGAAGTGGATCAGCCAGGACACAAACTGGTGCCCAAATGGGATACAGGAGTTGCTGCTGGAGCCTTTATCCTCTATGCCACAATACTGGCCACAGGACTGAAATATTTTATTCCAGATTTAAATACTATTTTTCTTCAGGTTTTTTATATCTTAAATTTTTATAGGATATTTATCTAGGAAATTTAATCCATTGAAATTAAAATTCTTAAGTGAATTTATTTCAATTATATGTACTGAAAACATGCTGTGTTTGAAGTTAGTTTGAAAATGAAAACTTTGTATTTGAATCAGATTTTTTTTGTTTAAGTTTTGTCCATCAACTAAAGGCACAACCAGATACCTCACTTCTACTGGTGCTGATGGAACAATTTGTTTCTGGCAGTGGCATGTAAAAACAATGAAATTTAGGTAAGTTTAGAAGTGGTTTTGAAATTTTGAAAAAAATCAAGCATTTTATTACCTTGATTCTTTATTAGGCCATATATTTAAGTATAATATAGTCTCTATACCTATTTTAATTGGTTGTTAGAGATTTTAGAATAAAATTATTATGAAATCAATATGGAAAAGATTATCTAATTTATACAAAATTTTATAAGGAGTTTCATATCTTATTTTGTTAAGACTTTGATTATATAAGTAGTAGTAACAGTAATATGCTTATAAAGCTGTAGCAATAAAACTGATAGCATAAATTATATTTCAAGGAATAAAGGATTTTTTAATCTGAATTATGACTATAGTACTTACTGGCCACTTTATTTTAGTTTTCTCTATAGTATTTATGATAAACCAACCAGTATCCTGAAATGTACTAAGATTCTTGTCTATTACATGAGCATGATGGAAAATAAAAACATCCTTTCTCTTTAGAGATCGCCCAGTAAAATTTACTGAGAGATCCAGACCTGGAGTTCAGATATCTTGTTCATCTTTCAGCTCTGGTATGTGTAAAAATTGAATGTTTTGAGTTCCCAAAATATTAAGTGATCCAGTTTTTATGAGGAAAGACATATATCTGAGTGTGAATGGGAGTGTACCCAAAATGTGAACCACATGTTATAATAGATGAACCTTTTTGGGCTCTAATTCACATGTAAAAGCAGTTGAATTTTTTTACTCACTAATTAATTTTTTATATAATGTAGATTTTACCTGGTAAAAAACAAATCTCCTTGACCCCAGAGACCCACTAATAAAAATGTACAGCACTCCCTTCCCCAATTCAACAAAAAGTCCTGTCTTGATTTTACAGAAAACATATGCTTTGGTTGCATATAGAAGACACTTTTACAATGTGTGTTTACATAGACTTTTCTACTGCTAAGAATCCTATACTAGGTAACCTTTCTTTTCTTATTTTTTATTGTGGTAAAATATATATAGCGTAAATATTATCCATTTCAACCATATTTAAGGATCCAGTTCTGTGGCATAATATTTACATTGGTTTGTATACATCATCACCCTTTGTTTCTAAACTTTTTTATCATCCCGGAAGTCATTGAGTTTTTACTCTTTGACCACCATGGTAGTAAGGAGAAAAAATCAACTGATAAATAATTTTGAAATTTTGTTTTGTACACAAAATATGAAGAATGAATCTCTCAAGGTTGTGACCTTTAATATTTATGGTCCATAAGCCTGTATTTACCATATATTTGGTGGATTTTGTTAGGTAAAAGATAATATCTATCCGAAATATTCTCTTTACTTAAATTTCGCTTCTTTTTCTCTGAAATGTTGGTGTATATTTAAGAGAAGAAAACTTTGTGGTTTTTGAAGCCTTTTTACTCATTGGTTAGCATGACTAATGAAGCAATCAGGTTTTTTAAAGTTCTATGGTACTATGCTTGTTTGTTTTAATCTTCCAGGTGGTATGTTCATTACAACAGGTAGCACTGACCATGTGATTAGAATATATTATTTGGGTTCTGACATCCCTGAGAAAATTGCTGAACTAGAATCACATACGGTAAGAACAAACTGAGAAACCTAAATATGTTAATACCCTTGGAAAGTTGGTTTTATTTATGTTTTTCTGTACCCTACTTTAATACAGATTAGTCCTAAAATTTTATGGCAAGATGTCTTTTTAGTAATGAAAATAGTGTGAAATCCTGGATTTACTGCATTTAAAATCTTTAAGATGTATTATTTTGATTATTGGAAAATGAATATGTATATATACACATAAATGTTTTATATATCTGTAGACATGCATTGTAGTAATAGTTTTTGAAAGTCCTGTGTTTAGCCTGCTGTATTTTATTAGTTATATGAACTGCTCATCACTTAAAATCTATACAGTTTAGAAAAGATATTGAGTATGTCTTGGAGAAGAAGTGTCTTAGTTTTTTTTCTTTTAAAGATTTATTTATTTGAAAGACAGCATTACAGAGAGAGAGAGCGAGAGAGAGAGAGAGAGAGCGCTTCTATCCACTGGTTTGCTCCCCAAGTATCCACAACAGCCAGGGCTGGGCCAGAGCAAGGCCAGGAGCTTCTTAAGGTCTCTCATGTGAGTGACAGGGGCCCAAGCACTTGAGCCATCTTCTGCAGCTTTTCCCAGGCACATTAGCAGAGAGGTGGATGAAAGTCGAGCAGTTGGGACAAGAACCAGCGCCTTTATGGCTTTGCAGGTGGTTACTTAACCCACTATGCTACGTTGCTGGCCCCCAAAGTTTCTTTTACTGAATATAACTTATTGAACTTATTATGATTGTTTGATTCAGTGAAGCCTTGTAAAGTCTATTTCCTCCTAGTTATTGATAACAATCTTATATACAGGGAATAGGTTTATGTCTGGGGTGAAAGCCATTGTTGGCTGACACTTGTCCTTTTGGTCTGTCCCTAGTATCCTGTGGCTTTTTCAGGAAGATGAGAGCACTGTTGTTTGGTTATATCCCTTTGTACCTTTCATGGATGTTTTCTTCCTTTCTTTTGTCATTTAATAATTATTTACTGTGGGATATGGAAGTATTCTGTTTCTGTTCACTGTATATCTTTTATGTGCCTCATTGTAAAGCTATATAGTCAGTAATTTAAAACACTGAGCTTTGCAAGTCTTAATGTTACTGTTATTATTATTATTGATACTTAACTTGGAATAGTATTGCTATGCATCAATAACATAAAATTTCCCTGAAAGATCATTTTTTAAAATATATTTTGCAAGTTACCAAATCAGTTGTGTTCCTGACGTTTGTGGTAAAGCAAACAGACTCCTGTTAGAAATCTCCTGGAACTTTTGGAAACAGTCTCTTCCTTTTTGTCCTAGTATGCAAATATAATTGAAGGGTCTCCTTTTGAAAGCTTACTGAACCATTGAAGCTTTCGCCATGCTGTTATTTAATTCCTAGATACTAAAATCCTGGAGTGTTGTTTAGATTGTGAAAGAAAAAAAAACTTAGGAAAAATGCATTTAAAAATTTAAGTCTGAGACATTATGTGGAGGAACTCCCATTTTTGCTAGAGCACGCCAAGGAGATAACTTTACAGTTGCCACCCAAGTAGGGTGTATATACACGTGTAGTCAGGTTTTTTGAGAAAGAGGGAACACTTGAATGGGAAATAATTGAGGTGTGAAAAAACGAAGAGAACTTGGTTTAGTAGAGCTTTATTTGCAGGGACACATTTAAGAAGAAAAAGTCTGAAAAATAAAATTTCCTGTTTTAATCAGTGGTGGCGGTCAGTGACTAAAAATAAGATGTTCTTTTAAAACATATAAAATCAGTTACTGCAACTGGCAGAATCCAGAATCTCTCAGATAAATATCACAGTGAAATCATTAAATAGTAAGAATTGAAGATACCTCTGAATATATGAAAACAGTTTACAAAATAATTGAATATAAAAATATTTAGTTTTAGCTACTCATTAAAAGTGAATTTCATGTTCAATTTAGTAAGTGAGTTTGAGAAATCATGTCCAACATTTGAATGGGTGGACTTTAGCTTTATTAACAAGGAATAAACTGAAGGAAGTTGAAAACTTTGACAAATACTTTAACCTTGCCATAATATTATATAAAGATTAAACAGTGGTGTCTAAAATGTAATACCTTTAGACTATTACCTGAATCCATTATAAGATAAATAAACCACATAGGAAATGGGATATGATTGATTTGTTTTCTGAATTTCAGAAAAGTAAGTGGGAAATTTAATTCAACTGTTACAAAGCAGTATTTTAAGGTAGTGCCATAGATTACTATGCTGTCTTATTATGAGGGACAAAACAGGCTAATACCTCTTTAGAATTATATTTTTTAAAAGATTTATTGATTTATTTGAAAGGCAGAGGGAGGGGGAGAGGGAGAGAAAGAGAAAGAGAGAGAGGAAGAGACAGAGATCTTCCATCTGCTGGTTTACTCCCCAAATGGCTACAGTGGTCAGAGCTGGGCCAGGCAAAGCCAGGAGCTAGGAACCTTCTTCCAGGTCTCCCACATGGGTGCAGGGGCCCAAGCACTTGGGCCATCTTCTGCTGCTTTCCCAAGCACATTAGCAGAGAGCTGTATCAGATGTGGAGCAGCTGGTATTCAAACCAGCACCCATATGGGATGCCAGCACTGCAAGCAGTGGCTTTACCTTCTGTACCACAGTGCTGATCCCTAGAATTATGTTTCTTTTGAGATATGGTGTATAAGTCAGGACTGTTTATGTCTGGTTTATTTCAAATTACTTCCAGTAAGTATTCCTCCCTAGCTAATACATTGTTTTCAAGCTTCATTATTTTTTTTGGAAATTAAAGTGGTTTTATTCCTTCTTAATTTTATTTTTATTTCTTTTAAATTTTTTTCAGTTTTTAACAGGTTCAATATATTTCATAGATACAGTTCTGAGAATATAATATTCCCTCCCTCCTTCACTTTGTCTCCGTCCAACCGTTTCTTTCTTAAAGAAAATTACATTAAAAATTTGTTCCATGATGCTTGTATATGTGAATTTCAGGGGAAGAACACTTTATCCATTTTATAAATAAGTTCATTTTAACTAAAAATCTATTGTTTTATATCTTAGGATAAAGTTGTTGCTGTTCAGTTCTGTAACAATGGAGACAGGTAATTATTTAGTACATATGTGGGTAAACAGATGTTTGATATGTTTTATTACTAATTTCTCAGAAGTAGCTACCTCTACTGTGGACATCTTACTCTATCGAGTCACATAGGTTGAAAGCTGTTGTCTGTCTTGGATGATATCCTTACCTTTCCAACTCAATCTAAGTAGTAGCCATTGTCTTTCAGTTCTTTCTGAATGCTTTCCTTTTTGGTTTATTTTGCTCTTTCCATTCCATTTCTGTTACTACCCACCTTAGTCAAGGTTTCTGTTATTTGACCTGTCAGTCTCTACCAGATCAATATTGTTCTGTTCAGAAATCTTTAGTTTTCCTGCTCTCTCTATGGAATAGAATTCAGAATTTTCTTTTGGCAGCCTAGCATTCAGGGTTCCCTACAACTTGACTTTGAACTACATTCTTTGCTTCTCTGTTATTTCCCTTATAAATCCTTAGACCTGGCCTAATTCATTTACTATTTTGTTCCTGTCATCTTGTATATATTATCTCATCATTCCTTTTCTTATACTTTTCCTCATATCATTTCTAACTGGAAATGCCATTCCCTACCTTCTCCTAATCTCTTTTTTCTTTTCTTCCTACATCCCCCCTCTCATTTTCCCTCCATTTTCCTTTCTTCTCTCTCCCTTTCTCTTTTCTATTCTTATCTAATTCTTAACTTCTTTTTAAGGTTCATGCCCTAACTGAAATGTTTCCTGAGTGTTCTAGCTTTTAGCTATCTTGACTTCTTCTGAACATCTTCTTATTATCTCTACTAGTCATATGATACATATCCCCTATGTGTGTTAACTCAGAAATCGTATATAGATATCTGTGTACCCTGTAAAATGTCTCTTCCCAAGATGATAATCTGCCCTGTTCTAAAAATTGACCTAGAATGGATTTACAGCTATAACTAGTTAGCATAAATTTGTATCCATGTATGTCTGTAGGGACTTTATGTGGGTGTTTAATTTTTCAAAATTTTAAAATATTTTATTTTTAAATATTTTAAAATATTTTTAAATATTTGTGGGTCAGTGGCTGATTATAATGATGAATTTGTTCACTTTGTTATATGTGGAAATAAATAATAATAGACCACAAAGAGTAGTGTCTATTAGGAATGACAAAATCTCCAATTTTCAGGTTGACTTATTTGCACTATAGTGAGTTACATACTAGAAAATTTGAATAGCTACTATTCTTTCATACTAGAATAATCTGAATTTTTAATTTGTTGCCTTTTTCCTTTAAGAATTAAATACATTATCTTATTGGGCAATAAACACATCAAAAATAGACAATTTTAATAATAACTAAGGACATATAAGTTAAAATTAAAATAACAGTAACATTTTTTTTCTTTCAGAATGACAAGATAAAGAAAAATGATAATGCCCAATATATCCAAAGGTTTTGAGAAAGCAGACTCGCTCCTACAACTTTTGATTAGATTATAAATTGTTTTTTGGGAGAGATTTTCAGGGAAGCAATTTGGCTATATACATCAAAAGCTTTAAAAATGTACCTACTCTTTGACTCAACAAAGATATGTATAAGGTTGTACAAATATGTATAGAGATGTTCATCACAACATTATAATAGTGGAGACGGAAAACAATGTAAATATTGACCATTAAGGCATTTTAGTGCATTCATACTTAAACATTTAATAAAACTGAAGATAGCTTTATACTTGTAAACATAGAAATAGATAGACAAAATACAGTTAAGCTAGAAAAAAAGTTATATGTAGTGCTATTCTATTTCCTATAGGGGAAAATGTATAAGTATATACACATGTATTTTACAGTGTCTGAAAGAAACAGAAACTAACGTTAATAGTGACAAAGTTGTAGGTCAATGAATTTATTATTTTAAAATAACATCTTCATTGTACATAATTCGGATAACACAAAATGGAATGGTTTTTAATATGTTTATAAGTTTGTGCAATTGTCACCACAGTCAATTTTAGAACATTTTTATCTCCCCATCAGGAAAGCCCAATCCTTTTACTTGCAAACTCCTAATCCTCTCTCTCCATCATAGCTCTGGGCTGCTATTAAGCTACTCTTTGTCTTTATACCTTTGCCCCTTCAAGATTCATCCATGTTGCAGTACCTGTCATTATTTCATTCCTCTTTATTGCTGAATAATAGCCCATTGCATAAACATACCATATTTTGTTTATCCATTTATTTGCTGATAGACATTTGGCATATTCTAACTAAGGCTGCCATGAATATTAGTATATACATTTTTGTGTGGACTTATGTTTTCATTTCTCTTAGATATATACCTGGGAGTGGGTCAGTGGTAATTCTTATGTTTAGCATTCTGAGGAACTGCCAAACTATTTTCTCAAAGTGGTTTGCAGCATTTTACATTTCTCCTGGTAGTGTATGTGTTTGAACATAATACCTTTATACAAAGAAAAAAAGTGATGTCCATTTTGGAGAAAAGTAACAAAGTTATTTTAACTCTTTCTTTCTAGTTTAAGATTTGTTAGTGGAAGTAGAGATGGAACAGCAAGAATTTGGCAATATCAACAGCAAGAATGGAAGAGTATAGTGCTAGATATGGCTACTAAAATGACTGGGTAAGAATGGATATTAGATATTTCACTGGTTATATGTGGTATATTTTTTATTACATATTATCTGTTATACATTATTTTACATTACATATGTTATAATGAACATGGATATCTTTTTACAATAGCAAAGAGTTTGAAGTTAATTGGTAGACATGAAACTTGCATGTCTCTAATTGCCTCTTGCTGTTGATAGATTGGAGCATTGGTGACTAGTTCAGAATTCTGGTGTATTGTGCTATACTGATGCCCACAGAATCATTCTCTGCCTTAATGTTCTATAAGCCTGTGTGTGTGTGTGTGTGTGTATTTAATTTGAGAGACAGAGAAAGAGCAAAAGCTCCCATCCATTGGTTCACTCCTTAAATGCTCATAATGACTGGGTCTGGGCTGAGGCTAAAGCCAGGAGCCAGAACTCAAATCAGGTCTTCCATATTTGTGGTAGGGGCCCAACTACTTGAGCTGCACCTGCTGCCTACCATGGTGTGTATTAGAAGGAAGCTAGAATTGGGAATGGAACTGAGCTTCAAAAGCAGGTTTTCCAATATGGGATGCAGGCATCCCAAGCAGTGTGTTTACTGATAAGCCAGTTGCCTGCCCTTGCCTGTATTACTTTCTATTTTGGAGATTGTCTCTATTAAATATGATACATTTGCCATTTTTCTAATTTACTGAGGATATTTTTATAGTATTTCTTACTGTTAGCATTCCCATTTCTAACCAATGTTGTATGTACACTTAGCTTTCTGTTTTATTTTCTTCATGGTTTGTTGGAAGATAAATAATTACTTCATTGGGACACTATAATTTCATTACGGTGTGATTCTGAAATTAATTAATTCCCCATTAATAAAAAAATAGAACTGACTGTGCTCATAGACAAACAAAAAAGTTAATCTCCTATTGCTTCTTTACAAGTCCTTTAGTTTTTAAGAAAATAATATTTAAAGGAATAAAATGGCCACTATATGTTTTCATACTTTGTGGTAGCCACTTATAACTTTGTTATTTTTAGGGTAATTGTAGATTTTTTTTCTAGTTTCTTTTTTTAAAAAATGTTATTTATTTGAGAGGCAGAGTTATAGACATAGGGAGAGACAAAGAGAAAGGTCTTCCATCCACTGATTCACTCCCCAAATAGCTGGGCCAATCTGAAGCCAGGAGCCAGGAGCTTCTTCCTGGTCTCCCATGCAGGTGTGGGGGCCCAAGTGCTTGGGCCCTTTTCTGCTGCTTTCCCAGGCCACAGCAGAGGGCTGGATCAGAAGAGGAACAGCCAGAATTAGAACTGGTGCCCACATGGGATGCCAGTGCCACAGGTGGAGGATTACCTACTGCACCACAGTGCTGGCCCCTCTAGTTTCTTTTTTGTTTTGTTCTCAAGTAACTTTTTGGTCAGTGTTGAGTCTTTTTTCCCCCTGAAATAAGTTTATGGGCAATGTTTGGTCAGGTCCATGTATTTTTTTCTTTTGTAGGCACTTAAAAGTATAGTAAGGATCTTTTCATTGAAACAGGTTCATGCTGTTGGAGAAATAATGTCATAATTTGCTATTTCGCATACACCTTTGTTAAAAACAAATTATGAATATTGCTAATTTCTGTTGTTTAGGAATAATATGCCATCTGCAGAAGACAAGGTCACTAAACTTAAGGTGACTATGGTGGCCTGGGATCGCTATGACACCACAGTTATTACTGCAGTGAACAATTTCCTTTTGAAAGTATGGAATTCTTTTACAGGGCAGCTTCTTCATACATTATCTGTAAGTATTTTTAGGAGGGTCTGAGGTTTTTCATTGTTACTATTTTAGAGGTATCCTGTTTATTCTATGTTATATGAATAGTTTATTCAAGAAGTATAGGTTAAAGAAAGAAATAGCAGAAAAGGGTTACATGTTCATTTTTCTTTTTAAAAATACAGTTTTCATAGTAAAATGCTGCAATACAGGTGTTTGTGATAGGAAAAGCTGATAGAAGTAATAGGAGAAAGAACATGGGTGCAGTTGATGTTTGACAGTTTTGTGTGATTGAATTCAAATTCCATTTAAAAGCCTTGTTTCACATCTGCTTCAGTGATCAATTTTTAAGTGTTTTAATGAGAGAAGGCCTAACGATTGCCATATAGTTTATACAGTGATAAGTAACAGGGTTTAGACTAACAACTCAACTCACCTTTTGTTGTGTACCATACATGATCCTTATTTGACTCATGTGTAAGATAATCAGCCCAAGGCCTCTGAGGTTCTAAAGATTTGTTTGATTGTGGGAGGAGTTGGAGTTTATCTTCATATACTTCCCAATCATTTTTCCTAATTAAAAAGTTGGTACTTTGTTATTGAGTTTTAGTTTTTCCTTTTATCTTTGAGTCAATGCTTAATTCATTTTGGCTTTCTCTATTCCCTGATACATTTATCTATTGGTGTGTCTAGAAAAGCTTGTATTGTTTGCTCCAGTGGGAATATAATATAGACCATATATGCATTATTAATTTTTCTGGTAACTACAATTAAAAAAGTAAACTATAGCAGGTAAAAACAATTTAAAAATATTTTCCAAATAGTAGCATTCTAACATGCAATTAATATAGAAATTATAACTGAAATGTTATTATATATTTTTTTCCATGCTAAACCTTTGAAATTTAGTGTGTGTTTCAACTTAAAGAATATCTCAGTTTGGACTAGCTGCATTTCAAATACTTAATAGCCATATGTGGCTAGCAGCTACAGTATTAAACAGTTCAAGCCTGTATCTCTAAAATCAGAATTTCAAAAGCTTTGCTGTAGTCATTGGTTTTATAGGTTCATGTAAAATTCTGTCTTAATAAGTACCTTAATTTAGAGTCTTGTTTTGTGGCTCTGTTTCCATGGTCTTAACATCTGTTTTCAGTGAATTTTACTGAAGGAATTTTAGAATACACATCCTTGTAACAGTCAAGTCTACTTAATTTTGATACAGTACTTAATTTTTCAGTTACAGCAGTTTTCACATTAGGGTCTCGGTGGGGCTTAAAGTTCTATTCAGCAAATGCTTTTTGACCATCCACTCTGTACAAGGCACTGGATTAGATGTTAGGAATAAATGGTAAATTAAACAGAGTTCTTTTCCTTCTGGGGTTAACAGTCTATTAAGTGAGAAGAACTTTTAATCAAATAATGTTAGGAAAGGAAAGTACAAGATGCTATGCCAGCTTCTACCAAGGTGACGAAATCTGGAGGAGGATCAGAGAAAGCTTCCCAAGAAAGTAAAGTTTTGCTTATGATTTCAAAGATAAGTAGGAATTACCTAGATTTCAGTTTGAATGTCACTCCTTGGATTAGGCCTTCCCTCATCAAATATTTCAACTTATCTTCCAGTCTTTGTCTTGTTAGATCACCTTGCTTTATTTTTTATCAGTGTTTATCACTACCTGATATTTTCTTGTTAAGTTTATTTGTTGTCCCTACATGGTAGGAGATCAGTAAATACTTTTAGGTAAGGAGGTTTGGAATTCCTTCCAGAAATCTAGAACTGCATGTACAAATGTCCTGAGGTAGAGCACAGAGAGAAGAAAACAGTCTGTCCAGATAAGTGTGAAGAAGTTAACAGGGACAAGAATATTCAGGGTGGTGTAGGATCTATTCTAAGATCAATAGGAAACGATTGAAGGATTTTATGGAATGGCATGAGTTTTGCTTTTGAAAAATACCTTGTAATTCTGACTGCTGTAGAACAAATAGATTGGTATGGGATAAGAGTGATTGTAGGAGTGCAGATAGATTGTAGGAGTCTACAGTCAGCCAGATGATACTAGTAGCCAGAATGAGGCATGATGATAATTTAGGCTTTTGTGGGGCGTTGGAAATAGAACTGTGATCAATAAAGACAAATTTGGCAGATGATAAATCTTAAAACATTACTGATTTGGACCAGGTGTTATAGCCCATGATCCAATGCCTATGCCCTAAGTCATATGACCAAAAACAACATTTCTGTTTAAAAGACTCTTTCCCACAATGTACTGAAATAGTTGTCTCATTATCATTTGTGTTTAATAAAGCACCTTTATTATTAACTGATTAGGGACATGAGATAATATTTGATATGTCAGAGTGATTGTAGAGCATGGAATTTTGTTATAGAAAGGAAGGAACCTCCTCAGTAGTTAGTGGGAAGAGCTTGGGTAAATTTTCAGCAGTGATGGTATTGTAATGGAATTAAGTCTATTCATCTAACACTCTACACTTTTTTTTAAAGATTTATTTATTTGAAAAATGCAGTTATAGAGAGGCAGATGCAGAGAGAAAAGTCTTCCATCCACTGGTTCACTCCCCAAACGACCACAATGGCTGGAGCTAGGCTGATCTGAAACCAGGAGCCAGAAGTATCTTCTGGGTCTCCCACGTAGGTGAAGGGGCCCAAGCACTTGGACCGTCTTCCACTGCTTTCCCATGCCATAGCAGGGAGCTGGATCAGAAATGAAGCAGCCAGGACTTGAACTGGTACCCATGTGGGATGCCAGCACTACAGGTGGCTGCTTTACCCAATATGCCACAGAACCAGCCCCAACACTACATTTTTAAAAAGATTTATTTATTTATTTGAAGGCAGAGTTAGAGAAAGAGAGCAAGAGAGTGAGACAGAAAGAGTGAGAGATCTTCCATCTGTTCGTTCTCTTCCCAAATAGCCACAATGGCTAGAGCTGGGCCAGGCTGAAGCCAGAATCGAGGAGGTTCTTCTGGGTCTCCCATGTGGGTGCAGGGGCCCAAGCACTTTGGCCATCCTTCGTTGCTTTCCCAGGCACATTAGCAGGGAGGTGGATTGGAAGTGGATCAGCCAGGACTCGAACCAGCACCCTTATGGGATGCCTACATCTCTGGCAGCAGCTTTACCTGCTATGCCACAATGTTGGCCCTGCATTTATTTTTTGATAAAATTTATTTTTTTTCATAATGGTAATATATTAGGACACTTTTTTCCAGCGTGATTTGAGATAAAAAGCAATTTTGAGGTTCACAGAATGATCTTCATTTCTAGAAGCTCCTGATGTATAATGTTCTGGTAATGTCTGTAAGTGAAATGTAGATTCACGTTGTTCTCTATGCTTTTCTAAGACTTGGAGCCTGTTGTTAATCATACAGTCTTTAGCCAGCTGTTAAGCCAAAAAAAAAATCAACAGTGATCTTAATCAGGTGTTGGCAAACTTCTTTGCAAGGCCAGATTGTAAATATTTTAGACTTTAAACATATAGTCTCTGTTGCATGTTCTTTGCTCTGTTTTATTTTCTTTTGTGTTTTGTGAGTTTTTTTTTTACAACCATAAAAATTTAAAAGCCATTCTTAGCTTATAGGCTGTGTGTGCAAACCCATCTGGGAAATATATTAGTGCTTTTGGTATTACAGATGTTTTGATGATATGGATTCTTCTAATTCATGAACATGGAAGATTTGTCCATTTTTTTGTGTCTTCTTTCTTTAATGTTTTGTAATTTTCATTGTAGAGATCTTTGATGTCATTAACTAATTTTTTCCAAGATATTTAATTTTTTTTGTAGCTAGTGTGCTAGTGTGAATGGTACTGATCTTGAAGTTCTTTCTCAACCATGATATTGTCCGTGTATACAAAGGCTATTGATTTCTGTGTGTTAATTGTATATCCTGCCTCTTTTCCAAACTCTTTTATGAGTTCCAGTAGTCTCTTAGAACTTTTGTATCTGCTATATATAGAATCATGTCATCTGCAAAGAGGGATAGTTTAACTTCCTCCTTCCCAATTTGTTTCCCTTTGATTTTTTTTCTTGCGTAACAGCTCTGGTTAAAACTTCCAGGACTATATTGAATAGCAAAGGTAAGAGTGGGCATTCTTGTCTGGTTCTGGATGTTAGTGGAAATGCTTTCAACTTTTCCCCATTCAGTAAGATGCTGGCTGTGGTTTGTCATAACTTGCCTTGATTGTGTTGAAGAATGTTCCTTCTATAACCAATTTGCTTAAGGTTTTCATCAGGAAGTGATGTTGTATTTGATTAAATGCTTTTTCTTCATCTATTGAGATAATCATATGGTTTTTGTTCTTCAGCATGTTAATGTGATATATCACATTGATTGATTTACACATGTTTAACTATCCCTGCATACCAGGGATAAATCCCACTTGGTTTGGGTGGATGATCTTTCTGATGTGTTGTTGGATTCTATTGACTAGTATTTTGTTGAGGATTTTTACATCTATGTTCATCAGAGAAATTGGTCTGTAATTCTCTTTCTCTGCTGCATCTTTTTCATGCTTAGGAATTAAGATGATGCTGGCTTCATAGGAAGAATTTGGGAAGATTCCCTCCCTTTCAGTTATTTTGAATAGCTTGAGAAGAATTAGAGTTAGTTCTTTAAATGTCTGGTAGAATTCAGCAATGAAGCCATCTGGTCCTGGGCTTTTCTTTGTTGGGAGGGTATTTATTACTGATTCAATTTCCATCTTGGTTGTTGGTCTGTTTAGGTTTTCTATGTCTTCATGGCTCAATTTAGATAGGTTTCTAGGAATCTATCCATTTCTTGTAGGTTTTCCAATTTCTTGGCATACAACTCTTTGTAATAATTTCTATTGATTCTTTTTATTTCTGTGGTGTCTATTGTTGTATTTCCTTTTTATCTCTAATTTTGTTGATTTGGGACTTCTCTCCCTGTTTTTTGGTTTGTTGGGCCAATGATATATCAATTTCGTTTATTTTTTCAATAAAATGGTTCTTTGTTTCATTGATCTTTTGTATTTTGGGGGGGTTAATTTTGTTTATTTCTTCTAATTTTCATTATTTCTTTTCTCCTACTAGTTTTGAGTTTGGTTTGCTATTATTTTTCTAGGTCCAGGAGATGCATTGATAGCTCATTTATTTGGTGTCTTTGCAATTTCTTGATGTAGGCACCAACTGCTATAAACTTTCCTCTTAACACTACTTTTGCTGTATCCCATAAATTTTTTCTTAAAATTTATTTATTTGAAAGGCAGAGTTACAGAGAGTCACAGAGAGAGAGCGAGTGCGCGCGAGAGAGAGCGAGGTCTTCCATCTGCTGGTTCCCTCCTCAGATAGCCGCAAAATGGCCAGAACTGTGCCAATCCAAAGCCAGGAGCCAGGAGCTTCTTCGAGGTCTCCCATGCTGGTGAAGGGGCCATAAGACTTGGACCATCTTCTACTGTCTTTCCAGGCCGTAGCAGAGAGCTGGATGGGAAGTGGAGCAGCTAGGACTCGAACTGGCACCCAAATGGGATGCGGGCAGTGCCAGCCCCTCCCATAAGTTTTGATAAGTTGTATTGTCTTTATTCATTTCCAGAAATTTTATGATTTTTCTTTTGGTTTATTCTATGACCCATTGTTCACTCAGGAGCATGTTGTTCATTCTCAATGCATTTGCATATGTTCTAGAGATTCTTGACTTTTGACTACTCCTCCTAATCTAAGATCTCTATATGCTGATTATTTTACTGAAAGGGAAACAACACAGAACATTGATTTTCAAACTATTTAGTAGTCAATCTGTTTGTCAGATAACATTTTAATGGAATCCCCAAGTATAAAGTAGGTATAGAGCAGAGCCATTATGTTTTGTACTTTTAATCATTGGGCCTCCTCTCAAAATACAATTTGAATATCAGAGATAGTGCTGGCTGAAGAACAATGCAGGTTTGTCTCTTATCACTGTGTCAGGATAGGGTGTTAATGAACGATACTGTTTGTCACATTTTCTCTGGTCTTTTAAATAGTAGAGTCCTAGATAGCCACATTCCACTTCTGGGACCTGGTTAATGAGCTATAAATTTTGGACTATCTTTATTTTAACATCTTTCTTGTTCTCTTATTAAATACTTTATTAAATCAGAAATTATATATTATAGAACTCTAGCTGAATTATATTATTCTTCTAGTGTCCATGTAGTAAATGCTATTGAATTTGTGTCTATTAATTTATGTATATCATATTGATAGTGCTGCCAAGAACTTTTGGCCAAATAAACAGTATCCTCAGTATTGCCTTTCATTTTTAATATTGATTTTTATCATAGGGACATGATGATGAAGTATTTGTTTTGGAAGCACATCCATTTGATCAAAGGATCATACTTTCAGCAGGTCATGATGGGAACATTTTTATTTGGGACCTTGACAGAGGGACCAAAATTCGGAATTATTTTAACATGGTAAGGAAAATCCAAGTTCATATTATAACTGACTTCTCTTATATGATAACTTGGTAGTTAAAGCATACCCAGTCAGTACAAAAGAGCCTCTTGTTATCTATTTTTAGCTCTCTAATAATTTAGAGAATGACTCAAGACCTGAGAGTAAGGCCAATTGAAAATTAGGCCTTTCAGAATAACTGTGTAATCCTGGTGTTAGCGTTTTCCAAATTCTGGTCCCTAGCTCAGAACTCTAGAAACTCTGATGTGTTTTTTTTAAAGATCTTATTTATTTATTTGAGAGGTAGAGCTACAGACAAAGATAGAGACAGAGAGGACGGTTTTCTATCCACTGGCTTACTCCCCAAATGGCCACAAAGGCTGGGGCTGGGCCAGACCTAATCCAGGACCAGGAGCTTCTGGGTCTTCCACGTAGGTGCAGGGGCCCAAAGCTTTTGGCTATCTTTGACTGCTTTCCCAGGCCATAGGCAGAGAGCTGGATTGGAAGAAGAGCAGCTAGGACACGAACTAGAGTCCATATGCTGCACTGAGGCTGAGGCTGAGCCTACTATGCCACAGCGCCGGCCCCTCAGATGCATTAAACTTTTGCATTAACACCTATCCAAAACCACAAGAAGATTAATATTTAAAATATAATCTTAATTTGTGAATTACGATAATTATTGTAATACTTATATTTGCCTCTGGTAAACCCTATATCGCTTAGTTTCTACTCAGAAAGTGATTTGGCAAACAGATTTGGGTATATGGATGCTGTTAAGATATATTCCTTACAAATCATGGAAAAGTATGGTAAGCTGTCTCTTCTCCCACTAGAACACCTTTCTTTGGTGATATGATTACTCATATCCTCCATATTTAATATTCTCTTCTCAAGTACAGTTCTAATTAAACATTTCTATATTGTTGTTTGGCCTGAAACTCATTTTTATAGACTATACAATCCAGAGCATTAATAATACTCTCTATTTGTTGTTGCTAAAATTGAACTCTGTGCTTTAATTTTAGAATGGTTATCTATCTTGTGTGAAAATTACTCTTATTGTGACTCCTCTGAATTTCAGATTGAAGGCCAAGGTCATGGTGCAGTGTTTGATTGTAAATTTTCACCAGATGGAAACCATTTTGCCTGCACAGATTCTCATGGGCATTTGCTGCTTTTTGGTTTTGGATGCAGTAAATATTATGAAAAGGTTAGTATATTTAATTTTTGTTATTGACTAAAATTTGAGAATCTATCATTTACAAGTTTTATTCAAAGTCTTCCAGTTCATATGGATTGTTGTGTGTCAGTAGATCTAAAATAAGAAAGTTGTTTTTCTTGGTAAAGCTTCTCATCATTGCCAGAACATCAGATGTGGCAGTGTAAATGGCTTCTGAGATACAGGGTAATGTGTATATAAAAATTCATTAGGAAACCCTTTTGATTAGAACATATTTTCTACTGCTTTATTTTTTTTTTTATTTTTTATTTTTTATTTTTGACAGGCAGAGTGGACAGTGAGAGAGAGAGACAGAGAGAAAGGTCTTCCCTTTGCCGTTGGTTCACCCTCCAATGGCCGCCGCTGCAGCCGGCGCACCGCGCTGATCCGATGGCAGGAGCCAGGAGCCAGGTGCTTTTCCTGGTCTCCCATGGGGTGCAGGGCCCAAGCACCTGGGCCATCCTCCACTGCACTCCCTGGCCATAGCAGAGAGCTGGCCTGGAAGAGGGGAAACCGGGACAGAATCCGGCGCCCCGACCGGGACTAGAACCCGGTGTGCCGGCGCCGCAAGGTGGAGGATTAGCCTATTGAGCCACGGCGCCGGCCTTCTACTGCTTTATAAGTGTAATGGCAGAGTAATTCTAGCAGATTGTACCCTCTACATGTAAATTGGGAATTGGGAATAAACAGCAAGTGACTAATTATGTTAATTTTCTTGGTTGGCTATTTTACCTATTGTTGATATTGTTAAAATAGGTTAGAGGCTCATTTAATTGGTTCATTTTATTTTGTTAGTTGTGAATTTAGGATAGATTATCTGATTTTAGAGTTGGAAGAAAACTCAGAAACATTGAAATTGGTTTAGTACTTTTATTGCTTTTGAGTGTGTTTTTAATTTGATTGATATTCTCCTCCTATCTCACTGTGTATATTTCATCTGTCTTCATTTGAATAAAAATAAGCAAGGACATGATTTTTGCAACTTTGATAAAAATAACTATTTACTGGTATATTTCTTCCTATTATGGTTTGAAAAATATAATCTAGGGCCAAAAAGTAATGCAGATTTTAGAATTTAAGGAAGAAATTAGTGAATTACCATCCAGGTAATGTGCTTTTATGGCACAAAGGCTACCAGAGAATGTAAGAATTGTCTGATGTGAAAAATGCATTTGCTCTAGGAATGATAGTAAGTGCTTGTCTATAAATTCTTGGTGTGTAATACTAAAAATCTCTTGAAGATTCCAGATCAGATGTTCTTCCACACGGATTATCGACCTCTTATCCGTGATGCCAATAACTATGTATTGGATGAACAGACCCAACAAGCTCCTCACCTTATGCCTCCCCCATTCCTGGTGGATGTTGATGGAAATCCTCATCCTACAAAATTTCAACGGCTAGTACCGGGACGAGAAAATTGTAAAGATGAGCAACTTATACCACAGCTGGGATATGTGGCTAATGGTATGTTATTTCCAAAAGTCCATTTAAAACATTTAAAATATATTTAAATTTAACATTTAATTTTAAAACATGCAAAATTATATATTTGCTGTTGTTACCTTTGTGATAATGTACACACCGCTATACTCTGGAGTAGATTATAATGTTTCATCTATTACTTCTATTAATTTTCAGTTGCATTATACTTTTTACCTTATCAGAGTACTTTTTCTTTATCTTACCTGAACACAGATAAGTAGGTTCGGACAAATACAAGAAGATGCTCAAGCAGAGAATATATTGACCTACCTCCTTAGAAACCCTAAATATATATGACCCTGTTGTTCCATGTTATGTCAGCTTTTTGTTACTTTATTTTTTAAGATTTTATTTATTTGAGAGGTAGAGTTACAGAGAGAGAGAGACAGAGACAGAGACAGAGACAGAGAGAAAGGTCTCCCATCTGCCAGGTCACTCCTCAAATGGCCACAACAGCCAGAGCTGGGCCGATCCAAAGCCAGGAGCCAGGAGCTTCTTCTGGGTCTTCCATGTGGGTGCAGGGGACTAAATACCTGGGCGATCTTCCACTGCTTTCCCAGCCACAGCAGAGAACTGGATCAGAAATGGAGCAGCCGGGACACAAACCGGCGCCCCTATGAGATGCCGGCTCTGCAGGCAAAGGCCTAGCTTACTGTACCACAGCACTGGCCTCTGTGTTACATTAACTAAAATACATCAGAGGATCTACTTAAGAAAGAAGGAAGTTTATTTATTTTTGGCTTACAGTTTTGGAGGTTCACAGTGCAAAAGCAGGTGGCCCCATTGGCTTAGGTATCTGGTAAGGCTGGAAGATGGTGGAGGGAGTATCATATGGGCAAGCCAGGAAAGAGGGAGACACTGGCAGTACACTCTGTGTGGTCTCTCCTTGTAATGCCATCATCATGATACTCTCATGGGGCTCTACCCTATCTACCTAATCCAATCCAATCACTTTCTAAGGCCCCATCTTTAGATACCAAAATTGGATTAAGTCCCATTATTAATACATAAACCATTTGTCCAGTAACTATTAACATGGGACATCGAAGTTTAAACATCTGCATGAGATTGAGGAGCCAGATCCAGTTAAAAACATAATATATGTGGTATTGACTTCTAGTAATGACTAAATGCACTAACGTAATGCATCGAATGTTTACAAATGGTGAAATTGTATTCCATTGTGCTGATATTTTAGTTGCGAGTCCATACTTAATGAACTGAAGTAGAGCAAACTTCAAAAACCATAAGCTAGAAAGTACCTATTTACCTATTTTCATGTTTGAAATGCAAATTTATTGGAATGGTGCTTGATTGGAGATGGACAATAGAATAAAACATTGGAGTAAGCTATTCTCTAGCAAAACAATTTGTTCTTTTTTCATTGGCATATTTCCACTATTCATATTGCCATTTCCAACCCCCAACCCCTCCTGCCTCTCTACCCTGTAGAATACTTTCCTATCTCAATTGGGTACTTTTAGTTGTTTTCTTTTTTTCAGTTCTAAGGTAGTGAGTTATTGATTTGCAAATGGAATTTTATTTTCTTCCTGGGGAATTAAGGCTTGAATTGACTTTTATAGTGAAATACTACATGCCTTTTTTTATGCCCTTTGTCATAAAGGTTTGTAGAACAATGAAATGATATTGCAGATCTGCCAGTAGTTACTCTCATGGTGTTAAATTTATTAACCAAAAAGAAGAAAAAATTAAATATTAAATGGGAGATAAAACTGAAAATATTTGAACAAAATAATCAGTAATTTATCACATGCCATAGGGATCTAATCACTTGTTATGCAACTGGAAAAACAGGGCTATGATGTATTTAAGAAAGGAAAAGATTTAAGGTTTTCATTCAAAAGCAATTTTGTATAATAAATTAATTTTTCTACTTATCAAGGCTCTGAGATGCTTACAAAAGGCAATATTTGAAAGACTAATTTTGGCTTCTTTGAGAAAGAAAACATTCACATTTTAGTTATTTGTGGTTGAACTTGTTGAAATCTTACTTTAATTTTTATTCCCAGCTGGCTTGGAATATACTATGCAGAAATATATTTTAAAATGAATGATTTAACTTTAATAATTGTTTTTAAGGTGATAAGGTCCTCATAATACTAATTTGAAAACATTTGGTAAAATGAAACATATAAGCTGTCATATCAACAATTTAGTAAATGTTTTGTTTGATACATTATTTTCATGTTTATCCTATTTTAATTGCATAAAAATTTGTAGATTAAGTTTGTGATGCTAAAATGTAAGTAATTTTGTGACTTTATATCTTTGGTCTCATTAAGGTGATGGTGAGGTTGTAGAACAGGTAATTGGACAGCAAACTACTGACCAAGATGAAAGCATTCTTGATGGAATAATAAGGGAGCTACAGAGAGAACAAGATCTGAGACTAATTAATGAAGGAGATGTTCCACATTTTCCAGTTAATAGATCATACCCTGTTAATGGTGGTAAGTATTTATATATTTATAAAAGGTATCTTGCATACATTTTAAGTATTTTCCTTGTACCAGATAATTACATGTGAAAAATGTGTTTAGAAATAAAATAGCATTATTCTTAATTTACACTTGTGATATTGTGTATACGAAATTGCCAAAATTTCATTATCATTTGTGATGAAAAATGACTTATTGTCTTCCGAGAAATATAGCTGGTGTGTTTTAATATATTGTTTTCTTTCTCTCAGTGATTTATTTGCACTATTCAATTTTTTTTAACTGTTGTTTTTTGTCAATTCGTTTCCACTGTTTTTTTTTAAAGATTTATTTATTTATGTGAAAGTCAGAGTTACACAGAGAGGGATACAGAGAGGCAGAGAGAGAGAAGTCTTCCATCTGCTGGTTCACTCCGCAGTAGGCCGCAACAGCCGGAGCTGTGCCGAGCCAAAGCCAGGAGCCAGGAGCTTCCTCCAGTCTCCCACGTGGGTGCAGGGGCCCAAGGAATTGGACCATCTTAGACTGTTTTCCCAGGCCACATCAGGGAGCTGATTGGAAGTGGAGCAGCCGGGACTCGAACCAGCACCCATATGGGATGCTGGCACTGCAGGCAGTGGCTTTACCCACTATGCCACAGCGCCGGCCTCTTCATTTTTGTTTTAAGAAGTGAGGTACTGCAGTGAGTTTTTATGGGGACTGACCTGTAAAGTTTTCAAAATTAAAATCACCTTAAGTTTAGAGATTACTACCCCAAAACCTGATCCTCTTTTATTGAGAGAAAAACAGCTTACCACTCTCTTCTCCTGAATTTATAAAAATACACCTTAAGACAGGAAGCACTCTTAAAGAATACAGATATAACTTCTGAAATAACTTTTACAACAGTTTGATCTTAAATACTATAAGAAGTTACTGCACATTTACTTATCTTAAAATGAATATTCCTATTATATCTTTTCCTTTGCTTTATGAAATGTGCCTATGTCTTTTATGTAAAACTTGTGTTAGTTTTACCCTTATCAAGAGCCACTAGTCTTACTTCAAAATGCAGTCATTTTATGGGAATTTATGCAGATTTGGCTCTTTATATTTAAATGGGATAATTTATTTGGGCAACATGGAAATTTGGGTTCCACATAAATTAATAACATGATTTAAATTTGAGATGGTTCACAGAGTATTATACTGCTTTATGGAGTTTTTTCAGCCTCCCATAAAATCAAAATAAATACATTTCTTCATTTGGGTCACTTGGAAGACCTAACTGAGATGAATTTTACTGAACTTGGAACATGATAAGTGGGCTGATAGTCTTACATATCCAGGTCTTTTGTTTCTAAGACATAAAAGTTTCTTAGGTCCCTAATGTAGACATCCATTAATAAAATCAATATTCAGCTCTTCCTTAAATCTAGGTTTCTGTGAATAGATTTGAAATGCCATTAGTCAAAGGGGTCCCACACTTCAATTTGCAGTGGTCATTTAATTTTTTTCTGGTGTTTATTTTCACAGTTGAGTATTTCAGTTTCCATTTGTGTTTTCTTTGCAAGTATAAAAGAAAAAATAGCAGAAACCCTGATGGAAGAATTTTTAACTTTTTTAATTCTGTCATTGCTCATCAGTCTTGCAAATGAAAACATTTTTTAAAGATTTATTTTATTTATTTGAAAGGTAGAGTTAGAGAGAGAGAGAGCGACAGAGAGATGGAGAGAGGGGGAGACAAAGAGAGAGAGAGAGGTCTTCCATCTACTGGTTTACTCCCCAGATGGCTGCAATGGCTGGGGCTGGGCTGGCTTAAGCCAGGAGCCAGGAACTTCATCTGGGTCTCCCATGTGGGTGCAATGGCCCAAGGACTTGGACCATCCTCTGCTGCACTCTCAGGCACGTTAGCGGGGAGCTAGATCAGCAGTAGAGCAACTGGGACTCGAATCGGCACCTATTATGGAATGCTGGCACTGCAGATAGTGGCTACACCATAGCACTGGCCCCACAAATGAAATTTTAATGTTGATTTTCTTCATTTACACAGTTTATATTATTAATTTTAAAAGGTTTTTAAAAATAGTTATTTATTTATTTGAAAGTCAGTTACAGAGAGACAGGGATAGAGATTTTCAATTCACTGGTTCACTCCAGATGGCCCCAATGGCCAGGAGCCAGGAGCTTCGTCCAGGTCTCCCACATGGGTGGCAGGGGCCCAAACACTTGGGCCATCTTCCACTGCTTTCCCAGGCCATTAGCAGGGAGTTGGATCAGAAGTGGAGCAGCCAGGACTCGTACCAGTGCTCGTATGGGATCCTGGCATCATGTGCATCAGCTATACCTACTACACCACAATGCTGGTGCCTATTTTTGAAAGCTTTGTTGAACTATTATTCAGAAATATTTTAATGAAGTAAAAAAATTAGAATTTATATTAAAAACCTGATTCCTGGACTAGAACTCATAATATTTTTAGCTCTCCCGAGTCACATTGAATATGTATTTGTATTTAATGAATACTTAGTTAGATACTAGGTATGAAACTTCTTTGAAACAAACCATAAGATGTATACAAATTCTAAACACTTTTTCAGTGCCTACTTTATTCATAACAGTATAAACAATATAAACAAAGGGGTAACAAAACTTCTAGCAGTATCTCTGAATTTCCTATTTTATTTATATTATTGACTTGAAAAAGTATGGTATCTTTTCTTCAAAAAGCAATACTTGTTTTTGTTTTAGCTCTGAGAAGTCCAAATATAGACATATCTTCTTCCTCAAATATTGGGCTCCGACGTAGTGGTCAAATTGAAGGTGTCCGGCAAATGCATAATAATGCTCCTCGGAGCCAGATGGCCACTGAAAGAGATCTCATGGCATGGAGCAGGAGAGTGGTGGTCAATGAATTAAATAATGGGATTAGTAGGTGAGTCATGAGCATAACATTCTGAAGAAACTTTAAAGCATTTTTTAAGTAAATGAAGTGTACTTTCTTAGTCTAGTGACGGAGGTATTTTTTAATCTAGTTATGTATTTTTTCTGTATTATCCCACTTAGTTAACTAGTCCATAGCAAATATTTTGATAAGTATCTTTAATTTGTTTTAAAGCTTTGTGATAAATGCTTTGGGGAATACTGAAAATGCAAAGCATGATCATTCTATGAGTTCATAATACAAATAGTAAGTTAGAAATCATAGAAGTCATATGTGATTAAGTATATGTGATCTTAAATTCAATGGTGGTCCCGAGGAGAAGGTCATCAGCTGAATATTATAGCAACTGAGGAGACCAGTGTAGATACCTCCTGGACTCTAGTACTTAGAGTATGTTTAGAAATGTCATTTAGGTAGAATACATTGATGAAAGGATTTCATTAGGATGAACTTCACACATGCAGTCACTATCCTTATAGCAACTGGAAATACAAGAGGTCTTCAAAAAGTTAGTGAAAATACATATTATGAAAAATCTATGTATGATTTTCAAAAATTTTTACACCAAAAATAAAATTCTTAGTTATATTTTTTCCATGATTTTTTTGAAATACCCTTATAGATTTAGAAAAGACAAAAACTATACTGACAGAGAACATGTTTCATTTTAATCATATATCTCCCTAATGAAAGCTTTTACCAAATGAACCAGAGTAACACAATTAATTTGAATCCACTTTTTCTCTTTTTGCTTCCTCTTATAATTAGGTGGCAGCAATAAGAAAAATGAATATATAACTAATTTATTTATTTTTAAAGATTTATTTATTTATTGGAAAGGCAGAGTTATAGAGAGTCAGAGGGAGAGAGAGAGAGAGAGAGAGAGAGAGAGGTCTTCCATCCATTTGTTCACTCCCCAAATGGCTACAATGGCCGGAGCTGGGCTGATCTGAAGCCAGGAGCCAGGAGCTTTTTCCAGGTCTCCCATATGGGTGCAGGGGCCCAAGGACTTGGATCATCTTCCACTGCTTTCCAGGCCATAACAGGGAGCTGGATCAGAAGTGGAGCAGCCAGGACTTGAACCAGCGCCCATATGGGATGCTGGCACTGCAGGTAGTGGCTTTACCTGCTACACCACAGCGCTGGCCCCACTAATTTATTTATTGAATGCTAAATTCTGGAGGTAGAGTAATTCCAAACTTCGTAAATGGATGCTGGTACATCAATGTTTATTTCAGCATTGTTCATAATAAGAAAAGGGTGGAAATAACTCAGATGTCCATTAGCAGATGAATGGATAAAAATATGTGGTATATCTGTATAGTGTAATTTTATCCACCCATAAAAAAGAATGAAAATCTGTTACCTGCCACAACATGTATAAACATGGTAAACATGCTAAGTGAAAAGCCAGATAAAAATACAAATGTTGTATGATTCTATTTACATGAAATATCTAGACTATGTAAATTAACGGAAACATGAAGTATATCAGAAGTTGTCATGGGCTGAAGAAGGGGAAAATGGGGAGCTACTGCTTATTGGTTACTGAGTTTATTGTAGAAGTGGTTAAAAAGTTTTGAATATAGATAGTGGTAATGATTGGTTTCCAACATTTTGAATGTTGAAGTAAGGTAGTTAAAATGGCAAAGTTTTCATTTAAAATATTTATGTTATTTGACTCTTAAAAGGTCGGTTTGCTTTCTAATAACTTTCTGTTACTTTGACTTTTGTTTTGTTATTAGGGTACAAGAAGAATGTCGAACTACAAAAGGTGACATAGAAGTTAGTTTGTATACAGTAGAAAAGAAGAAAAAGCCATCTTATACTACTCAAAGGGTAAGTTTACTTTTACAGTACTTTAGAATATACCACTTGAAAGTATTTTCAGATACCAGATTTTTGAAAGGCAGCAGTTATACATTCAGAGACAGTTTTAATAGGTATCTCATATAGGGAACCTAGTCTTTTGGACCCAAATTGAAATGGTGAATAATGTTATACAAACTCACTATTATCTTTCCATCCCCCAAATCTAGGACATGTGGTCATTGTATGTATAGACTCTTGTATTGAAATGCTATTTCCAGGGCCGGCGCTGCGGCTCACTAGGCTAATCCTCCACCTAGCGGCGCCGGCACACCGGGTTCTAGTCCCGGTCGGGGTGCCGGATTCTGTCCCGGTTGTCCCTCTTCCAGGCCAGCTCTCTGCTGTGGCCCAGGAGTGCAGTGGAGGATGGCCCAAGTCCTTGAGCCCTGCACCCGCATGGGAGACCAGGATAAGCACCTGGCTCCTGCTTTTGGATCAGCGCAGTGCGCCGGCCGCGGCGGCCATTGGAGGGTGAACCAACGGCTAAAAGTAAGACCTTTCTCTCTATCTCTGTCTCTCTCACTGTCCACTCTGCCTGTAAAAAAAAAAAAGAAAAGAAATGCTATTTCCATATGGTTAAAGTAGAGCCTTAAAAATATCACTTGATCAGTAATCACAATAAAAAACAAGTGATCAGATACTATAGGCCTGAGGTTGAAAGTTATGGCCCAGGGACTAAATCCTGCCTATATCCTGTTTCTGTTAATTAAGATTTATTAGAACCTGGTCACACTTATTCATTTTTATCTTATCTGTGGCTGCTTTCATGTTATACAGAAAGTTCAGTAGTTGCAGCAGAGATTGGATGAACTGCAGAGCCAAAATTATTTATACTCAGCATTTACAGAAAATTGCTACCTCTGCCATAGACCCATTCCTGTCCTACTTAATCATATAGGAGCAAACTGATCTATACATTGGAAAGTGCTGGATTCATATTCCCAGTAGAAACTGCTAAGCAGTGAGTAGGATTTCCGTACTCCATTAAATACGTAGTGTTAGCTTCTTATTAGTGCTATTATGTTCACCATACTAGCAGCAAAGGAATGTATAGTTTTATTTCTAGATCGAACCATAAATTCTGTAGAATTTACAGTCTAGGATGATTTTCACATTTTTTAGATATTTATCCATTGTGTTTTACTTTTATTTTTTAATTTTAAGTATTTATTTAATGACAGAGTGATGGTGGGGGGAGGGGTTGCGTTGAGAGAGTGAGATTCCATCTGCTGGTTCACTGCCCAAATGCCCATAGCAGCTGGGGCTGGTCCAGGCTGAAGCCACAAGCTTGGAGCTCCATCCTGGTCTTCTACATAGGTGGCAGAGAGCCAAGTACTTAAGCCGTCCTCTGTTGACTTCCTAGCCACATTAACAGGGGGGTAGATTGGAAGCGAAGCAGCTGGGACTTGAACTAGTGCTCCTATACAGAATGCTGTCATTGCAGGCAGTAGCTTAGCTCACTGTGCTATAATGCCAGCCCCTATACCCTGACTTTCAAATGTTTTATCAGTATTGATAATCACATGGTTAGGTTATTTTTTAAAACATTTATTTATTTATTTGAAAGGCAGAGAGAGAGAGAGAGATATCAATTTTCTATCTGCTGGCCCACTCCCAAAATGGTAACAACAGCTAGGGCTGGGCCAGGCTGAATCTAAGAGCTTCATCTGGGTCTCCCATGTGGGTGGCAGGGGCCTAAGCACTTGGGCCATCTTCTACTGCTTTTCCAGGCACGCTAGCAGGGAGCTGGATGAGAAGTAGAGCAGCTCAGACTCTTAACTGGTACCCATATGGGATGCCCATCACAGGTAATAGCTTAACCAGTTATGCCACAATGCTGGCCTCAAGGTTAGGTTATTATCAAGAGGAATATCTTCAGATATTCTTAGATCATTTTGAATTCTGCTTCTTAATTTCTGGTTTGTTTTTTTTTTTAGCTTATTTGATTTTCTCTAGTAAGTTTATTTTGGAATTTTTAAAAAAAGGATTTTATTTATTTGAAAGGCAGAGTGACAGAGAGAGAGAGAGATAGAGAGAAAGAGATCTTCCATCCTTTGGTTGATTCCCCAAATGGCCATGATGCTTAGGGTTGGGCCAGATCAAAGCCAGCAGCCAGGAACTCATCCAGGTCTTCAAGTAGGGTTTGGGGATCCATCTTCTGCTGCCTTCCTAGGTGCTGGATCAGAAGCAGAAGAGCCAGTGCTCCAGTATGCAATCAGGTGTCATAGGTGGTAGCTTAAAATGTTGAGCCACAAGGCTGGCCTTTTGAGGTTTGTTTGTTTTTATTTGAGAGACAAAGTTACAGAGGGAGAGACAGATAGGTCTTCCATCTACTGGTTCATTCCCCCAATGGCCACAATGGCCGGAGCTGGGCTGATCTGAAGCCAGGAGCCAGGAGCATCCTCTTGGTCTTCCATGTGGGTGCAGGGACCCAAGCACCTGGGCCATCTTCACTGCTTTCTCAGACCACAAGCAGAGAGCTGAATCGAAAAAGGAGCAGCCAGGACATGAACTGGCTCCCATATGGTATGCTGATGCTGCAGGTGGTGGCTTAGCCCACTACACCACAGAGATAGCCCCTGTTTTTTTTTATGTTGTTTTGTTTTTGTTTTTGTTTTGCTTCTTAGATTTTGAATGGCTCAGGTTCATGATTTTTGTTCTTTTTCCCTGCTAAGTTGATTTATCAAACATCAGATTTGTCTACAACTAATAAAATACTGAATTTTGAAGACATTTTTATTTTGAAAATAAGAAACATTGCACTGTGGCATAGCAGGTGAAGCTGCTGCCTGCAATGCCGGCATCCCATATGGTTCGAGTCCTGGCTGCTCCACTTCTGATCCAGCTTCTGGCTAATGTGTCTGAGAAAGCAGCAAAAGGTAGCCTAAGTGCTTGCACCCCTGCAACCACATGGGAGACCTGGATGAAGCTCCTGGTTCCTGGCTTCTGCCTGGCCCAGCCCTGGTCACTGTGGCCATTTGGGGAGTGAACCAGTGGTTGGAAGACTTTTCTTTATCTCTCTCTCCTCTCTCTGTCTCTGTCTCTCTCTCTCTAACTTCCGCTTTCAAATAAATATTTTTTTTAAAAAAAAGAAACATTACATATAAGAATCTGACCTTTTGGGAAAAGATTTATTTATTTGAAAGGCAGAGTTATTGATGGAGAAGACAGAGATCTTCCATCCGCTGGTTCATTCTCCAAGTGGCTGCAATGATCAGGGTGGGGCCACGCCAAAGCCAGAAACTCGAACTCCCTCCGAGTCTCCTACATAGGTGGTGGGGGCCCAACCACTTGGGCCATCTTCTGCTGTTTTTCCAAACACATTAGCCAGGAGCTGGATTGGAAGTGGAGCATCGGGGATTCATTTGTGCTCAGATAGGATACCGGCTTAACCCTCTCAGCCACGAAGCCAGCCCCAAGAACCTGGCCCTTGATAGTAATTTATAAGACTTTTAAACCTGTTTATTCCTTATTACGTATTAGGGTTACAGCCTTGCCATATGGTATTTTAGTAATAATGCTTTATACTTATAAAAGTGAGAATAAAATAGTCTTTGCTTTAAATTTTAGTTGCTAAAATGTTTATTTTGACCTGTTTACTACATGAATATGCTGTCAGCTCGTGGTATTAATCATGATGACTCAATTTCTTTTCTCCTACATTGTTCCCAAATGGTAGGACTAAATCTCAATGGTGTGTGAGAGATTGAACATGGCTTTTGTTTGTATATGCATATTGGTGTACCTTTCTATGTTCCAAAAGTGAAATTGTAAAACATTTAAAGGGATTACTTTGAGTGTTTTCCCTGCTATTGGTATAAGTAATCTAAAATGTATTCTATTATTTCACTTCTTCATTTTTAACCACTATCTCATGATGTTTTTCTGTGTGGAGAATTAGACTGAATTAATTCTAAAGATCTTTCTCAGCTTTTTAGATTCTTATAAATGCTGGTCTACAGTGAGTAAAAGTATAAATACTTAAATCTAGTTATGTATTAAACACTTTAGCAAGTTTTGTTAGTTTTTAAAAAACTAAGAGTTACATGTACATTTTTTTTTGACAGGCAGAGTTAGAGAGAGACAGAGAGAAAG
The DNA here is from genome assembly GCF_051225735.1 of Oryctolagus cuniculus. Taxonomy (NCBI): domain Eukaryota; kingdom Metazoa; phylum Chordata; class Mammalia; order Lagomorpha; family Leporidae; genus Oryctolagus; species Oryctolagus cuniculus. The sequence continues at coordinate 68,933,560 of NC_142888.1, forward strand.
GTCTTCCTTTCCATTGGTTCATCCCCCAAAAGGCTGCTACGGCCAGTGTGCTACGCTGATCCGAATCAGGAGCCAGGTGCTTCTTCCTGGTCTCCCATGTGGGTGCAGGGCCCAAGCACTTGGGCCATCCTCCACTGCCTTCCCGGGCTACAGAAGAGAGCTGGACTGGAAGAGGAGCAACCGAGACAGAACCGGCACCCCAACTGGGACTAGAACCCGGGGTGCCGGTGCTGCAGGCGGAGGATAAGCCTAGTGAGCCGCGGCACTGGCCATCATCAGTCTTTTTTAAAAAATATATTTATTTTTTAATTATTTGCAAAGGCAGAGTTACAGAGAGGCAGAAGCAGAAGGAAAAAGGTCCTCCATCTGCTGATTTACTCCCCAAATGGCTGCAGTAGTCGGAGCTGGGCCAGTCCGAAGCCAGGAGCCAGGAGCCTCCTCTGGGTCTCCCATGCGGGCACAGGGGCCCAAGTACTTGGGCCATCCTCCACTGCCTTCCCAGGCCAAAGCAGAGAGCCAGATTGGAAGTGGAGCAGCCAAGACCCCAACCATCGCCCATATGGGACTCCAGCACCGCAGGTGGCGGCCCTACCCGCTACACCACAGTGCCGACCCCAAGAGTTACATGTACATAAGCACTCAAGTGATGTCCTGCTTCATCCTTTATGAATAATATAAACTCTGTAGGAACATTCTTGTAGCTTAGACTTTCATTGCTGTCTTTAATTTGATCACAAAGCTTTCAAAATGGGAAGGTGACTAATATTAGTGGAAGATAGTTAAATATATACAAATATAGTTATATATTGGTTTTCTTTTTGAGAACTTATCCTTCTATCCTTCTCTTCCTCCATGTAATTGATTTGCTTTATATATTTCCATTTTTACATGTACACTGAGCTTTTCTTTTTAAAAAATTCCTTTCTCTTTCTCATTTACAGAATGATTATCAGCCTAGTTGTGGACGATCTTTACGAAGGACACAGCGCAAGCGTCAGCATACTTATCAAACACGTTCCAACATGGAACATAATTCACAAGCATCATGTCGAAATTCAGGTGTACAGGAAGATTCAAACAGTTCCTCAGAGGTTAGATATCCGCTGTTATTTATTCAGTGTGAAATTTTGTTTACTGGTTTGTATCATACATTTTGATTACTTGCAAGACTCACTTCTTTAATAGAAAATTATTTTAATGATTATCTTGTAAGAGGTTTATTCATTAATATGGCATTTAATAGACAATTTTGGGCAACATACTGAATTCCTTTAGATGTCTTCTCTAAATAGTATGTACATAAGATTCCTTGGTGAGGATATCAAACATGGCAGCAAAGTTTGGCTTTTGATAGTGAGAGAAGAAAGAGTAAATCTGCCTGGAAATGAAAAGAAGTGGAATACAAACAATGGTAATAAATGAAACACACCCAAAACCTATTGTCTGTGTAATCAGCATAATATACACATTTTCTGTTGTCCATGTCACCAGTCATGGAGTTTGGAGTTTGCCAAGTGTTGATTTTCCTTAGATGCACCTTTTTTATGATAATGACTATAGAATATAGTAATTATTTTCTTCTTGTTTTGTTTTCCAATACTTTCATTTTGTTTCTTTAACAACTCTGTTAAGTATATGATGAGGGGTTAATCATGCATGGACAATGCAGGGTATTCCCATTCATCTGCCATACATAATTCTTAAACTTTCTTATCAAAAAATGTCCACTATTCTCTCTTATGGAAATCTTGACCTTAAAACAATAATTCTGTGCAGTATTTTAAAAACAATGTTGTTAGCATTTGGAGGGTTATTGTATCTTTGGATTTGAGAAACCTATTCAGTCTTTGAAATAATAAAGATGTCTCATGTTGATAAGTTAGTATTATGTCAGCAATTTAAAAATATAACTAGTATTTCTCTCTGTCTCTCTCACTGTTTAACTCTGCCTGTCAAAAAAAATAACTGGTAGTCTTAATTGTGAAATATAAATACATGTTGAAAAATAATTGGGAAGCTGGCGCTGCAGCTCACTAGGCTAATCCTCCGCCTGCAGCGCTGGCACCCCGGGTTCTAGTCCCAGTAGGGGTGCCGGTTCTGTCTCGGTTGCTCCTCTTCCAGTCCAGCTCTCTTCTGTAGCCCGGGAAGGCAGTGGAGGATGGCCCAAGTGCTTGGTCCCTGCACCCACATGGGAGACCAGGAGGAAGCACCTGGCTCCTGGCTTCGGATCGGCACAGCGCGCCGGCCACAGCGGCCATTTTGGGGGATGAACCAATGGAAAGGAAGACCTTTCTCTCTGTCTCTCTCTCTCACTGTATAACTCTGCCTGTCCAAAAAAAAAGAAGTAAAAAAATAATTGGGTACATTTTCACTAGAACTTTTTGTTGGGGAATAGAAAGTATTGTAAAATAGGTACTGGCTTGCCAATTAATAATATTCTAGCTAATAATAAACCTGTTATCTCAATTATTGATTCTTTGTTTTAGGAAGATGAAACTGTTGGCTCTAGTGATGCTTCTGTTGAAGATCCTGTTAATGAATGGCAAAGTGAAAGTTCTTCAACGTAGGTTTAATGGTTTTGACTTGCTCAAAATTATTCAACTGTTATAATGTAAAATTAGGCTTGACTGGAATTTTTAGTTTTAAAAATATTTTATGGAGTGAATGTTTTGCCTAGTATTTAAGACATCCCTTTTCTATATTGAGTACCTCAGTTTGATTTCCAGCTCTGGCTCCCAGTTCCAGCTTCCTGTCAGTGCAGCCTCTGAGAGGTAGCAGATCAAATTGTTAGATCCCTGTCATCCACTCTGGAGACCTGGGTTGAGTTTTATGGCTTCATCCTGGCCCAGTTCTGGTCCTTGTGGGCATTTGGGGAATGAAAAGTAGATGAGAGCTCTGTCAGTCTCTGTGTGGGGGTGTTTGTGCGTTTCTCTCTGTCTCTCTTTCTCTCAAATAATAATGTATAATAGAAATAATACTGGGCTAGAAGCCTAGAAACGTGTTGTTTTATACTCACTTTTCCAATAGATTAAAGATTTACTTTATTTTAGTTGAAGGGCAGTTACAAAAAAAAAAAAAAAAAAAAAAAAAACAGAGATCTTCCATCAGCTGGTTTGCTCTTCAAATGGACACAACAGCCAGGGCTGGGCCAGGCTGAAGCCAGGAACTCCATCCTGGTCTCCCACATGAGTGACAGAGCCCCAATCACTTGGGAAGTCTTCTGCTGCGTTCCCAAGCACATTAGCAGGGAGCTAAATTGAAAGAGGAGCAGCTGGGACTCCAACTGGTGCTCATATGGAATGCTGATGATGCGGTTGGTAGCTTAACTCCCTTTGTCACAATGCCAGTCCCTCCAATAGATTTTTGATGTTACTATGGACTTTCTAAGTTCCTTCATCTGTGAAATGTCTTTTTGTTAAATCAAGATGCTACATCTTAGCAACTATATATATTTATTTGTTAAAAAAAAAAAACTCATTTCACTATTTCCAAGAGTAAGGTAAATCTTTCTTTTAAAGGATCTTTTGTGATGTAGACAAAAATTTTAAACCCTGTTATGGAAAACTAAGCATTTTATATTATCCAGAAAAACATTTCATTAAAATAATTTAGATAATGGTCAAAATTCTGTATTGATACATTTTTTTCCTCTTGAGTTAGAATAAAATCAAACCATGTCAGTTATTATGTTGATATAAAGTTATTACCTTTTAATTTTGAAGTGAAACTATTCTTTTTATATACATAGTTATTCATAATTTTGATTTATTTACAGTGATTCATCAAGTGAATATTCTGATTGGACAGCAGATGCTGGTATAAATTTGCAACCTCCAAAAAGACAAACCAGACAGGCAACGCGGAAATTTTGCAGCAGTTCTGAGGAAGAAAATTTGAAGTCAGTAGATGAAAGACAGAAGAAACCTAAACAGACTCGAAAAAAGGTTTGTAACTATATAGGTGGTTTTGTTTTTGTGTTTTTTTAAAAGTTTTTGGCACTTTTCTCTAAAAATAAAATTCCATTTGATAAACTAAGTGTATGTAGTTAAATTGACTTTTAAAATATGAAGAATTTTTCAAAAAATGTTCTGTTATTTAAGGGTAGAGGCTAGAATATCTTCATCATTATAATATGTCATTGAATTAAGATGAACTGACATTTGTTTCTTAAAATGTAGCACAATTCTAAAATAATCCACTACATATAGAAAAATATTGTTCTTGGCTGGCGCCGCGGCTCAATAGGCTAATCCTCCGCCTTGCGGTGCCAACACACCAGGTTCTAGTCCCGGTCAGGGCGCCGGATTCTGCCCCGGTTGCCCCTCTTCCAGTACAGCTCTCTGCTGTGGCCAGGGAGTGCAGTGGAGGATGGCCCAAGTGCTTGGGCCCTGCACCCCATGGGAGACCAGGAGAAGCACCTGGCTCCTGCTTTTCGATCAGCGCGGTGCGCCGGCAGCAGCGGTCGGCTGTGGTGGCCATTGGAGGGTGAACCAACAGCAAAGGAAGACCTTTCTCTCTGTCTCTCTCTCTCACTGTCCACTCTGCCTGTCAAAAAAAAAATAAAATAAAGAAAAATATTGTTCTTGTTATGTTGCCAAACATAAATTTCTATACACATTTTTGACTTGTAAAAGGGATAAAATATAACGTGTTTTCTGCTATTTGTGAAAATTAAAATATATAGTCTAAAAATGGTGTGGATATCATATGATTTGGTACATCGTTATTGCTTCACTAAATTATACCATGTACATGACAAGATACTATTCATTCCCCATTTTATGACTATTGTCATGAATCCCATATTTTGTGATATTAATGGTTTTTCAAGAAAAACATTATATGTATATGTTTAGAATGTATATGATGTAAATATAGCAAAATGTTACAAGCTGTTAAATCTTTTTTTTTTTTTTTGACAGGCAGAGTGGATAGTGAGAGAGACAGAGAGAAAGGTTTTCCTTTGCCGTTGGTTCACCCTCCAATGGCAGCCACGGATGGCGCGCTGCGGCCAGCGCACCATGCTGATCCGAAGGCAGGAGCCAGGTGCTTCTCCTGGTCTCCCACGGGGTGCAGGGCCCAAGCACTTGGACCATCCTCCACTGCCTTCCCGGGCCACAGCAGAGAGTTGGCCTGGAAGAGGGGCAACCGGGAAAGAATCCGGCACGGCCACCGGGACTAGAACCCGGTGTGCCGGCGCCGCTAGGTGGAGGATTAGCCTATTGAGCCGTGGCGCCGGCCAAGCTGTTAAATCTTAAAATTAAAAAAATAATAATAATTTTAAAAAGTAAATTATCTAGGGCTCTTCATTCATTCCTTTATGTTTTGACTTCATTCCAACTATGATTTTTTTCCCCAGTATTAATTTCTTGTAGGTGATATAAAGAATTAGTCCACATAGTTCTTTACTAATCTTAGTTTGAAATTTTGTTATCTACATGTTCCATAGTCTATTGCTTTAGGTTGTACAATTATTTTCTTGATTATCACTGTTTTTTAATTTTTCACATTTTTTTGAGAGGCAGAATGATAGACCAACCAAACTCCTATCTGCTGGTTCACTCCTCAAATGGCCACAACAGCCAGAGTTGGGCTGGGTTGAAGCCAGGAGCTGAGAACCAAGTTTGGGTCTCCCATAAGGGTGGCAGCAACCCAACCGCTTGAGCCATCACCTCCTGTCTCTCAGGGTCTGCATTCACAAGAAGGTGGAATGGGGGCCAAAGCATCCCAGGCACTCCAGCACATGCTGTGGGATTCTTAATTACTAGGCCAAATGCCCACTCCAATTGTTAATGTTTTATTGGGAAAAAGTTATTGTGTTAGTAGCATTGAATTAGTGTAGCATTCTAGGGACATGAAGGGTAAAAGTTGCGAGTTTAGATAGTGTATATGTATGTATACTATCATGCTCTAGTCAGCAAATAGTGAGCGCTTGGGTTTTTTATCGGTATAATAATTGCTTTAATTAATTGTTAAAGGAAACTGTTTGAAATGTGTATATTTTAGGCCTTTTCATAACAAATTTATATGCCTGCAATTTTTCGTAGCACTGTTCATGTACTTACATATTTTGACCTATTTTTATACACCTACTGTTCATGTATTTGTATTTTAGAAAGGAGGACTGGTTTCTATGGCAGGTGAGCCCAATGAAGAATGGTTTGCCCCTCAGTGGATCTTAGATACCATACCTCGACGTTCCCCATTTGTTCCACAGATGGGAGATGAGGTAAATTTTACCTGTTACAACCTTTTTTTCTTGGATCCTCAAGAACACTAATGCTAATCTTTCTTAGGATATTTGTATTTTTATATCCTTATTTCTGTTATATATATATACACTGTCTTATCTGCTCTGCTCACTTGTATATATATTGTGGACAGTGACTGAATCCTAATAATCTTTATCCTTTGTAGGGTCTGTTTTTGCATAGTGTCTTCAATATAGTGGATGCTCAATGAAAACTGAGATAATGTGATTGATTCATGAAGTCATGAAAATAATTCTTTTAATGTTTATATCGTCATTTGATAGAATTGAGACGTATTTTGAACCCTCATTCAGATTTTTATATTATTTTAAAAATATTCAACCTGTTAGAAAATATAATGCAGCATAATTTCCCCCTTTCAATGAGTTGGCTACTACTGAGCCTGTGGTTAAGTAACATGCCATATTTATGATTGGTCAGCCACAGATTAATTAAAATTCTACCAAGTGAAAAAATATTTTCTTATGAAAATTGTATTTATTATGGATTGTTAGAAGACTATTTGGCTAGTCTAATCTCTTAGATATTGACCAATCATTAATTTTTAATTGACTAAATATTTGCTCAGAATTTTTTTGTTTTCTTACTTTATTTTAGGAATGTGATATGATATTGTCATCACAGTAAAAGAAGAGGCGAAACCTTGTAAATGAGTTATAAAAATCTTGGCACCGGCCGGCGCCGCGGCTCAATAGGCTAATCCTCCTCCTTGCAGCGCCGGCACACCGGGTTCTAGTCCTGGTCGGGGCGCCGGATTCTGTCCTGGTTGCCCCTCTTCCAGGCCAGCTCTCTGCTATGGCCCGGGAGTGCAGTGGAGGATGGCCCAAGTGCTTGGGCCCTGCACCCCATGGGAGACCAGGAGAAGCACCTGGCTCCTGCTTTTCGGCAGCAGTGGCCGGCCGTGGCAGCCATTGGAGGGTGAACCAACGGCAAAGGAAGACCTTTCTCTCCATCTCTCTCTCTCTGCCTGTCAAAAAAAAAAATCTTGGCACCAATATAAAAATTACCAAAATATTCTGTAATTTTTTGTTGCAGATATCACAGATAACTATCAAATGGCCTTATGAATAGCTCTTACTTGTTGATTATCTTTAGATATTATTAAGATGTTTCTTTCATAAGTGTATAGATACTGAGCTTTCCAGTAATACTTATTTACATGATTAGTAAGTATATTCTGATAAATGCTGTATTTTAATACATAGAGAACTTTAAAAAATTTTTAGCATACCCAGAATCACAATTTTTTATTGATTGCCTGATTTTATAGAGCCACAAGAGGAATACTGTTGAGTTAATATTAGAAGATATTATAGAACAAAATGAGGATCTGTATATACTAAGATCTGACAAGACTTCTTCCTGTTCTTCCTGTTCTGTAGGATCTCTTTACTCAATTTTAATGGAATCATTTTCCCTATATTTTATTAAACTTATATCCTTATTGCCTCAGGATTCACATATTAGATGACAGTTCCTCAGGTAATGAGGAAGATGTATATATAATCTAATCAGACTATGAAATATGTCCTCTGGAGAAAATGTTTAAGGAACTCCTAAATGAATGAACTTTTAATGTAATCAATTTCTTAATGAAAGCTTGCTTTTTATTTCATGGTAACAGTAAGCCTTTATTATTTTGCCTATAATACCCCTAAACACAAATCATTGCCTTCCAAAATGTTCATTCTTCAAGGTCTAACTCAAATGCCAACTTCTTCTGTATGTTATCCTTGTTTTCCATTTGCCTGCCCCTCCTAAATTATTTTATTCTTTTGAAGTATGGTATATTCTCCCTTGTGTTATAGCTAAATATCTATATGTGTATTTGTATCCTTAAGGGAATGGATTATATTTTATGCCTTATCACAGCATTCAGTACCTTGTGCATAGATTCCATCAATATGTGTTGAGCATAGGAATGAATTTATAATAAGGGATATCTTAATAGCTGTTTATCATTTCCTTTTTAACTACTTTAATTATTTTATGAGTATTTACTAATATTTAAATCTTTTTCATTTTCTACTTATATTTTTAACTATTAAAAATTCTGATTTAGACAATGCTGATAGTTAATTCTTCAGTATATTTTAAAAATACATAATATAGCATTTTCATGTTACTTCATACTTATCTCTATCACTACTTATAAACTCTAGAGGGAAAAAAACTTAAAAAAATTTATTTTACGTGAATAAGAAAGAGAGAGAGAAAATCTCATCTGCTGGTTCACTTTCTGAATTCCTGGGAGCTGAGAACTCAATTCTGGTCTCCCAAGAGGATGGCCGGAACCCAACCAACAATTTGAGTCATCACCTGCTACCACCTAAGATGCACATTTGGCAGGAACCTGGAATCAGGATCAGAATTCTTACTTGAACATAAGCATGGGATATGAGTATCTCAAACGGTGTATAATAGCTACACCAAATGTCTGCCCCAGAAACATTTTTTTATCTTCTTTTTTTTTATTTTTTAAGATTTATTTTATTTATTTGAAAGTCAGAGTTACACAGAGAGAGAAGGAGAGGCAGAGAGAGAGAGAGTTTTCCATCCAATGGTTTACTACTCAATTGGCTGCAATGGCCGGAGCTGTGCCGATCTGAAGCCAGGAGCCAGGAGCTTCTTCTGGGTCTCCCATGCAGGTGCAGGACCCAAGGACTTGGACCATCTTCTGTTGCTTTCCTAGGCCATAGCAGAGAGCTAGATTCGAAGTGGAGCAGCTGGGACTCAAACTGGCACTGATATGGGCTGCCAGCACTGCAGGCAGCAGCTTTACCTGCTACACTACAGTACCGGCCCCTCTTATTTTTAAATTAACATCTTACATTAGTATATTTTTCACAAGTAATGCAGCACACTTAACTCCCCATTTTTTTTTAATCCAGAATTCTTCTATCCCTCCTACCCTTCCTAGCCTCTAATAATCACTGTGTTCAGAAACTTTTTTTTTTAATGAATGAAATAGAATATGGTAGTAAGTCCTGTCTTAAAAAGCTAAAAGGTGGGCATTGTGGTGCAGTGGATTTAACTGCTGCTTGGGATGTCTGCATCCCATATCAAAGTGCTGGTTTGAATCCTGGCTACTTCACTTCCTTACAGACAGTGAGAGAGAGAGAGAGACAGAGAAAGGTCTTCCTTCCGTTGGTTCACTCCCCAGATGGCTGCAACTGCCAGAGCTATGCCAATCCAAAGCCAGGAGCCAAGTGCTTCTTCCCGGTCTGCCATGCGGGTGCAGGGGCCTAAGCACTTGGGCCATCTTCTACTGCTTTCACAGGCCATAGCAGAGAGCTGGATTGGAAGAGGGGCAGCTGGGAATAGAACGGGCGCCCATATGGGATGCTGGAGCTGCAGGCGAAGGATTAACCTACTGTGCCACGGCGCTGGCCTCTTCTACTTCACTTCCAATCCAGTTGCCTGCGAATGCATCCTGGGAGGCAGCATATAATGGCTCAGGTACTTGGGCCAATGCCACTCACAGGAGACACCCAGTTGGTTTCTGAACTCTTGACTTCAGAGTTATTCTCTTATGGGCATTTGGGGAGTGAACTAGAGGATTGAAGATTATTCTCTCTCTCTCTCTCTCTCTCTCTCTCTCTCTTGCTTTTGCTCTTGCTGTCACTCTGCCTTAAGTAGATAAAAATAAATATATATTTGAAAAAGGCTTGGCTAAGCCTTTATAAAAAAGCTAAACAGTGTTACCAAGCATTTGAATTCATTTTCCTTCTATACTGTGCCAGTTCTGAAGTGTGTTATAATTTTGATATTTAGAACATCAATTAGAATTTGAAATATAGTACTTTGAGTAGTGTCCAATTTTGTGTATATTTGTTACAAGTGTTTCTCAGCAGTTTTAGGGAGCTACTTGATGGGTAAAAGAAAAGGACTATATCTAAAATGTTTATATGATGAGGTACTTAGCACAGGCTTATGTAGACTTGTACTGAGTGACTATCATTATATGGGGAAAATACCTTTATTGTATAAAATGTTTCAAAATTATGTAATTATTTGTTTTTTTTTTTATTTTTTTTTTGCAAACCAAAGAAGTTTGGAGAAATGGGTATAGGGATGTATAGAGTTGTTAAATAAGATGCTGGCTGCTATTTAATACTTTGTTTTTGGTTTTAGCTTATTTATTTTAGGCAAGGACATGAAGCTTATGTGAGAGCTGTAAGGAAATCAAAAATATACAGCGTTAATTTACAAAAACAGCCATGGAACAAAATGGATCTCAGGGTAAGTTTGCTGAATTCATAATCTATGCAATTGGAGGAACTCTGAAATTAAGTTCTTTACCATAGACTTTTTTCTCAGTTTTATGCATTTTCCACTGTTGACAGTATATCTGAAGGAAACTGAAATACAATACTCTTGTGGAACTGAGTAGTAGGGCTCACATTTTATATTTCCTGAACTTTGTATGCTGCTATTGTCTTGATTATTTTGCCTTATTTCCTTCAAGCATCGTATATTTTAGTTTACAACAGTCCATGATTATAGTGAAGTAGGAATTCCCTGGCATGGATATTTTTCCCTATCAGCAACTTTCTACATTCTAGAGACTCAGTAAACTGACTCAATGGGCAGACTGCAGCCATTCTAGCTTAGGATATATTAGATATCTTAAATTATAGGAAGCTTAGAAATATGTTCTGCATGAGATATTTCTCAATAGAATACATAGACACATGTCATTCAATAAAATAGATCTATGTATTTTATGGAAAAGGATTTTCTGTCAGTAACCTTTCATTCATTCGTACATACATATATACAGATTTACTGACTTAGGTATACATATAACATCATTTCTACTTAGGTTCATTTGTGTTTTGTTTTCTTTTGTTTTTCCAACATAGAGAACAAATAACTAACAGGGAAGTTCTCTATTGGTTTTCCAGGTAAATGAAGGGTTGTTGTGTGATGATGCTTAGCAGGAAGGATTTAAGAGAGAATCTGAATATTTATTAAAATAAAGATTTAGTTAAGATATCTGTAAAAATTATTAATTCTGTAAATTGCTAAAAAGTATCTTGTCAAGTGAGTTATATTTAATCATCTCCTGAAAGATTGAGATGGCTATCATCTTTTTTGAATTTGGTAAAAGTTGAGTTTTTTCTTTGAATCAGGAGATTAAATAAAATTCATGATATGTAATTTTTAATACTGACCCTGTGGTTCTAGGAAATTAAAAGAGGCCACATGTATGTGTTATAAGAGCCTGTGCTTTGGAAAAATACTTGGACTTCAATCCTAGTTCTGCAATATGCTAGTGGTATATAACTTTAAACAAGTTACTCTACCTATGAGGATTAGTTTTCCCATATGTTAAATGTGACTAGTAATAAATTCATGTGTAAGGTTGCTGTAGGGGCCAGCACTGTGGCTCACTTGGTTGATCCACCGCCTGCAGCGCCGGCATCCCATATGGGCGCTGGGTTCTGGTCCCGGTTGCTCCTCTTCCTGTCCAGCTCTCTGCTGTGGCCCGGGAGGGCAGTGGAGGATGGCCCAAGTGCTTGGGCCCTGTACCCGCATGGGAGACCAGGAGGAGGCACCTGGCTCCTGGCTTCAGACTGGCGTAGCTCCGGCCGTAGCGGCCATTTAGTGGGTGAACCAATGGAAGGAAGACCTTTCTATCTGTCTCTCTCTCTCTCTCTCACTGTCTAACTCTGTCAAATAAAAAAAAAAAGGTTGCTGTAAATTAATATTGTAGGCATTCAGAACTATAAGTCCACTCTAAAACAAATACATACAATTGTTTACATGTGTACTTACTTACATTACTGTGTTTTTACTAGGGAATCAGTTTTTAGAAAATTTTTTATTTGAAAGACAGTGTTATGCAAAGAGAGACAGAGAGAGACAGCATTATGCAGAGAAAGAGAAAGAGAGAGGGAGAGAAAGTAAGAGAGAGAGAGAGAGAGAGAGAGAGAGAGAGAGAGAGAGACCATCTGCTGGTTCATTCCCCAGATGACCACAATGGCTGAGCCTGAGTTGGGCCAGGCAGAAGCCAGGATCCAGGAACTTCATCTGCGTCTCCCTCAAGGGTGGCATCCTCTGCTGCTTTCCCAGGTGCATTAGTAGGGAAATGGAATGGAAGTGGAGCAGCTGAGACTTGAACCAGCAATCATATGGGATGCCAGCATCGCAGGCGGTTGTTTAAACCTGCTGCATCACACCACCAGACCTAGGGAATGATTTTTAACCAGGAAAAACCCAGGACCCCTGAGGAATTTTTCCAAAGTATATTACTAAATGTCCCCCAGACTAAGAGTATCAGATTCTCTAGGAGTAGCATTCAGGAACATGATTTTGAAGTTTTCACAGGAAATTCTATTGTTTATCCTTGACTTAGAGCCCTGCACTAGACTCCAATCTGCTACTAAGGGCCAAGAGCCTTGTCATATTACCTGTAATACTCAGGGTAGTGCTCAGCATTTGGTGGGTATTCAGATCATTCTTAAATTTTTCAAGTAATAATGAAATATTATGTGAATGTTAGGTGGTTATTTATATTGAAAGTAGTAATAATATCTGGATATTCTCATGAATAGGAGCAAGAGTTTGTTAAGATTGTAGGAATCAAATATGAGGTTGGACCACCTACACTATGCTGCTTGAAGCTTGCATTTCTGGACCCCATTTCAGGCAAAATGACTGGAGAATCTTTCTCTATTAAGTGAGTATCTCTGGGGTGTGTGATGTATGTGTTTCATACCTATTATATATTCTGCAGAGTGCAGGGCTCAGTGACAAACACTACAATTACCAGTACAGTATTTAGACTTAAAAATACCAGGGTTTAATTCTTGGTTTGTTTGGTCATTTAATGGCTACATGTATGGTAGATCGATCTCTCCATGAGCAAGGCATTTAAGCTCTCTGAATTTATGCTTTCATTTGTAAAATGAAAATGTTAATGTCTTCCTCAACATTCTTCTGAGGAATCAGATAAACTTTTATAAGTGCCTAAAGGTGTGCTTGACACACGGTAGTTGCCTTTATTTCTATTCATTAGTAATAGGAATAAGAAGTCAATTGGTTATTTTTTGAAGTTGAATTTAAAATATGAGGAGATCAAAGAACACCAGCTCATAGTCTCCTTTAAGTGTCTTTAATATAAAATTCCTCATATTAAGCTGTAAAAATGTTTATTGGCATCTTTATATTATTTAAAGTAATGCAACAGTAGGCAGGGCTCTCCCAGATAGATCAAAGGAGATGAGATGTAATATAACTAAAGGCATTTCTAGGAACCATGAGGTTTGCAAATTTTTACTTGAGCTCTAGATTAAACATATATCCTTGGATCTTTAGTAAGTTACACATATTATTATATCTCTGCATTCACATATGTTTTACCTTCTGTACAGGTATCATGACATGCCTGATGTCATTGATTTTCTAGTATTGCATCAGTTTTATAATGAAGCCAAAGAAAGGAACTGGCAGATTGGTAAGCATAGAATTCTCTTTTAATAACTATTAAGCTTGAGTAGAGCAAGTACTCTTTTTTAATTGATTGATCAGAAAAAACTAGCTTAACATTTAACAGGAAAAAGTGTCAGCCAAACTAGAAAAAACTAAAATATCCTTTTCTATTATGTTCATGTAACTTTATATGCACATTGTGTGTAGCATATATAGAGTTCATCTTTTTCTCCAGGTTTGCTTTCCATGATATCAGTAACCTGTTGTCAACTACAGTCTGAAAATAGTAAATGGCAAATTGCAGAAATAAAGCAATTCATACAGTTCAGATTGCATGCTAATTTGAGACATATGATGAAATCTCACCTGTCTAGCTCCATCCTGCCCACCTGGGACGTGAATCGTCCCTTAGTCAAATATGTCCATGCAGTATGTGCTACATGCCCATTAGTCACTTAGCCCTGTTATTTGCTTAGCTATCTTTAGTCTACTGTCCTAGTATTGTAGTGCTTATGCTCAGTTAAATCATATGTAGTACCTAATGCTTCATCACAATGCCTGCATCATTCACCTCACTTCATCTCATTATGTAGGCATCGTATCATCTCACATCATTGTAAGAAGGGTCAAAATCCAAAATATTTTGAGGGCCAGTATTTAAAATAATTAAAGTATTTCAAATTAAAAAAAAAAACTTTGCAATTGGAAACAGTTCTGATCGCAAGCATTTTGGATAAGGGATACTCGGTCTGCATGAAAAGATTTTAAAGGTGAAACGGTAAAGGTATATAAAAAAAGGAGATGATGAGACAACTATATTAACCTATTGATAGTACAATAAGTGGCATGCTTAATGATGATACCAAGTAACTTATAGAAAGCAAATTATATTTGGTGGCATTTATTTAGGAAGACATGGACATACTATGATTTATTTCAGAAGTATTTTTTTCCCAGTTAGAAATAATAGTTGAAGAGGGTAAAATATAAAATTCACTTATCTGGAAAGTTAAAATTGAAACCTCTGATAATGTTAGGTGTAATGCTGCTTCTATATTCAACAAAAACAGCAATTTAGAGTGGAAACAGAGATAATGTTCTTGAGCACCCTTTTAAACCTTTATAAAAAACATTATAGGTGATAGATTCCGCAGTATAATAGATGACGCCTGGTGGTTTGGAACTGTGGAGAGTCAGCAGCCTTTTCAACCAGAGTATCCTGATAGTTCTTTCCAGTGTTACAGTGTTCAGTAAGTATGGTTATGGTCTTTTCTGTCTAATATATTAACTGTAGTCTCATGGACTTTTAACACACTCTACCAGTAATAATACCTTTTTATCTGACTTATCTAGTCTTCACAATACCTGTACCTGTAAGGAAGCTATCATAGTAGCTGTAAGGAAGGAATTGGATGGTAAACCTTTTGGCCCAATATGCTTGCTAAAACAAAACAAGAATGAAGACAGTGGCTGTTTCTTTCATTGTCTATATTTTCTCCTAAGCAGTTCTATTTTATGCAAGAATACTGTTTAACGTAATTGGTAAAGCTGGAATAAAGCAGTGAGGAGTAGTACCCAACCTTTTATTTAATAGTAAGAATTCTAGGCAGAGGTGATTGCTTTATATTTGTAGGTACTGTTTGTTTAGTTATTTCCTTTAATTGAAATCCAAGAGTTGTTAAGATTCCTCACAAATGAAGCAACTCAAGAATGATAGAAGAAATGCTTATTCTACAGAAATTGACTTTTAGTCTGCATGTTGCAGATCAAAAGGGAATAATAAAATTTTGGAGGTACTATTACACTTAAGCTATAAGGATAAAGTATATTACTTCACAGGAAAAAATGTCACATAACTCTTTTAACCTGAAAGATTTCTTTCCAAAGAGATCTTTTTGTTCTTTTCCCCAACTTAATATTGACTATATGCCGTTTTGAAGTAAAAAGCAAGTAAACTTAAGAGTCATCTTAATGCTGAGTTTCGTATTAGTGGGCCATATTTTCTCTACTAGATGTTTATTATTATCTTTATGCAAGCAAAGTTATATTTATAAGAAAACTATACTGCTCTTTTCCAAATTTCACCCCCGAGCAGTCATGCAAATTATGCTAGTATCTTTGAAATAAGTATGTGTGAATTTGATTTGTATCTTGTTATCTTTTAATAGCTGGGACAATAATGAGAGAGAAAAGATGAGCCCCTGGGATATGGAGCCAATTCCAGAAGGAAGTAAGTATATTTTTTAAGTGAGTCATAATTCTTTTAAAGTAAATCAGCAATAGCATGATATTGGAAACTGATTATTTCTGATTTTTCCTCTTATGCCTAGCTGCCTTTCCAGATGAAGTTGGTGCTGGTGTTCCTGTGTCCCAGGAGGAACTGACTGCTTTGCTATACAAACCCCAGGAAGGAGAGTGGGGGGCTCACTCCAGAGATGAGGAATGTGAACGGGTTATTCAGGGCATCAACCACCTTCTTTCCCTGGGTATGGTGAATGCAAAATATTAGAAGTTATGAGAACCAGCAAGGTTTTAGTTTTTACAAAAGTAAATATAGTTTCTCACTGTACATATTACTTTTAACTCAAGATGCAGAGAGGTTCTCGTTTTAATATTACCAGTTTTATATGCTTGACCAAAATAATGATAAGTTTTTTCAGCTCTTGGGTAGCAAATAGTGAGTACCAGCATATAAATATTTTTCCTTTCTTGAGTCATTTTGGCTCTCTAGCTATTCCTTGAGCCTGACTTTGGATGGATACCTTGATAAAGATGGTGGACGACTAACATATTTTACTCACTGGATTATTTTCTAAAACATATCACTAGAGAAGTTTTTGCATTCATCTGGGAAAGATGAAGAAATCTGAAGTTAAACACAATGTTTCTTTAAAGTTTCTTGATTTTACCTAATTTCAACCAGTGTATCATGATCAATTCATAAATAGTATGTCCAGATAAAAACAGTAACATTATATTTGACTTATTGTTTTACAAATGTAGTATATCACCTTTATTTCTTGTTTATATGTGAATTTTTGTTTGTTAACATGAATTGTTATTTCCCTTTATAGCTACCTTTTTTGGACTTGTTGTTTTGTAGATTTTGCCAGCCCTTTTGCTGTTCCAGTGGATCTCAGTGCCTACCCCTTGTACTGTACTGTAGTTGCTTATCCAACTGACCTCAATACCATCAGACGAAGACTTGAAAATCGTTTTTACAGGTCTATTTAGTTTTCTCATTTGTTAGAGAATTCATGGCTATGTGACTTTCATTTTCCCTTTTGAAATCTGTTTTCGTAGTATAAAATGATCATCTGAAAGATTTAGTCCATAATTTCTTCTAAAAATTCAGAGCAATGATTTCTTTCTATTTAATAGACTCTTCCAGGGTGGGGGGGGGGTAGGAAAGAAAGAAGAGAATATAGGTATGACAAATGTACAAAACAAAAATATAGTTAATTTTAGTTTATTAAAGGCAGATTAAGTGATTTGTGGATTCATTATGATTAAGATGCTACAGAGATTTGGATGGAATATGTTGAAATTCTCTGTCAGGCAATTAGGAAACATTTAATTAGATTTAATTGAAATAGATGTCTGCAAAATGTTCATAGAAAATGCATATTATAAAAAAGGTATGCATAATTTCAAAAACTTTTTTGTACCAGAATTAACTTGTCTTTTAATTCCATTTTTCAACAAACCTTTCAATGTACCCTTGTATGTTTGTTTACTCACACACATGAAATGATGTCCTCTTCATTTTATAGATGAAGTGACTGAAGCTCACTAAGGTTTAATAACTAAACCCACAGCACAGACCTAAAAAGTGGTGAAGCCGAGGCTACGCCTAAATTTGTTTGCCTCCAATATTTATATTTTTACTGGCTGTTCTTTTTTAAAAAGTCCCATAAATAGTTGATGCCTTCCCCTCATGTCTTTCCTTATCAGAGCAGAGATTTGGGCTACATAAACAAAAGGAAAAAACATTGACCAGGAAATGATTAATACCTTAATATACACAGATAACAGAACACCAGTGCCCTAAGATGGAAAAAATGGAATTAAAAGATAAGTTTATTTTGATGTGAGACTTTTTTGAAAACCATATGTAAGTTTTTCACAATAAACGTTGTCCATAAATTTTTGATGAGCCCTCAAATATATAGACAAAGTTATCTTTTTTCCTTGGTTTTGTTTACGAGTGGGAATGATTATGGAAGGGCTATAGAGCATCCTGGTCCCTCTCATCCAAGTCTGTTACACCTAACCACAGTATTCCAAGAGTTAGTTCATTTTTCTTTTTTTGAAAATTGGATGTATTATTTCATTTGATACTATACATCATAAAAGTAACTTGATAGGGGCCAGCATTGTGGTGCAATGAGTTGCACCACCACTTGTGATGTGGCATCCCGTGTCGGAGTGCCAGTTCCAGTCCTGACTGCCCTGCTTCCAATCCAGTTTCCTGCTAATATGCCTGGGAAAGCAGCAGGTGATGGCTCAAGTGCTTGGATCCCTGACACTCATGTAGTTCATGGCTCCTGACTTCAGCATGGTCCAGCCCTGGCTGTGGCAGGCATTAGGGGAGTGAAGCAGTAGGTGGCAGATCTCTTTCTCTCTCTCTCTCTCTCTCTCTCTCTCTCTCTCTCTCTCTCTCTCTGTAGCTCTGACTTTAAAAATAAATAAGTTACAGAAAGAGAGGGAGAGACACAGAGAGAGAGAGAGATCTTCCATCCACTGCTTCTCTCTCCAAATGGTCAGCTCTGGGCTAGACCAAACACTTGGCCATCTTGCACTGCTTTTCCCAGGCCATTAGCAGGGAGCTGGATCAGAAGTGAAGCAGCCTAGACAAGCACCTGCACCCATATGAGATGCCGGTGTCACAGGTAGCAGCTTTACCTGCTAAGTGATGCTGGCCCCAATAACTAAATCTTTTCAAAAAGTAACTAGAGAGGAGAGGCAGAGAGAGAGAGAGAGAGAGAGATGTCTTCCATCCGCTGGTCACTCCCCAGTTGGCCGAAGTTACACAGAGAGGCAGAGAGAGAGAGAGGTCTTCCATCCGCTGGTTCACCCCTCCAATTGGCCGAAACGGCTGGAGCTGCGCTGATCCAAAGCCAGGAGCCAGGAGCTTCTTCCAGGTCTCCTACGTAGGTACAGGGGTCCAAGGGCTTAGGCCATCTTCTGCTGCTTTCCCAGGCCATAGCAGAGAGCTGGATCAGAAGTGGAACAGCTGGGACTCAAACTGGTACCCATATGGGATGCCGGCACTGCAGGCAGCAGCTTTACCTGCTACACCAGGGCGCTGGCCCCTGTCTGTCATTTTCTGCAATCTTTTTTCTTGGTATTCTTGACTCCCTAAAAGAATACACTTTTTGTTTCTTTGTCAAATCATTCTTACTTGTAATGTCCTGGGTCAGTTCTATTTCAAGTTAAGGGATTCAAACTTCCTGCCTGTGCTTCAAATACTGCAACTATATTTGTCCTTTTTTCAGTGCATACCAGTCCCACATATATATTGAGTCAAATTCATATATTCAAACACTTGACATCATGATTTAGTTCTTGGTTGTTTATTTTGTATGTTCCTAGAATATTCTTTAAATTTATCAGTCAAGACTAACAAAGGGTATTTTTTTTCTCTCCTAGGAGAATATCAGCATTAATGTGGGAGGTACGCTATATTGAGCACAATGCTAGGACTTTCAATGAGCCAGACAGTCCTATAGTTAAAGCAGCCAAAATTGTGACTGATGTCTTACTTCGATTTATTGGGTAAGAAGCAGCTTCATCTTCCATAAAAGTGAACATCTGATTTTTTAAAAAAATATATTGAAATGTATTTTGACTTACCTTGTTTCTTAGGGATCAGAGCTGTACTGATATACTGGACACTTATAATAAAGTTAAAGCAGAAGAACTAAATAGTACTGATGCAGAGGAGGTAAGAATCACAGGATGATCAGGAAGAATAAATTCCTTTTCTGTTATTTGAAGTAGAGTAAGAATTAATGTGTAAATGTTATAACTGGCTGTGAGCAGTAAAGCAAATATTTGAAAAGTGGCTGAACACCTGCACCTTTTTATATTAAACTCTTTAACTTAACTTGTACTCAGATGACATATACCAAAAATGTAACAGTGCTTCAGAGTTTAGTCAGAGACAGGTGGCCAGTCAGCCTTTTTGACTCAGTAGGTTTCAATGAGGAAAAATCAACACTTTATTTTGTGACCCTTAAAGATAAAACAAAGCACTTATTATTTTAGAAGAATCGTGGAAATTTCAGTAGGGATTTTATTTTCTGTACACATACTTTTAAAGTATAGGTTTGAAAGTCTGAATTTTTTATAATTTTATTAAATAACCACTTTATTTCCTTTAAGGAAAATTGAAAACATAAACCAGTTTTTTCTGAATGAAATGGAATTAGTACTCAGCAGCCCTTCACATTTTTGATCTCCCAACCCATCCATGTCACTAACTTACATTAAGCCATATTCAATACCAAACTACAGTAGTAAGAAACGAAAAAACAAGATAGAAGGCTGGGACAATAGTGGAATGTGATAATTCAAAAATATTTATTAGAAAATAAGTCATCCCATGTATGAGTGACTCACATATGCTAGATTCTATTGTAGTGGCATGTAATGTTTTGCAAATTTGTATCATCAGTGTTGTTAATATATGATATGCCTATTAGTTCTTACCTCTGAAAGCCCAAGAAAAATTTAACATTTGTATTCCTTAACATTTTTATATGAGACTACTTGAAAAAGGTTGTGAAAAATTGGAATTAAAAGATTCTGTTGCAAACAAATTTTGAAACCCATGTATAGCTTTTTCGTAATAGGCATTTCCACGAAATTTTTGAAGACTCTTCACATATTCTTTGGCTTTTCTGACCTAAATGCATTTTTATGTATTTATTTATGTATTTGAGAGGTAGCATTACAGAGAGGCAGGGAGAGAGAGAGGTCTTCCATCTGCTGGTTCACTCCCCAAGTGGCCACAACGGCTGGAGCTGTGCGGATCTGAAGCCAGGAGCTAGGAGCCTTCTCCAGGTCTCCAACATGGGTGCAGGGACCCAAGGACTTGGGCCATCTTCTGCTTTTCCAGGCTATAGCAGAGAGCTTGTTCGAATGTGGAGCAGCTGGGACCTGAACTGGCAGCCATATGGGTTACCGGTACTACAGGTGGTGGCCCTACCTGCTATGCCACAGTGCTGGCCCCCTTACATATATTTTTAACTGAGAATTTAGTGTAACAAGAATTTTTCCCCAAAGCAGAACTCTCTGGGTTAGAATGGAAAATGTAATTCAACAGCTTTATTTTATTAGAAAAGAGTTTCAATAACTCCAGAGCTAATTTCCCCCTCACTAGGCACTGCCTAGGTTCTTCATCATCAGTGGTGCCTGGACCTTGGATCTTTGTATTATAAATCTATCTCTCAGAGAGATACTGAACTGAATCTTAGTTTGTGGTACTTATATTTTCCCTGTAGAAAAGAGATCTATTTGTTGAAGTAGCAAAGGATTTGAATATTTGAATATTTCATAGTTGTATTAAATGGGCATGCCATACATAATAAGATTTTTTTAAAAACATACTATCACTTAGATACAAATTTTACCAGATACCAGTCAGTACACTTGTTCCTTATTTTCCTATTCTGATTTAACAAGAAAACTTGTTCAGCTTTTCTCCCGGTGTATTGTTCATTGAATAAACAGCATCTTGGCAAAGTTTGGAGTAAATTTCCTTCCTGCTTTTGCTCTATTCCAGTGACAGTTAATTGTGGTTATTTTTGTCATTTATTTGTAAATAAATGTGATTGTGTTCTCCATATATTTGTAAATATCCATCTAATTTGTAAGACTTTGAATGTAACTGAACATCTTCTCCCATTCTCCTGCTTTTAATTTAGGATACAGAACTGGTTGATTTAGATTCTGATGGCCCAGGGACTTCGTCTGGAAGAAGGGTAAGTAAATAAGTGAACTGCTGAGAAGAAATATTTCCAGGCTTCCTCTGTCAGGGATCCCCAAGAATAAGCCCAAATCTGGAGAGTTCCTCAAAGGTCTGTTGGAACTAATATATATAGAGTTACTCATGGCTAAGATTTGTTACAGTGATACAGTAAAGATACACAGCTGAATCATAGGAAGAAACACAAAATCTGGAGGAATCTATGTACATGCTGCTTGCTGCTTCATATTCTCTCTTCTAGAAAGTGTCACACAGCACACTCTTTCCCCAGCAAAGAAAATAGAGCAACATAAATATTAGTAGAAACTCTGTCCCCAAGGAATTTACTAGGGGCAAGTTGCATTGCCACTTTCTGATTAGCACATTCCAAGATTCCAGACTTCCAGAAGGAAAAGCAGATATTCAAAACAAATTACATTGTTTGTGCTAAGTACAGTAAAACACTTTTACAATTTAGGAAACAGTTAAAATGCTAAGTTCCCAAATTCCAACCAAGATCCAAACTTGTAAGCAAGCCCCGATAAAGATAACTGACTCTGGCCAGCTGTGTTAACCTTTTTTTTTTTTTTTTGCATACTTCCCCTCTATGGTAAGCAGATATGTAGTTGTTTTCATAAAAGAAAGAGTATCATTGGAAATATTGAAAGTGATCATGACAAAAGTCATCAAGTTGTAAAGCTGTAATTTTTGATAATCATCACAAAGAATTTACTAGAAAAAATTAAATGTTTTAGGAAAAGTATGGTGCCCTTGTCAAGTATACTTAGCTGTCAGCAAATGTTAAGGTAATATATCTATGAAGTTTGTAGAGGAAAAAAACATTTGTTTCTCTGTACTTTATGGGAGGGTTTTTTTTTTTAATGAAAATTCAGAATATCACAATTCTTAACATTTCTGTAAATGTAATGTCTATTTTTGTTTATTTCCCCATGGATAATGATGTCTAATATTTGTTTGACAAATATTAAAACAAACTTGGACAAACACTTTATTTGCAGCAATACTGGTACACTCAGGGGCTTCTTTTAATTTTAGCTGCCATATGTAAAGGAGAACATGAAGCATTTGTCTTTGTGTGTTTGATATTTTTCACTCAATATGGTATCCTCCCAATTCCAGCCATTTTGCTGCAAATGATAGAACCACATTGTTTTATAGCTGAATAATATTCCATTGTGTGTGTGTGTGTACATACACATGGCATTTCCTTTATCCATTCAGCTGATGATGGACTCCTTGGTTAATTCCATATTTTGGCTATTGCAAATAGTACTCTTATAAATATGGTGGAATAGATACCTCCTTGATACAGTGAGTTCGTGTCTTTTGGGTATATACTCAGTAGTGGGATTGCTGGATCATATAGAAAGTTTATTATTTTATTTGAAAGATAGGGAGGCAGAGAGAGAGGGAGTCAAAGAGAGATCTCTCTGCTGGTTTACTCCTCAAATGCTCACAATAACTAAGGCTGGGCCAGGCCAAAACCAGGAGCCAGGAACTCAGTTAAAGTCTCCTGTGTGAGTTATAGGGACCCTACTATTTGAGCCATTACCTGCTGCCTTCCAGGGTATGCATTAGCAGAAAGCTGGAATCAGGCACAGCTGGGACTTGAGCCCAGGCACTAAGATAATGGGATGTGAGCGTTCTAAGCAGTAACTTAGCTGTTATGCCTGATGCCTACTCCTGATGTCTGTTTTAAACTAAGAAACTTTTAAATAGCAGCTGCTGTATCTTATACAAATATATTAACATTAGTGATGCATGAGAAAAACAATGAACAATTTAAGGGCATATATATATATATATATATATATATATAGTAATTCCATTAAAATCTATAGGTCAAATGCCGAGGCAGAAGACAGTCTTTAAAGTATAATCCTGATGCTTGGAAAAAACAGTGCAAAGAACTGTTGAGCCTCATTTATGAACGTGAAGACTCAGAGCCATTTCGACAGCCTGCTGAACCTCCTTCTTACCCAGTAAGCATATAATATTTAAATAACTGCCAATGCGATAATTTCCCTTAAATGTCCATGCTAAAATCTAGTGGAGAACAGACTTCTCTCCCTGCCTCTTTCCCTCAGTCTCCTTCCCTCCTTTCCTTCCTTCCTTTGGTGTAGTATGATTAGTTATGACTTTCTAAAATGCTTGTCTTGCACTTAGTGGGTTGTAAATGAAATTTGAATCAAACCTTTGCTTTCTGTTTTATTTCAAGTATTTGTCTAATATATTTTACTAACCCCCAGTGCACTTATATACACTACAGATTCTTGGTGACATGACATTCCTGTTTCATTTATACTAAACATGTTATCAGTATGGTCATTTAGAGTAACTGATATTAATTTTCTTTGAACAATAACATAAGCATGAAAACTTAGATTGTAGGATTTCTTTATTTTTTCATAGCCAAAACAAATTTATTCGAGGGAAAATAAATTCACAGAGGTGGCTAACTGCCGCTGTGCTCGCAGAGCAAACATGTAGCAGAAAGCATAGCCCTCCAGCAGGCTGGGTCTTAGATAGCTTGGTGTGGGATAAGGGTCTAGAGAGGAGGTCGGCGGGCAGAGCTGAGCTACTACTTACAGGTGGATTTCTTTTCTAAGAGTATACCTACACATTGACTTCTTTTTTAGTATAGATAGCAAATCTCATTTTTAAAAAGGATTTACTTATTTATTTGAAAGGCAGAGTTACAGAGAGTGGGAAAGACAGAAATCTTCCATCCTCTGGTTCACTCCTTAAATGGCTGCAACTGCTAGAGCTAGGCCAATCTGAAACCAGGAGCCAGGAGCCTCTTGTAGGTCTCCCACATGGGTGCAAAGGCCCAAGTACTTGGGCCATCTTCTGCTTCTTTCCTAGACACACTAGCAGGGAGCTGTATTGGAAGTGGAGCAGCCAGGATTCAAACCAGTACCCATATGGGATGCTAGTGCTGTAATTGGCAGCTTTACCCATTATACCACAGCACCAGCCATCTCTTTTACTTTTTTAGAGAAAAATTAGAACAGTATTTCAGAAATACCTCAGACCGTCTTCTGAGCTTAGTACACATCAGTGTTGTTTTCTGTATACACAAGTCTTCGGAAAAATATTCAAGTAAAGAACAAGATTCAAATAAAAAAAAGCTTCTTTTGCTTGTTCATAGAGCTTTGGGTAGAAAAATTATTCTTGTATTTTATAGCTGAAGAGAGTGGTGCATGTAGAATTTTTTCACTTTAAAGTATGGTCAATAAAAGCATAATTACTATTGAATGATCATTGAGTCTTAAGCCATAATTGAATTGCAATTCTTGGTCATTTTGTTGAGGTAGTCTGGAAACATAATGTTTACTCTTTACCCTAAAAGATCCATCAAGAGCAAGAGGGAGAATCCTCAGGATCAGTTGTTCCAGAAAGACAAGATCCCTCTCTTTCTGAGGTATGCCTAGTAGTTTCTTACAAGACATAGACTTGTTGGTTTTGTGTTTTCAACTTTAAACATCTCAATATTGTACATGAACCTTTTATAATTTGTTAAGAATACCTTCTAACTCTGCTCACTTTTACCTTTGTTCAGTTGTTTTGGTCATTGTTTATTTGTTTTTTAAAGTCAACATGTGTTCTCAAGATTATTCTTTGTAGCATCCATGTGAATGTTTACTTGTTTATGTAGATCTAAAGCTACTGTGGCACAGTAGAAAATCTCAGTTACATAATATAATTGTGTGTATTGCAACCGATTATTCCCACTGGGACTTCATTCAGCAGGCAGTCTGCATTTTTAAGTTTTTGTCATCATATTACAAAAGTTCTAACAGTTTTTCTTCTATGAAAAACTTAATGTGTCATAAGGCATACTGTGTTGGGATGCATTTCTGATTTTTTTGTGCTTTAACAAAATAAGATACATTTATAACAATTGTGTTTTCTCCTGCTTTGAAAATATTTTCTCTTTTATAATATCTCAGTCCCTTCTTCTGGCTTTTTTGGTTTACTTTTTGAGGGAAATGTGATTTTACTTTGTAATGATTCTGAATAGGATAGAGGATCTAACACTGATTATATTTTTCACTCTGAAACTTATTTCTTGAGGGCTGTTGCATATATATATATACAAATTTTAGATGTAATTCCATATGATAATCCTTAGATTAAAATGGAATCTTTCTTTTTCCTTAATCAAAATCAAAATAATTTTGAGCCTGTGAATTAGAAGTCCTTAGATGAAGCAAAACTATCACATTGATTAAAAAAATAAAAAGCAGAGATGAACAAACATGGCCAATTTTATATTGACATTCAACTAGTGATACTTTAAGTAAAATATTCTCAGAGTTGGTAATCTTGAAAATATGAGGAGACTTCGAAAACTTCATGGAAAATATGTATTATGAAAAAACTTCATGGATTTCAGTGTTTTTTGCACAAAGGTAAACCTTTATTAAATTTCCATGAACTTTCTGAAGTACCCTTATCTGTAGCTAATTTGTAGAGTAGAATTATGTAATTATGTGTGAATAATCCCGTTTTCTACTATCATTAAACAGTCTGCCAGCATGTAGAAGTATCATGAGCTTTCAATAAGAAATGCAATTGCATATTATGTACTCTGTGGAGATAAAACCAGAGACTATAGGTTATCTGTTCTGTCCGTTCAGCGGGTTTTTTTAAATTAATTAATTTTCCCCAGAATCCTTTTATTTAAGGTATACAAAATTCATGCATTTCATAAATACAATTTAAGAACATAGTGATTCTGTCTTGGTTATTGGTCTGTTTAGGCTTTCTATATCTTCATGGCTCAATTTTGGTAGATTGTGTGTGTCCAGGAATCTATCCATTTTTCTAAGTTTCCTGATTTGTTGGCATACAGCTCTTTGTAGTACTTTCTGATGATTCTTTTTATTTCTGTGGTATCTGTTGTTATATCTCCTTTTTCTCTAATTTCACATCTCTAATTTTATTGATTGGATATTCTCCCTCATTTTTTTGGTTAGTTGAGCCAATGGTGTGTCAATTTCGTTTATTTTTTCTGAAAAACCAGCTCTTGGTTTCACTGATATTTTCCCATGTTATTTTTGGTTTCAATTTTGTTTATTTTTCTTTAATTTTTTTTCAAGATTTTTGTTTCTTTATTTGAGAGGTAGAGTTATAGACAGTGAAAGGGAGAGTCTGCTGGTTCACTCGCTAAATGGCTGCAACTGCCAGAGTTGGGCCAATCCGAAGCCAGGAGCCAGGAGCTTCCTCCGGGTCTCCCACATGGGTGCAGGGGCCCAAAGACTTGGGCCATCTTCTACTGCTTTCCCAGGCCATAGCAGAGAGCTAGATTGGAAAAGGAGCAGCTGGGACTAGAACCAGTGCCCATATGGGATGCCAGCACTGCAGGCGGAGGATTAACCTACTGTGCCACAGTGCCGGCCCCCTATTTTTCTTTAATTTTAATTATTTCTTTTCTCCTTCTAATTTTGCATTTGGTTTGCTGTTTTTCTAGGGCCTTGAGGTGCACTGATAGCTCATTTATTTGGTGCCTTTTCCAATTTCTTGATATAGGCAACAATTTCTATAAACTTTCCTTTTAACATTGCTTTTGCTGTATCCCATAAGCTTTTTTAAAGATTTATTTATTTATTTGAAAGGCAGAGTTACAGAGAAGCAGAGGCGGGGTGGGGGTGGTCTTCCATCTGCTGGCTCACTCCCCAAATGGTTGCAATGGCCAGAGCTGTGCTGATCTGAAACCAGGAGCCAGGAGCTTCTTCCAGGTCTCCCACACAGGTGCAGGGTCCCAAGGGTTTGGGTCATCTTCTACTGCTTTCCCAGGCCATAGCAGAGAGCTAGATCAGAAGTGGAGCAGCCAGGACTCGAACTGGTGCCCTTATGGGATGCCGGCACTGCAGGCGGCAGCTTTACCTGCTATGCCACAGTGCTAACCTCCCCATAAGCTTTGATATGTTGTACTGTCATCTTTATTCATTTCAAGACATATTTTAATTTCTCTTTTGATTTCTTCAATGACCCACTATTCATTCAGGAGCATGTTGTTTAGTCTCCATGTATTTGCATATGATCTAGAGATTCTTAAGTTGTTGATTTTCAGCTTCATTCAATTGTGGTCAAAGATGCATGGTATGATTTTGCTGCTTTTGAATTTGTTGAGACTTGCTTTATGACCAAGCACATGGTCTATCCTAGAGAAAGTTCCATGCTCTGGTGAGAAGAATGTGTATTCTGTAACTGTAGGATGAAAAGTTCTGTAGATATCTGTTAGGTCCATTTGATCTATAATGTCAATTAACTCTTATTTCCTTGCTGATTTTTCTATCAGGTTAATCTATTCCTTTCTGAAAGTGGTGTATTGAAGTCCTCTGT